>NW_028094846.1:15405836-15824623 GCF_014824575.4 Sturnira hondurensis | reverse complement strand
GAGGGCAAGAATAGTAGGGGAAATATAGAATCTAAAGAACTTGAGACACATGGTCATAAACTAAAAGGAGGAAGGGTGGGGGAGGGGGTGTGCAGGGTGGAGGGGAATGAAGGGAAGGAATAGAACAACTGTAATGGTATAATCAATATAATATATCTAAAAAAGAGAAGAAAACTTCCCTAATTTGATGGAGGAAATAGATGTGCAAGTCCAGGAAGCACAGAGTCCCAAATAAGATGGATGCAAAGAGGCCCACTCCAAGACACATCATAATTAAAATGCCAAAGGTTAAAGATAAAGAGAAACTTTTAAAAGCAGCAAGAGAAAAGAAGTTAGTTACCTATGTGGGAGTTCCCATAAAAC
Source organism: Sturnira hondurensis (assembly GCF_014824575.4). Taxonomy (NCBI): domain Eukaryota; kingdom Metazoa; phylum Chordata; class Mammalia; order Chiroptera; family Phyllostomidae; genus Sturnira; species Sturnira hondurensis. Next base: position 15,824,260 of record NW_028094846.1, on the reverse strand, counting down.
CATCAGCTGAGTTCTCCAAAGGAACTGTGCAGGTTAGAAGGGACTGGCAAGAAATATTCAAAGTCTTGAAAAACAGGGACCTACAGCTAAGATTGCTCTACTCAGCAAAGATACGATGGCAGTGCAGATAAAGAGCTTCCAAGACAAGAAGCAACTAAAGGAGTTCATCATCACCAAACCATTATTATATGAAATGTTAAAGGACTTATTTAAGAAAAAGATCAAAATTATGAACAATGCAATGGCAACAAATACATATCTTTCAACAATTGAATAATTAAAACTAAGCCAATAAGAACAGACAGAATCATGGAGACAGAGAGCATTTTGATGGTTGCCAGATGGGAGAGGGGTGGGGGAGAATGAATGAAGAGGTAAAGAAATTAAGGAGTACAAATGGGTGGAGAATAGCCATGGGTATGGAAAGTACAGTATAAGAAGTGGAATAGCCAATGAACTTGCACGTACGACTTAAGGGCGAGAACAATGGAGTGGAGATTGCCTGAGGGAGTGAGGGGTGCTAGGTGGAGGGAGGAAAAGCAGGAAAAATTGGGACATCTGTAATAGCATAATTAATAAAATATAATTAAAAATGTTCCTTTTTGATTCCAAAATGCAATCAATTCTTACCTCTTTAGAATCTGTAATATGTAGGGTAGCCCTAAAATTTATGCTGCAGCTTGGGACATTTTAAGAATGGGTGTGTTAAATCACAAATGCCTGTATACCCAGTGGGAACCAGCCCTGTCGGGAAAACCTGTGTCTGAGATTGCTGTAAAATCACACAGCCGAAGTCTAAATCTGGCTAAGAATTAAAGCAAAAAAGCAGAATGAAAAATACTGACTCAAGGGCCTCACTATACCCCTTTTTGGAGGTTGGTTCTTGTTTTTTCATTAAAGAAAAATAGTCGATAATTTTGTGAGTACTTAGAACCCACAAGGCAAGTAATACTTGACTTTCAGAAAACCCCCAAAGCAAGTCTCTTTTTATGCCTTATGTGTATTAGCCAATAGCCATTCACTTTTCAGAGTAATTATCCCATAATGAAAAGACTTACTGGATTCCTAATCAGCAACTTATTTCCATATGCAATTTAATTTATTCAGATCTTGCTAGAGAATATCTGTTGCACAAGAGTAAAGTCACACAACTTTAATTTCTTAGCATGGACTTGAGCTCAGCCAGCAGAATCAAATGATAACCCTTGGGATCCACACACATGGCATCTCACCAAAGAAATACCAGTTCTTAGTTATGGGAGGATAATTTGGACCTTAGTTAATGAACTTTAACATTTTCTGCTCCTCAGCAGACGACATCCAGATATCGCAAATTTTAATGCTAACATGTAAAAATTATTTTAATGTCTTAGATAACCGGGTTTTACACTGACACCTCATGATTCTTACAGCTGTTTTGAGGTCTTCTGTATTTCTTTTATGGAAGCATACAAGCACATGCTTGAGGTTTTTTTTCATTGGTGGAAGAAAAATATCACTATGTTTGTTGTTTTATGCATTTACGAAAAGCAGACTCTCTGGCCTCTTTCCTGTCTGGGTGGACTGATTTCTCACAACTTGGTCTCTAATATGTTGAATTGCCTGTTTGCCAACAGCTTCGTGGGTTCCTGTTTACAAAAGGATGCTGATTGTTTACTGGAGGCCTAATTGCCAAAGTGGCTTTGGACAGCATTATCGTGCCTCTTGGTGCGATGCTCTGCACCAAGGTAGTTCTCTCTTCAGTGACGTGCTCTGTCCACTCCTAAGCCCCGTACGTTACCTCAGGGGTGTCCAACTCATCTTTACCAGGGGCCACAGGAGCCTCGCTGTTGCCTTCAAAGGGCTGAATGTAATTTAAGGGCTGTATAAATGTATACATTTACTACTCCTTAACTGCTAAGTGGGAGTTTGGTGCTGCCGGGGAGAAACGAGGCAGAGGGCTGGATAAAGCAAGGTGGAGGGCTGGGTTTGGCCAGCGGGTCTTGTGTTCGCCACCTGTGCATTACCTGCACCTTCCCCTAAACGAGTTCCCACCACTAGGTACTTGTGGTAATTCTGCGCCAATCCCTGGATCCTAAATAGCTAAAACAAACCCTTCAGTGTCTACCTGACTTCTTGTACCCAAAAGTTAGACACTTGGATCTTTGTCCTTTAGGCTCATTTGATGGAGGTAAGCACGGTGTGGTTTGGTTTTGTTGTTGGTGGAGCATTGAGAGGGTTTCTGCTGAGGTGTGTCCTCTGCTCCCAAACTTAATGTGACACTCCAGGCGGGGTTCACCAGCCAACCCAGGGGCGTTAACAAGGCTGGTTGTAAAAATGGCCTAAACAACACGAGTTGCACCTGCTGGTTATTCTGTCTCCCTCTATTGTGGCGGACAGTGACTCCATCAGTCTCATTTGCCCCTGCTCATCCTTCCAGGTCTCTGTACCTCTCTTCTCTGGGAAGCCATTCTCCATTGTTCTGATCCTACCCTTTCCTCTTTGAACTCATAGGAGCTAGGATTTGTCATGTCCAGTTCTTACTACTAACCACATTGTACCATTATTTGATGCTGTTTCCCATACTTTTCTTAATAAGCTTTTGTTTTGGAGAAGGGAGTACCTTGTACATCTGTAACTGCTTTTATACCTAGCACAGGGCTAAGATCATGGGAATTAATGAACACTAACTTAGCCAATATTAATTACTTACTGTATGCAGAGCTTGGTGCTCAGTATCAGGGGAAAAATACGATAAAAGTTATTTCCTGCCATCAGAGGGGTTCCCAAATAGGGGAAAACCCAAAGGGGAGGTGAAAATAAAAGCTTGATTTTAAACTCCTATAGCCAGATTTCAAAGGAATCATACAGCTCATGGGAAACGGAGCTGTGAAATGACCTAATTCAAGAAAAATGTTCAATGTCTATCTGTCAGGAATTGAAGGACGACGTTGGGGAATGCCCTTTTTACGGGATGACTGAAGGCCAAACACCCGAGGAGCCGTTCTCCCAAAAGTCTACGAGTGTCTTTGTGAAGCTGGGTGGCTTTGGGAAGAGGCTCTGCGGGCAGCACAGGGCTGGGAAGGTCACACCTGATTGACTGACACTGCCCTGGCACACACCTGGGCTGGCCTTTCGGGAGCACCAGGGAGCAGCAGCCTGGCCAGGCACTGGCATTTCGCAGAGGACATTGGTGGTGGAATTGAGGAGAGGTGTCTTGATGAGGAGGGTCCCACTGGCAAACAAGACAGCCTGCAAACTTTGCTTTGGGGTTCCCTGGAAGAATCGGGGAGACTGATGTAGAAGAGGAATCCTTGATTCCTCTTGGAAGAAAGGCCACGGTCCTTACAATGGCCTAAAGGCTCACGTCATCCAGGGCTTGTCACTCCGCTAATTTGATCTCCTCCCTTCCATCTTTACTTGTCCTCAAGCCACAAGCCGTCCTGCCTCAAGGCCTTTGCCCATGCCCGGATTTCCTCCCGCGCATCCCTCCCACCTCTTCCCAGCCTTGGTGCAAATGTCGTCTTCTTAAGGAGATGGGTCTCTTTGCTGCTTCCTGCTCCCTAGCTCTGCTGATTCCCCTGCCCTTGGGCTTTTTCTGTGTGCTCTTTACCTTCTAAGATGTTACATCATTTCCTTATTTCGTGTTTCAGTCATTGGGCTCATAGAATGTAAGTTTCTTAATGGCCCAGCGTTTGGCCTGTTCATTCTCTGAGGTTCTCCGGTGCCTAGATCACTATGCACTATATGCTCAGTATGTAATACTCAGTAGGTAACAGTGGTAGACAGCGAGCTTCGAATGTGACCTTGACTCAATTTGCACTCTTAGCGGGCTACGCTCGGGGACGTTCACATTACAATTGTGGTGAGGCTCCATCTTCATTTCTGATTGATTTATAAACAGTAGGTCTTAAGGCTCTACTTACACATTTCTCTGTTCTTTAGTGTCTTTAAAAGTAATTCATGGTCTATAAACCAGCACTTAAATGCCCAAAGGAAGAACCTGGCAGGGAATTCAGAGTGAATATCTTTATGAAGGAAGAAATTCCTTGGTAACTTGAACAATGGCTGCCTCTGCCGTGGTGTTTGGAGCCAAATAAGTCAACCTGTAGGGAAAACAATTCTTGTCCCAATTTAGGGCCTTTTCTCCATTGCGAAAACATCTTTTTTTTCTCAGTGTCTGTCACTAGTAGCTCCCCTAGCTTGCTACTTAAGAAGCTGTTAATGGCCAGCTTGTTAGTCCATTAGCAACGGTGTCAGCCCATTTGTTGACATTTAAGTGGTACAAACGGCTGGGGTTCCAGCCGGGTGTGGGCTGGTTGGCTGCGGTGCTGTGATTCCTTGCTTTGGCGTGTTTTCTGCACGGGCAAGGGCAGGCTTCCTGATGCGCCGCATACTTGTGATGAGGCTCACCTGTGTTTCACTTCCCATGGGGTGGAATTCTTAGGGTGATTGTGTGGAAAGGGGTAGTTTTGTATTTGTACATGACATTCAGCTGCCGATGACCTGACCCTTCGCCACCTCTCTCCAATTGTCACCCCTCTTTCCTTGCCAGCCACCTCCAGGGACATAGGAGTTAATGAAAAACCCTGGTGATTAGAGCTGGGCCCAGACCAGAGGGGTGGCCTGTGTGGTTTACAAGGATTTAGTTTGCCTTGTCTATTGGTCTGTCTTGTTCCTGCGGTGGACAGCATGAGTGCCCGCCCCACCCTGCCCACCCCCCAAAAGCTGACCAAGTCTGAATCTCTGTGCATATATCACCTTACAGGACAAAAGGGCATTTGCCAATGTGATTAAGTTAAGGACCTTGAGATGGGGAGAGTAGCCTGCATTGTCCAGGTGGGCCCACTGTCACCAGAAGGGTCCTTAAATGGGAGGCAGCGAAGAAGGTTAGAGAGATGTGATAAGACCTCCCTGTGGTGGCTGCGTGAAGATGGAGGAGGGGCGTCAGAAGCCAGGGACTGTGGGCAGCCTGTAGAAGCTGGAAAGACTCCTGCTGGCACTTTGATCTTGGCCCAGCGAGACACATTTCCAACGCCTGACCTCCAAAGCTGGGAGATAATACATTCGTGTTGTTTAGAGCATTGTGCGCATGGTAATTTGTCACGGCAGCAACAGGAGACTAATGCCTTACCCAAGGTGGTTGGTGAACTTTGTGGCGGACGATTGAAGAGACAGAAAACATAATCTCCTTCCCTCGGCTACTGGGAAGGCAGGGAATGGGCACACAAATCAGGGCCTGTACAACAGTATTCAGAGAGTACAAACTTTAATCCTTACCCTATTCTAAATATGTTGCATTTATCAGGAGCTAAACAACAGAACAAAAACCAAAAAGCCTTTGAACTTTCCATTCCCAACTCTGTGGCATGCACATCGTTTTAATGGGGGAGGATAAATACAGTCTCACCTGTAATAGCTTGGACCATGAAGCTACATGGTCAAAAGCAGCCGTCATCAGAACAAAATAGTATGTGCAATGCTACGAGGTGATACTGATGATAAACTCTATCAGTGCAACATGCACCATCCATCCTTATAGCCCTCAACAAAATAGACCCCCTGGTGGCCCCTGTCCTCAGTGCTTTGCTCTGATTGTATATATATGTGTACAGATATATTGCACACACAATACACACACGTGTGCACACATGTGTACACACATGCACACATGTGTGTATATTATATATATATGTGTGCATATAATTCATATATATATATAAACGAGAGAGAGAGTGTACCAGTGCTGTGTCTCCCATGGTGCTGATGGATTGTTGATTGTTTTCACCCATTTTATTCATTCTCGTCTATTTTGATCCATTCCGAGCTGTTTCGGGTGGTCTTTTGAATTCCAGTCATTGTTCTGTTTCTTTGTTATCCTCAGAATACCTTTCGTGTTGGAAGTTTACTTCCATCTTAAAGCCATTTTGAGAAATCCTAAGGTACTTATTTCATTAGAATGTTTTATGCCTTCTCAGCATTCTCAGACGTGATTTGCCAATTTAAAATCAAACTTTTCCCCTTTGATTAATAAATGCTTGGGGAGGTATGCACACATTTGTAAGTAGTCTTTGGAATTGTATTAAGTGCAACATTGGTGATAAGTGCCTGACATTGCGCATGCAAAACTTCTAAGTTTAATTGTATTAAACCTTCAGAAAATCTTCAGACACACCCATATCTTACCCTCCACAATCTGAGACTATGATCTTATTTGAGAAAAGAGTCTTTGCAGATGTAACTAAGGTTCTCAAGAAGGGGCCATCCTGGATTACCCAGTGGGCTCTAAATCCGATAACAAGAACCTTTAGGTGAAAGAGAAGAGAAGCCACAGAAGAGAAGACCATGTGGAGACGGAGGCAGAGACTGGAGTGACGCAGCTGCGAGCCAGGGAACGCCTGGGCCGCCCAAAGCTGGAAGAGGCAAAGAAATGTTCTCCTCTCGAGTCTGTGGAGCGAGCGCTGCTGATTTCAAGGGTCTGAAATCAAGGCGTTGGCCTCGAGACGCTGAGAGAATGAATTCATTTCTGTTGTTTTGGGTCACCAAGTTTGTTAAATTGTTCTGGCAGCCGCTGGAAACTCCTTTAGTCATAAAACATCCCGTGCCTACATGTTCCCCGTCAGTGTCAACATGTGTCAATGACCAGGTGTGGTTTTCGTGAGACCCTTGGATCACTGGGCCACTCTCACTGGCTTGAATGATGAAATGAAAAACCCAGCTGAGCCTGTCAAAAACACTCTTAGGCGTTTGGCACTTATAGGATGACTGACATCAGCAGAGGGTACAGTGTATTTTCACCTACATGCACCTACGTGAGGCCGCACAGTGGGTTTGAAATTGTCTTAGGGAAGCAGGATTGTAGGTGGGTTCTGGGGAAGACCTACGTGGCTGCGTCTCAGAGAGAGAAATGGGGAATGGGAGTCCCTGGGGGTCCCTTCGTTTCATGGGAAAATGTAATTACCGGCCCCAGGAGGCCTTTCATTTGGAGTTTATGTAACAACTGCATTGTCAGCAGATAGAGGGAGTCAGACCTGGGGCCAAGCAAATGGGGAAAACAATCTATAAAATGCGTTCACAAAATACGACTGTCATTCCACCCTGGAACTTAATTGAAATCCTCTGACTGTTGCTCTGCACAGTCAACAAGACTCATCTGATAATTGGTGACCATGGCAACAAAATCAGGTCATAGGGAGGTTCACGCCGAGATCAAGCATATGTAGATCTCCTAGTTCAAAGATACACACAGATAAGAACCTGTTGGTAAGAGCCCGAAATGCTGGGCTGAAGAGGAGGTCTCCTGCCCCGAGCTTAGAACACTGAGAAAACGATCGTGTGACGGCAATAGCCATACGTTTTGCAGAAAAGGAAGCGCTTGTTCCGATTCACCGGAGGGGGGGGGAAGATAATGCAGAAATGTGAGACCAGACTGAGCGCAGAGATGTGGCTTCATAGATCTGTGTAATTTACTCCCTGGGGTTTGTAGTGTGTCTGACTTATATTTTAGACATAATTAAGTAATCAGCAGTGTACATTGTAAAATGAATGTTTAGGCTGCTTGAGGTTAAATTTTCACAGCCATAGCAGCTGCGTGGTACTGGCGACCACCCCTCCCCACCGCCAAATCCTCTCCCCTGTCTGCAGTCAGTTATTCAAAATCTGTGAATGGGACTAGAGTGATTTCCACGGTCGGTCGCTGTTTTTCTGGAGGTCTAAAGAGCAACCGCATGGTAACCACTGGGTACCAGGATCGCTGTACCTCATGCTAGTGAGCGCATTCTCCGGTCTGGTGCAGTAGCTGGAGTGGCAATAGTAATATCAATGATAGAATGAACGATGCTTTTATTTATATAGGATCCTACTTGATCCTCCAAAAGCCAGGCAAGGTAGGATGTTGTCCCCGTGAGGCAGGTGGGAAAGTTAAGATAATTAGGGAAGTTACTGTTCTGAGAAGTCACAGGGTTTTTGCTTTCTATTTTATTACGTTTTTTCAATTAAAAAAGTTTCAATTCCAGTTGACATTCAATATTACATTAGTTTCAGGTGATAGCAGAGTGGTTAGACATTTATATGACGTATCGAGTGATCACCACAGTAAGTCTAGGACCTACCTGGCACCATACACACTTATTACAATGTTATTGACTTTATTTCCTAAACCGTGCTTTACATCCCTGTGACTGTTTTGTAACTGCCAATTTGGACTTCTTAAACCTTTCTGCTTTTTCACCCAGCCTCTGCCCCCAAACCTCTCTGTTATCGACAACCATCAGTTCTCTGTATGAGTTTATTTCTGTTTTGTTTGCTCATTTATTTTGTTTTTTAGATTTCATATGTAAATGAAATAATAAGGTATTTGTCTTTCTGTGTCTGACTTATTTCACTTAGCATAGTGCCCTCTAGGGTCCATCCATGTTGTCACAAATGGCAAGGTTTCATTCTTTTTTATGGCTGAGTAATATTCCATTTCATATATGTACCACATCTTCTCTATCCAATGGCTTATCAGTGGACACTTGGGTTGCCTCCCAATATTGGCTATTGTAAATAATGCTGTAGTGAACAGAGGGATGCATCTATCTTTCCAAATTAGTGTTTTGTATTTCTTCAGATAAACACCCAGAAGTGGAAATGCTGGGTCATAAGGCAGTTCCATTTTTAATCATTTGAGGAACCTCCACACTGTTTTCCATAGTGACTGCACCAATCTGCGTTCCCTCCACAGTGCACAAGGCTTCCCTTTTCTCTACATCCTTACCAACAATTGTTGTTTGTTGACTTACAGATGATAGCCATTCCGACAGGTGTGATGTCTCACTGTGGTTTTAATTTGCATTTCTCTGATGATGAGTAACACTGAGTACCTTTTCATAATTAGGTATTAAAATCATTATTTTGAGCAAGTGTGGGTAAAAGATCCAGCCCAAAAGTCGGCACCTGGTGACGGGAATTGTCACTGTTGTTTCTTACCTTCTGTGTAAACCCTTTGCTCTCTGCCCGTCCCATGGGCACATGCCCTTACATCTGACACATTCCCTCTTTCTCACCCTGCTGGCTCTTGGAGGGACATATGGGGAAGAAGAGGGAATTAGAAGGACCTCTTTTCTTTCTTTCTTCTCCTTCTCCTGTTTTCACTCCCTTATCTCTCTGTCTCTCTCTCTGTCTCCCTCTCTCTGGTTTCTTTCTTTTTANACATCTGACACATTCCCTCTTTCTCACCCTGCTGGCTCTTGGAGGGACATATGGGGAAGAAGAGGGAATTAGAAGGACCTCTTTTCTTTCTTTCTTCCCCTTCTCCTGTTTTTACTCCCTTATCTCTCTGTCTCTCTCTCTCTGTCTCCCTCTCTCTGGTTTCTTTCTTTTTATCAATCTTGACCCATGTCCACTCTTTCCCCCACCAAGTCCCAGAGTAGATAGGGCAGGAGAGTAGGCAGTGGGTAATGAGGATGGTTTAGGATGGTGTCTACACGCTCCAAGGAAGCACAAACCTTGGATTTAACTTAAGCCATGGGTTCACAGGGGGATTTTCAAGGAAATGGGGGATTTTTCTCTCTCTTCAAAAACAAGTAAACAACAATATAACATTTTTTTGTTTTTTATTTTCAAAATAAATAGTTGCTGGTTATATATTTCAAAATTCCAACAACACAGACATATAACACAAAATAAAGTTTCCTCCGTTCCGACTCCTTAGCAGTAACTACTGTTAACACTTTGCTATGTTTAGTGTTAGATTCATGTCTGTGCTTAGTGAGTTGTATACACTATACCCAATATATAATATGCACATGAATTTAAAAGTAAAGTATCTTTATTGTATACATTCTGCTCTGCAACTTACTTTTTTCACTCAGCATCTTTCCACATCAGTACGTGTAAATCTAGTGCTGGTAAATTAGTATATACGTAAAAACGTGTAAAGAAACATTTTTTGAATTCTACAGCATTATTTTAGAGAAATGCAGTCTTTATTATTTTCAAGAATGAACAGTAAGTCACATCGGGCTAACGAAGAATTTCCAAGTAGAGTTTTGGCTTCCAAATGATGCTTTGCTTCGATTCATAAGCATCACCGTCACGACTGTCCTATTAGGGGGTTACAATCCCCATTTTATAGGCGAGGAGACTCAGGGAGCAGAGAGGACTCAGGGTGACACAGCCACTGTTCGCATTAGGAGTATGGATGGCTGTGTCTGAACTTTTAGAAGTTGCTGCTACTCTTTCTCATAGATTTCATTCTTCAAGCATAACAGCCTTTATCTTCCCCATCCCTGTCCCTCTCCGTCATGTTTGCCTGGCAACATCCCAGCCCTCGTTCATTGAAATCTCTTCCCCTCCCCTGCTTCACCCTGACGCCCAGTCTAGCTGGAGAGAAGCATCAGCCACGCTAACTGCCTTGCTTTCGGTTCGTGACTGACCAAGCTCAAGGGGGCCCTCGGTGCTCCCCAGGAGTCCCACCACCCTCCACTCTGCGCATCTATCACATTCCCTGTCTCCTCCCTGACAATATCACCTTGCTCTTATCTTTCACCTTCCAGCATCCTCTCTGGACTCTCTGGTAATGAGCTTGCTTTACATTTCACTGAGAAAATAATGCAAGCAGAAGGGAATAAACGCTTGGGCTGCCACACCTGTCAATCCACCTGCTTTTGCCCCAGGTAATCTTGGTTGCTCTAGGCCATTACTCCCAGAGACGCCCCTTCTTTCTACTGCAATTTTCCCCTAGGTGGGATTGCTTTTGTGAATGATCAAACACGCCATAATATCTCCCATTAAATAGAAACCCCCCCCCCCCCCCCCCACACACACACTAAGACCCTCCCTGGACCCCGTCCCTCTCTCCAGGATGGGCCATTCCTTTCCTCTCCGTTACGTGAACAATTCCTTAAAGAAGTCATCCATACTCACCGTTTCTACTTTCTATCTCCTTGTTTTCTTTTAGATCGACTCTATTCAGGCTGACCCCCACCACACCACCTACAAAAATGTTTTCAAAGTAACCAGTTACCCCCACACTGCCAAGTGCAATGTCAGTCCTCAGCCCCATCTTATTCAGGCAATGGCCTTGCCCTTGGTCCAGTCGATCTGTTGCTCCCTCAGACCGAGGTCCCTGTTTCAGCTGTGGCCCATGTTTTCTCTATTCTGCCCCCCCCCNCCCCCCCCCCCCCCGGCTGCTCCTTGTTGCTTTCCTTAATGGGTTTCTCTTAATTTTGTAACCTCTCAGTGCAGGAGGGTCCTGGGTCTCGCTCTTTGGACCTTTCCTTTTTATTCATTCCCGCTCTCTAATAATTTCACCTGGGTCTCCTGGCTTTAGATAGAAATTTACACCTCTGAATTTGACTCCGGGAACCTCTCTCGGAACTCGAGTTTTGCATTCAGCTGTCCGCTTGGTGTCTCTAGTTGGATGACTAAGTGCACCTAAAACCAGGGACTCCTGGTCTCATCCCTACACCTGCTTCCCTCCACCCAGCCTCCCAATGGCTGAGCCTTGCACTTTGGAGTCACCCGGACTCGTCTCTTGCTCTCACACCCCCAGAGCTGATAGTTCAGCAAATACTTTCTCTCTCTACCTTCAATACATATCCAGAATCTAGGTGCTTCCCTCCAACCCCGCTGTTGCTCTGATCCAAGTCCCTCTCTCTTGCCTGGTTTATTATAAGATATTTTTCATTTGCCTCTGTTTTCGCTTTGCCCCACTGACATTTCTATATTCCAAGTTAAAATAATAATGATCATTATAGTAAATATGTACTGGATGCTTGGCACTATATATATTTAATTAGCGTAAAAATCCTACAAGGTGGGATTTATAACTGTACGTGTTTTGCAGATGAGAAAACTTAGGCAGAAAAACAGTTAAAGAACCTGCTCCGAGACCACACAGCTAGTCATCTAGGAGCGAATTTGAGGAGTGGTCATTGTGAGGGGCTCTAAATGGGGGTTGTTACCTCCATCTTCCTAAAGTGATTGATTCTTCTTGCCTAGTGCAGGTCAATTTCATGGTAATAGCCATGCCATTGACCCTTTACTGAGTGCATGTGCGAGGTTCCGCATGTGTGCTTTACACACACCATCTCTTGTATTCTCTCGGGATAGTCCTATGAGCAGGTGGTATTCAGCCCCATTTTACAGATGAGGAGACTGAGGCTGAGTGCTCTGAGGACTCACCCCAAGTGGTCGAGATGGGATTTTTACACTGGTCTTTGAGGTTCCTATGCCCAGACTTTCCCCACTGGGCAGACAGATATTCCATGAGGGAGGGAGGGGCTCCAAGGGACTCAGGTGGAGCCCAGGAGGAAAAGGTCAAGTGCAGCTCCCACACTCCCTCCATCTCTCAAAAGGTGGGTTAGTGGGTCTGCTGAGTCAGAGACGGGTGCCATGGGGCTAGGGCTGGCTCTTCTCTTTATGGAAGTGGGAGACCTGGCTAAGCTGGGCCCTGTGACCCTCTCAGACCGTTGGAAGCGACAGCAGCACAGCAGACTGGCCTGGGGCAGGGCAAGGGCCCTGCGTCCTGGGTGGTTGTGAGGAGCAGGGAGGGGAGTGGACGGTCTATTTTTTTCCAGGCCTGGCAGTGTGCCTGGGCTCTGCTGGCACTTCAGTGGCTTACAGGGTCCAGGTCACAGTGGATCTATGCTGGACGTCCCTGGCAGCCATCAGCCTGCTGTGGCAGAGAAGTTGGCTCTCCTAAACCTTCTCCCTACCTCACCTCGACGTAATGAGGACTGTAGTTCACCCTTCTCTTACCCCCTGAGGCTTCCTGTTTCTGTCCTACGGTCTTTGAGGATTGCCAACGATTGTGCAGGGACTGTGTTTTAGCTCACCACGGTCCCTGAAAAGAGACTCCTAGGGGTAATATATTAATGTTTTGTGAATGGAGTGATTGCTTTCTTGTGGGTTGATTCTCCTCCCAGCCTCCAATGGACATGAACTCTAGATTGTGCTTGGGATTCAGTGATCCATCCCACCCACTCTGTTCAAGCGCCCTCGGGGCTTGAGGGGCCCACACTCCACTGAAGGTCATGAGGCATCAGCAAAAGCGCCTAACAAGAATTTTCTTCCACTTCCTGGACCCAGCCTTCCACTTTCACCCCCTGGCCTGTTCCATTTCTCCTCTTTACCTAAATGCCCTGCGGTGGGAAACAGGTGGGGTGTTGCCTGTGTATTTTCTTCTAATAGTTTGCTGCTTTTCATTTCCTTTTTCATGTACCTCGTCCAGTATGGAGGAAAGTTCCTCAGGGAACCCCCTTGGGGATTTCTGGCAGGTCTGAGCTGTCTTTCAGGCTTTTAGCTACGGACTCAAGATCCTGTTCCTACATGCGATATGCCAGCATCCAGATCTGTCACTAAATATGCCACCCGCTCTTAAAATCCAGTCAGCCACCAGTGGATTAAAGTAATGCCATGAAACCAGAGGAGTCAGACCAGCCACCCAAATAAACTCCTCATGGCCTCTCCTATTTTCTGATGCAAGCAAGGCTGTCTGGGTCAGCGAGACTGCTGGCGACATGCGTGCCGGCATGCCAGCATGCTCGTGGGCCCTACTGTCAGGGCGTATGGCAGGAGGCAGGTCGGACTGATGAGGTTGGCACATGAGCACCTGCCAAAGGGCAGAGACATAGTAAAGCTGTATTTCCCCGAGCTCTTTGCGCAGGTCTTGGTTGGCGCTTTGACGTAGTCCGGCTGGTGTGAGGTTATTTGAGCCTATTTTTTTCCTCCTTTACTGAGGACCTGAAAGGCAGGACTCACGCCCGTGTCATCCTCACTCTGCCCAGAGTTGCCATTGGCATACTGCTGGCCTCACCGGAGAGGGAACGAGACAATGTGAAGGGCCTGGTGTAGGCAGGTCTGTGTGCGTGGGTAGAGCCTTCAGAGTGTGGAGACTCGCTCTGTGCTCCCTGCGCTAATTTTAGTGGGCATCTGGAGGAGTTGGAATGGAAGAGTGGGCAGACACTGGTGAGCTCAGGGAGGGGATGGGGCCCAGAGCACGGGCTCTGTCGGGATGAGGAGTTGGCCAGGGAATGCGGAGGCGGAAGGGGGCCTTTCAGAAGGAAACCCTGCTGTGCTCCTCGCCTCTTTCCATCTCTTCCTCTTCCTTTTTCTTTTCCACAGTGTATACCTTGGAATCTCTTCAGCTACTTAGTCCTACCTAGATTGGCATCTGTTATGTCATTTGGCTCCTGAAACACATTCCCTGTCTGGAATGGAGAATGAAGGAAGATAGGGAACAGCAGGGTAAAGAAACTAATTTGATGAGCACTTACTATGTATCAGGCACCACCTTAGGCATTAATGTAATTTGTCTCATCTCATTCTTACATCAATCCAAAGAGGCAGGTGTGGTTACACCCTTTTTAGAGATGAGAAACCTAAGGCTCAGCTAAGGGTAGTAACTTGGTCAGTTAGTGGAGCTGAGCAACAAGCCCGTCTGACTCTGGAGCTAGGCTCAGGCCCCAGCTAGGAAAGCAACTCTCAAGGACAGGTGAGGAGTGAGGATGTGGGGGGCCTTCAGGTGGATGGTGGGGAGCTTCTCGGGCCATCAGTGGGAAGGGCTTTTCCAAACCCAGCCTTGTCTTTGCCTCTCTTCTCTAGCTTGGGAAGAAGGCTCGTGTTTGTGTAGAACTGCGCTGTGTTGTGGTCTCCCCACTGGGCATCGATTCCTCAGCGCAGACTAGTGTTAGACACACATGCTAGTGCTGGACCAAGGTGTGGTTCTGGGTCGCGCTGACTATCCCCCTCTGGGTTCTGTGTGCCCCCGCAGGGAAACTCAAAGAGGCTGGTGCTTGGAGGACGCCCGCTCCCCCATGCTTGTCCCCAGCTCAAGTACGCTTTTCTTGGCACTGAAGAGTCAACAGGTGTGAACAAGTGTACAGAGACCTGGCAGGCCGGGGCTGGCACTGCTGATGGCCTTCAGTCACAAGAGATGGCAATTGCCACCTTCTGCAGGCTGCCCATCAAAACACATTGTTGCCTGGCACCTCCATAGGCTCCAACCAACTTGTGAGCGGGCACCACGCCATCCCAGCAGATGGGCAGAGGGGGTGGGGAGCAGCCAAAGCAGCCCCATCCCGGAGGTGCATGAAGTGGAGGTGGTGCGGGTTTGATTTCCAGCTGAGGCTGTGTCAGGATGACTCCCTCTGCCTCTGATTTATCAGACAGGAGTGAAAGGGGGAGGAGGTGTATGTTTAGCCTGCACCTAGTTGGCTGAGGTTTGTTTGGGGGGAAGAAAGGACTTGGAACCCATCAGAAGACTGTGGCTTTGACTCTACCGGCCTTAAAGGGAATTTGGGAAATCAGAGAACAACACGGAAGATATAGGAGATAAAGAAGGACATGAGAGGATTCCAAAGAGATTTTTACATACTATGCCCCTTTGCCAACCCCTTCTCCACCACACCCCACCTATCCTAACAGCAGGCTGACAGAGCCCCCATTGCCACCAGGCCAAGGCCGGTCAGGTTGGGGCCACAGCTGGAGGAGCCTTTGCCATGGGGGGTTGGGTTGGACACACAGGCAGGGATTCCTAGGAGGCAGGACGTGTTCAGAGTTCCCGTTGCCCAGGGAACGGTGTCATGATTGTGGAACTGAATGGGGGGGGGGGTTGTCAGCACGCTTACACATGCTACAGGGCCAGCCTGGCCTGCAGAGTCCCTGGAGAAGGCCATTCACAAGGGGAAGCAGCCAAGCACAGGCTCCAAGGGGAGACAGCACATCTCATGAAGAGCTTCGAGGCTCTTTGGGGCAAACACGGGGAGTGGAGGTGGCAGCAGGGAGTCCCGAGAGACGGATGGAGCGAATGCCAGGCTGGGGGCTTGGGCTTACGTGACAGGCAGGGGGAGCCATGGGAGGCTTTGCATGGAGAAGTACTTTGGTCAGAGTTTTCTGGAGAAACCTGGCACAGAGGGTGATGTGCAGGAAGAGCCAGGGCCGGAAGTCGGGGCTCAGGGCCGGCTGGGATGTTTGGGCCTGAAGGAGGGCAGTAGCATGGGGGGTGGGAAAAGGAAAAGGTAGGAAGACCGTCACTAGGACGCACGGATGATGGGATTAGCCCTTGGAGAGGGAGGAAAGAGCCAAAGAAGATCATAGAGTCATGGAGGAAAATGGAGAAAGGGAAGTTGTCATCACAGATGCTAATATATATTGTAACAGCAAGGAATTCTGGTTAGATGAACACAAGTATGCTTGTTCAGCCGGCTTATTCTAATCGACATGGTACGTATTATTTCGTACGAATTGTGTATTTTCTTGGGTAACTAAGAATTAACTTTAAATAGCAGCTTATTAATTCTCACAGATAAAAGACCAGGTCCCAAGTCTGAGCTTCAGCTGCCCCCTTGTATTTCCGCCCAAAGTACATTTGACACGTTTATACCAGGTTGTTCTATACCGGCCTGTCTTCAAAGCCTGCATCTTGTTGCTGTGCAAGCTTCTCTCCACTTCCACACGAGTCCGTGACCCTTGGGTTATCATGCCGAAGAGTTAACAGTCTCTGCCAGTCTGAAACTGCATTCGGGTTGGCTCTGTTTGTGGCCCACCCAGCAGTCAGCCACACACCATTTTATCTCCGCAATGACACTGCAGAAGGAGAAAAGAGGCCAGTCCTTGTCCCAGGGGAAGCAAAGGCATAAGCTGTGTGTCTGGGGGGGCTTGGTGACCAAGGATGTACCTGGACTGTCCCTGAAGCTCCCGACTGGCTGCTCCTTACCCCTTTCTCACGTCTGTTCCTTAAGAATGACAGAATCTGTAAGATAATCTCTTCCCAGGATAGCAAATCGGTTTTCTTTCTTGTGTTAACTCTGAAAGAGTCATGGTGACTGCCTGGAGGATTGCCCTGGGAAAGATTTTAAAGCTTTGACTGAACTCCGTAGGAGTTCCGTAGGAGAGAGTGCTGCGATCAATTAGTGATGTCTGTTGTGGGCAGAGAATTAGAAAGCAGCCATGTCTGCTGCATAGCTGACACTTCTCATCCAGTTCTAGCCTGACTCTTGAGAGATGCCCAAAGTTAAGGCTGAGACACACTGTGACTTATTAAAGATAATCAAAGCTAACACGAATGTTCGTGAATACGTGCTAGGAAGTATTCTGAATACTTCACAATGTAACTCATCTAATCCCCACAACACGTCCTGGGTGCTCACCCTCACTGTACAGAGGAGGGACTAGGAGACACAGAGAGGCTAAATGACTGCCCAAAGGCACAGAGCAGGAAGAGGAGCCAGTGTGGAAACCCAAAGTCTGATTCAGCCGCTGCCTTCCGCTGTTGCTGTCTGTTCTGTGTGAACCACCCCGCTCCTCAACAGGGGGGCCCAGAGCCCAGGTCTGCTGGTCCCCCACACTGAGTTCTTCTCTGCCATGGAAACAAATTGATATGCTCCCCGGTGTTCACAGTCGTATGTCTCTATATTAGAAGGAAGGCAAAGAACAGCCCTAAAAGAAGAACAGACACTTACAGTGAGCATCGAGGCTGTGCCAGGCACTTTGCTAAGAGTTGAGGAATGAAAAATAAGTAAATGCTACCCAGTCACCGTCTTTGAGAAACTCACACCTCGGAGCAGAAGAGGTCCAGCTGAAGTCCCGCCTCGTTCACGGAGACTTTGCCTGCGGCAGTCTACCCTGATCTGGGGCTCCTTTTTATTCCTGGGCTGGCTGCTAACGCTCTCCTCCTCTGTACTTTAAACGACACTGCCATCCCCGGGCACGGTTAACCCTGTGGGTTAAGTACACCCCGTGGGTGTACACAGAGGACATGCGACATTGGCACGATGTTGGGTAGAGTTCTACGTGACATCCAACTGGCCCCCAAAACTGTTCAGAGGCTTGACTTCGCAGGGGTATGTGCCCTCTGCTTTGAGGAAGCTGATCAACATAGGTCAGCAGGCTCCACGTGGACATTCATTTTATTAAATCCTCTTCAGACACTGGCCCTACAGCTGTGCTGTCGGTTAATTTATTTATACCTCACCTCTTTTTAGGAAGACTCTAAAGTGACCCTGTATGATAAGGTTAGTGAAATAGGATAAAAGCCGAAAACTTGATTGAGCCAAAGAAGGTGGATCAAATACTGCCCATAATATAGATGATCACAATTGTTGTGGTGAAGCAATAAATTTCACATTGTGCCTCCTAGCAGCCAGAGCAAGATGGAGAGCAGATGAAGTCGTCTGTCATTATCGAAAACAGAGAGCATAATAACTTCTCAGAGGGCCCCCAACTCATCTAAGTCAAGAGAGATACTTTATCACACTTGGCTGTTGTGATTAGACTATGAGTTTATGCTAACGGGTGACTGAAGGCCGGGCCTGTCCCCTGAGAGACCAAGTGATTAGAGGGTTGGAACTTTGAGCCTCACCCACTGACCTGCAGGAAGGGGGCGGGGGTCGGGGGGGCTGGAGACGAAGCGGATAAAACTCTTGAACAAGATTTGATGAGCGTTCAGGCTGTTGAATACATACATTGAGGCGCTGCGTGAGTGGCGGGTCTGGCGAGAACATGGACTCCTCACCCCCTACCACGCCTTGCCCTGTGCTTCTCTTCTATGTGGCTGTTCTTGAGTTGCCTCCTTTATACGGCACTGGTACACATAAGTGAGGTATGTTTACCAGTTCTTATAACTCATTTCCTGAGTTCTGTGGGCGGTTCAAGGAAATCACAAACCTGCACAGGAGAGGAGGAAAGTCCGGATTTATAGCCAACGTGGACAGAGTGTAATGACCATGGGGATTCACTACTTGCCATTGGTGTCTCAGGTCGGGGGGGGCAGTTATGTGGGACTGAGTCCCTAACCTGTGGGTCTGTGCCAACTCTGGGTGGTTAGTGTTAGAGTGGAAGGGGCTTGCAGGACACCCAGGTACTGTCTGCAGAGAATCGGTTGTGAGGTGGCTGAGTCATTGGGGTGGGTCCATCTGGGACAAGGGAACCCAAGAGGATGGGGAAGATGGCCACATGGGGTGGGGAGAACTTAAATTCCCAGGAGCCTCTCCCGACAGGACACCTGACTGTTATAAGGGAAGCTTCCTCCTGGGTTCTGAGTAGGAATGAATTAGTTCCTTTGGGAGATTCCTTGCTTTCGAGGTTTGGAGGGTCAGCAAGCATCAGTGTGGTGGAAGTAACCGGAGGGGAAGGCAATGTCAGCTCCTTGGCAAGCTTGCAGAGCAAGTCCTGGGCCCAGCATCTTCTTCAACCTTGGATGTTTTAGGGCTTTTGATTACGAGTCTTCTATTTTAGGACACGCTGCCTCGTTTTTGTGTGAGAAATATGTCTCTTGTTAGGGAACACGGAATCAGAGCTGGACTGAGAACTACACTGGATTTAGAAGGGTGGAGAAAACATACCAAATGATTCACCCATGCCAGGTGAGGATATGCGTGACTGTGGGCCGTGGACAGTGTGTTCACTGGTGAGAACTGCCTGGCACAGGGAGATTTGAAAAAGGGGTGAGAAAACAACTTCACAGGAGCAGTGAGACTTGAAGTGGCCTTTCAGGGGCGACTAGGGTTGCCTTAATGATGAGGGGAGGGTGTTTTGGGAGGGGAGGAACCCCCTGAGCAGAAGTGTAGAAACAGGATTGGGTGTGCCTTTGAGGAGGGATGACAGGAAAATGACAGTAACTACCGGGCGTGGGTTCCTTCTGTACATCAGCCACTGTCCTAGATTCCTGCCTGAAAGGAGCTTGCATTTGTACTGGAGCGGACAGACGGTAAACTAAGCAGCCATAGGAACAAAATACTCACGGAGAATTACAAAGGTCAGGAAGGGAATAGGGCGCCGTGAAAGAAGGCAACGGGGTGTAGCTTACGAAGGGTTCTCTTACCCGCTATTTCATCCACACCACAACTCTTTGACGGAAGCAGGGAAGATGTTTTGCTTATTTTACAGACGAGGGGACTGGGACACAGCGCTTGGCTCTTCCCCCTCCAGCATGCTCTGCCCAGTGCCGGGTTGGGTAATTGAAGATGCTCAGTGGATGCTGGAAAAACCAACAAGCCTCCCCTTCCAGCTTCCTGGTGATGGGCCACCGAGAGTCAGCAGCCAGCATTTTGTCACATCGAGCCCAGAGAAAACGTCCACTTCATCAGTGCATGATGACGCTGGGAGCAGTTGAATGAATTGGCCTGGTGTCCTTGCAGAGAAAGAAATGCATCCGGAAATGATGGAGGCTCTTATAAATAAGAAGAATTCACGTCCCTGCCTGTGGTTGGCGCTGTTGCTGCAGCTCATTTGCTTGACCCGAAGCACAGCGGTTTCTATTTGCACAAACTCTTCCTCCTGGAGAGTGAACGGGATTTGGGGGCACTTTTTGAGGGGCCCTGCTCCATGCTGGCTCTCTGTTCTGCCTGTCGTGTCCCCAGAGGGTGAGACAGAACCAGGTGAGCACCAGCACAGGTTACAGCAGGGACGCTGTTTGGAGCAAGTGATACCAGACGTGGTAAAGCATGAATTGCGCCTTGTTCGTGCCTAGCACACCCAGCCGCCTCTGGTGAAGGACATCAGGAGAGGGGAGCGATGCCACCGTCACGGGGCATAAGTGCCGCTGGGTTGACCTGTTGGATCCACAAGCCCTGCTGGACTAAGTGAACCGGGCAACACGATGAAGGGATCCGAATATCAGTTTACCCAGTGAGAAAATGTGCGTAATGCTCATTGGTGTTTAAAATCAGCATTGCCTTGAAACTGGTTTTTCCCCCTCAGGAAGCTTACAATTTCATAAAAATCCGAGTCCATTCAATTAGCATCGAGAATGAAGAGTTGAGCGGGACTCAGGTCACATGCCCAAGGAGTGCCATGATCTGCGGGAGAAACGGCCGTGTGGAAGCGAAGACGGGTGTGTGTCCGCTGGTGTTATAGTGGGGACATAGCCCAGGGCTGTGCAAACAGACGGCACAGGCCGGAGGACCGGGGGCAGACTTCGCCAGGAAGTTTACATCTGCGCATGTCTTGAAGATTGAGCAGGAGTTTTCCAGGTGCAACAGGGGACCCCGAGTTCTGGGGGTGAAGTTTTCTAGAGGCGTTCCTTAGCCTGGAGGAGGTACCGTTATGCTCAAGTTGACTTTGGGACTTAGTCTCTTTCTCCTACCACCTGCTCCCCTCCATCCATGGGTGGGGAGGAGTAATTTAATATATGTCCAATCCGTGTGTTGAAGAATTAGAAGGAATTATTTCCTCAGTTACAGGAGTCTCTAGGTCTGGATGGCAAATCTCTAGCGCGTGGGGCGCTATCTTCTTCGTGGGCCTTTGGGAGCCATTGCTGATCGACTACCACACTTTCTGCTGAGCCCTGACTTGGCTTCTAGATACTTCTCAGCACAGCGCTGCAGACAGTCGCCACCACCCCGAGTGTGCAGGTGTCGGGGAGCAGGGGGTGGGGGAGAAATGATTTGCCATCCGTGTTCATGATCCAGTTCATCTTCTTGGGTCTCACTGGGCACGTGGGCCCAAAGGCAGCAGAGCCTCCTCCCACTCTTGGGGGAGGACAAGGACGTACAGAGTCAGCATCCCCATCTTACGCCGATGGGATGGACCACAGTGCTGAGTAGATACAGCAGCGGGGGGTCTCCACAAGTAAAAATCCCCTCCCTCCAGGTTTGGGTGCATTTTTCTCCCTGTGCTGCATCGCCCCTTCTCCCCAAGTTTCTGACTTTGAGTCCTCTTCATTTTCCCCATGTGAGGCAACAGGAGCTACAGAGAAGACAAGGGAAGTAAAACACGTGGTTGTCAGTCTCCGGAGTCCTGTAATGTATTTGGAGCAATGGGATAGGCTTTCATGACCTAGTGAAGACATTGTGCTGTTTTAACCATGGATGTTAACATATAGACTCTAAAATTATGTGTAGCACCGTGTAACTAGTATTTCAAATGCTATTTACTAGGCAGTGTATGGTGATATAAGATAATAGCATTGGTCCCCAAGTGTCAGGCAAGGAACAGGGACAAGTAAATCAGCCTTTACACAACAGTGTGGCAGGGACTAATGCTAAAGCTCCTGGGGAGAGCAGGGGAGAAGGGACCGATGAACTGGGCCATTTCCAGGCACTGAGGGTTTGACTGCCATTCTCAGGGAAGGGACAGGAAATGCAAAGCCAGGCAGGAAAGAGAGAATGGCCCTTTCAGGAACTGAAAGTAATTTTCATGGGTATAGCTGGGGATCCAGGAGGTGGCAAAAGAGGAGGCTGGAGGGGTTCATGGAAAACCTGGCAATGCTGTTGATGAATTTGGGCTTGGCCACAGGGCTGGTGACGAGCTGCAGAGCCTGGTGAGCAGAGAAGAGGCAGGGTGGCGTGACTGAGGCAGCACTGAGCGATGCGTTAGAGGAGGGTGACACTGGGGGCATGGAGTCTACATAGGAGGCCACAGCAGGGCCCCAGGCAAACGGTGACCCAGGTGCCAAGCAGAGGAGAGCTGCCGTGGGGAGAGGATTTCAAACACAATGAGGCAGCAGTCAGCAGCATCTGCTCCCTGGCTGTTTTGAGGCTACATGGGAGGGAGAACTGACCGATGGCTTCCGGATTGCAAACTTGGGGTGGGATGTGGATAGGGAGAGAGGATTCATGGGGTGATGGCTCATCTTCAAGGTTAGGAAGGCCCTTTGGAGGTTAAGGTCCACCTTCCTGCCTTTAGCCATCATCAATGCCAGATTTAAAGCATCCAAAATAAAGAAGGGTGGGTCCAGTTTACAAAGAGTTGCAAGGAGACCACTCCTTTCTCTCTGGAATGGGAAACCATTCCCCTTTGGAACTATTCTCTCAGTAGAAAATTGATCTCTCCCTGATTCTATTCAAACACAGCGAGAATTTCTGTGATTGTCACATGTAAGTTACTGTAGGACTCACTGCCTTCTTTCCTGCTTCTGTGCTGTTTCTGTCTCAGTCCTTGCAGGTGGCAGCCGTGGACTCTGTTCAGGGATGGCTACCATGGGAAGCTCCAAGGACACTTCTCACAAGGTGTCTCACTTAGTGGCTAAACATCCAGGTAGCGCCGGGATTATTAGTGAAGGGCTAAGTCATCCACCTTGGTGCATTATGGTCTGGCACTGGTTCATCATCTGCAGCGTATTTAACAAAACACAGCAGTGCACCCGCACTTGGAGGGAAGGAGGAGGAGGTGGGGAACGAAAAGGAAAGAAGGAAGGGAAGGTGAGACGAGGAGGAGGAGGAGGAGGATAGAACGAGGAGAAAAGAGAAGGACGTGGATTGAAGGGATATAAAAGCGCACGCACAGAAGGTCAGGTGGGAGGGAGGATGGACCGACTGCAGGGCTGGGGGAGTGGAGGGAAGGGTGCCCTTCAGCCATGGGTGGTGGAGCGGAGGGTGAGGCGCTGCCTGGACCTGACTGTAGCGTGAGTGCAGGGATGGAGAAAGGACAGCCTCCAGGAGGTTCTGGAGCTGGGGTGGTGGCACAGGCGATGCTAGCCCACAGATTACTGAGGGTGACTGCCTACACCATTTTTTTTAAAGGAGTTTGTTGGGAACCGCTCTGCCTGGTTTCAGGAGTTGTAACTACCCCCCATGGCTAAGGATGAGTGAGCGACCCTTGGAATGCAAGCCACTAAGGAGACAAAGCTTGTCTCTGGTAGCAAACACTGCCTCAGCTTCCTCTCCTGCTCCCAAAGCATGGTCGGATAGTCAGAGATGGGCAAGACCCCTCAGAGGAGGGGCAACCTAAGCCAGACACGATCACTTGGGAGTCCATCATGGAAGGACTTGGGGGGCTGCAACAAAGAGGGAGTGATGGAGCCTCACCCCCTGGCTATTTTGATATAGCCCGAGTCCCCGTGTCCTCTGGGAGAAATACTTCCTGGCTCTAATCCATTTAAGCCTGAAAACCTGTGATGGGGGAAGTGGTACAACTTCTTGCTGGCTAGACAGGGATCCGGGGTAATCAGGCATAAGAAAGAATTCCAAAAAATCCTGTGAAACCTGCTTTGCTAAGAGTGTTTTCATTCATATGATAAGGGTCTGAGCAGGAAATGAGTATGTCTCCCAAAGTTTCTGCAACCCCCTTACCTGACAGACACTGACTCAGACTAAGCCCTTAGATTTCTTTGAAATGTTATCTACTGTTTGATCCTTGCCGCCTGTATTCCTGTGTATTACAACCCAATAAAAGCCATTGAAGAAGGGGCTCTTGGCCTTTTTCCTCTGAGAAATTGGCCACCTCTCCTCCCCAAGCAGAGCATGTCTTGGTAGTGTTACTTTCATCCGTGGCAGATGGGGGGACTTGAGTGCAAACTCACCCCCACAGGAGTTTAAGGGTGCAACTTTTATTTTTAAGTGTTTTCAGTAGGCAGGGTTTCTCAGGGGAGAAAGAACATCTCAGTAACTCCCCTCCCTCGTCCTCTTTGTGGGTTTTAGCAGCAGTGACAGAAATGTGACTGTGGGTCAGTTACTGGCTCTCCACACCTCAGCTTCCTCATCTGAAACAGGGGAGGCCGGCCAGGCCACTCCTGGGGCTGGTTGTGAGCATCACCAAACACCAGCGGCTCTTTTCCTTGTTACACGGCTCAGCATGTGACTGTGCCTCCAGCCATTACCAACATCACAGAAGCAGCTGCCACACACAGGTTTGCTCCTACTTAAGCTCCTGGGTGTTCGGTCAGGGTAGTGAGGAGGGGCGCACAGTGACACACGGTGGCCTGTGATCGTGGCTGTGTTTCCATCGAAAGGATCGGGATTGTGTGCTAAGACATCACTTACATAAACGGGTCTTGTTTGTCCCTTAAGTTCCATATTAGGACTTAAGGCACTGAAGCCCTGATGTTGCGTGGTTTACGGTCATGCCCAGAAGCCATGGGAGACACTGGTGTGGGTGCCAGGAAGTGGAATATGTGGGTAACACTGCGGCATCAGGCCCGGGAGAAGAAACACTAGAAATATCTTTTTCATTTGTTTCTTATGAAATCCACTCATAAGAGATCTTTCCTTAAGCAAGTAAACACATTATCTTCTTAACAGGCTTTTTTACCATTTGTAACAAGTAGGCCATTTGCTGTGGAGAGGTCCTCCTTTTTGAAGAAACCCATTAAAGGACACTAATTGAGATCATTTCAATATGTTAATACACCCTCTCCGTTCCCGGTGCAGCCGGAGACAATGGGCTCGAGCCGCCTCCCACTCTGTATGCGATAGACCTCCACACCCGAGGCTTATCACAAGCAATTATCTTACCCAAATAAAAAACGAAAATGGAAAAGTTAAATAAATAACAGGACATCTTGATGGAATCGCAGTAATGCTCACCTTGGTTAACATTAGCCCTGACTTTTGGACAGCTAGATTTGTTAATGCGCTTGTCCTTTGTTTAGGCATCTGTCCCTGTAAATCTGACTTTCCAAAGTGATGGATGGCAGCCATCCCTGCTCTCCCGAAAAACACACTCTCCAGGAAACTGGAGGGAGGAAAACAGACACGGTGGTCCCAACCTCCGTATTGCTTACCTTGGAGAAAACCCTCCACACGGGGCCTGACTGGCGTGGCTCAGTGGGTTGGGTGTCATCCCGTAAAGCAAAAGGTCACTGGTTCAATTCCCTGTCAGGGCATGTGCCTGGGTTGCAGATTCAGTCCCAGGTCGGGGTGCGTGCAAGAGGCAACTGACTGATGTAACCATGGATGTTGCTCTCCCTTTCTCCCTCTATTCTCCTCTCTCTAAAAAAATAAGTAAATAAAGTTAAAAAAAAACAAAACAAATTTCAGATTTCACCTAAAAATGATTGTGGTTTTGTGCCCAACAGATCGCGCTTTCTATTGTTCCCAGTTCTTATTGCTCTCCTCTGCATGCCTGTGCCAGTGAAGTCGTGTGAACTTGGACGGGAATCTGTACCTTGGTGCAGCAGTGAGGACAGACTAGCTTGGCCTCTGGCAGCAAACACCGCTAAACCTTGGCGTTCATGTGGCAGAAGTCTTGATCCCTTCTTCACACAAAGCCCACCGCAGTTGCTGCCAGCTGTCATACTGACTGCCCCCCAATGGCCGGCAGCCTGGCGTCCCACTGCGCTGACCTGTCAGCGTCTCCATCCCAGTGTGCGTGACTCCCCCACAGGCGCACGCAGCAGGAGGGCAGCCTGGAAATCCAACCCTGGTGATCTCGTGCCTCGACGAGAAAGAGACACAGGCCATTCCACTCACGTTTCACTGGCCAGAACCGGTCACGTGGCAGCCCAAATGCTGGAGGGTGGGGAAGGGTACCCTGAAGTAAGTGAGCTCTCAGCATGAGCGAACGTGAGTGAAGTCTGACTCTTCAGGAACTTTCGACCACTGACTGCTGGACCATGTGGTGAAAGTATATTTAGTTTTGTTTCTCTCTGCTCACCCTGAGTCTACATGGGCAACTTAACCCAGGTGTCAGCTGTCTGGGGGTTCTCGTGTCCTAGAGACTTGGGAAGGCACCATCCATCTGTCCATTCATCCAACCATCCACCATCCATTTATTTAGAAATATATTTGACATATAACATTGTATAATTGGAGGTGTACAACATGTTGATTTGATGCATTTATGTTTTGTAATATGGTTGCCATTACAGCATTAGCACCTCTATCAACATACTTTTGTGTGTGTGAGGTGGGGGTAATTAAGGCCTAATTACAATACAATATTGTCTGTGGGCACTACACGGTGCATTAGATCTCCAGGACTTATCTATTACTTGCAAGTTTGCACCCTTCTATTATATAATTATATACATATATAAATTGTATGTATCATTTAAGATAGACTCCTTAGAGCAGATTTAGGTTATAGCAAAACTGATGGGGAAGTACAGAGATTTCCCATATACCCCACGTCCCCCCCACCCTGACACACACACACACACACACACACAACCTCCCCAGTATCAATATCCCTCACACAGTGGTCCATCTGTTAGGACTGATGAACCTATACTGACACATCATTATCATCCAAAGTCCATAGCTTACAAAATCGTTCCTCTCAGTGTTGTGTAGTCTGTGGGTTTGGACAAGTGTATAATGACATGTAACCATCATTGTGATATCACATTGAACAATTTTGCTGTGCTCACAGTCCTCTGTGGTCCATCTCCTCAGTCCTCCCTCCCTGCTAAACGCTGGCAGTCATAAACTTTTTTACTCTCTCCTGCCTTTGCCTTTTCCAGGATGTCACACAGTTGGATTCATACACTGTGCATCCTTTTAAGGCTGGCTCCTTACCCTTTGTGCTAAGCATTTAAGGTTCCTCCATGCCTTTCATTGCTTGATAGCTCATTTCTTTCTTTCTTTCCTTTTTTAAAAAAAGATTTTCTTTATTTTTTTTAGAGAGGGAAAGGGAGGCAGAAAGAGAGGGAGAGAAACATTGGTGTATGGTTGCTTCTCTCATGCCCCCCACTGGGGACCTGGCTTACAACCCAGGCATGTGCCCTGACTGGGAATCAAACCAGTGACCCTTTCATTCATAGGCCAGCGCTCAGCCACTGAGCCACACCAGCCAGGGCTCCTTTCTTTTTAGAGCCAAATAATATCCCATTATCTGGGTGTTATCACAGTTTACTTCTCCATGAACTTGAAGGACAGACATCTTGGCTGCTTCCAAGTTTAGGCAATTGTGACTAAAGCTGCTTATAAACATCTAATAAGCATCTTATAAACAGCGGTGCAGGCTTTTGTGAGGACACACGTTTGTAGCTCCTTGGGCCGATGACAAGAGCACGACCGCTGGATCGTATGGGAAGAGTATGCTGAGTTTTGTAAGAAACTGTCAGACTGCCTTTCAAAGTCGCCGCACCGTTTTGCATTCCCACCAGCAGCGAGTAGNACACACACACACACACACACACACACAACCTCCCCAGTATCAATATCCCTCACACAGTGGTCCATCTGTTAGGACTGATGAACCTATACTGACACATCATTATCATCCAAAGTCCATAGCTTACAAAATCGTTCCTCTCAGTGTTGTGTAGTCTGTGGGTTTGGACAAGTGTATAATGACATGTAACCATCATTGTGATATCACATAGAACAGTTTTGCTGTGCTCACAGTCCTCTGTGGTCCATCTCCTCAGTCCTCCCTCCCTGCTAAACGCTGGCAGTCATAAACTTTTTTACTCTCTCCTTCCTTTGCCTTTTCCAGGATGTCACACAGTTGGATTCACTGTGTGAATCCACAGCTGTCACACTGTGCAGCTTTTTAAGACTGGCTCCTTTCCCTTTGTCCTAAGCATTTAAGGTTCCTCCATGTCTTTCATTGCTTGATAGCTCATTTCTTTCTTTCTTTCCTTTTTTTAAAAAAGATTTTCTTTATTTTTTTAGAGAGGGGAAGGGAGGCAGAAAGAGAGGGAGAGAAACATTGATGTATGGTTGCTTCTCTCATGCCCCCCACTGCGGACCTGGCTTACAACCCAGGCATGTGCCCTGACTGGGAATCAAACCAGCGACCCTTTCATTCATAGGCCAGCGCTCAGCCACTGAGCCACACCAGCCAGGGCTCCTTTCTTTTTAGAGCCGAATAATATCCCATTATCTGGGTGTTATCACAGTTTACTTCTCCATGAACCTGAAGGACAGACATCTTGGCTGCTTCCAAGTTTAGGCAATTGTGACTAAAGCTGCTTATAAACATCTTATAAGCATCTTATAAACAGCGGTGCAGGATTTTGTGAGGACACACGTTTGCAGCTCCTTGGGCCGATGACAAGAGCACGACCGCTGGATCGTATGGGAAGAGTATGCTGAGTTTTGTAAGAAACTGTCAGACTGCCTTTCAAAGTTGCCGCACCGTTTTGCATTCCCACCAGCAACAAGTAGGAGTTCCTGTTGCTCCACATTTGTATGGGAGTTTGGTGGTGCTATTGCTCCGGATCTGGCAGTTCTGATAGGTGTCTCGTTGTTGTTTTAACGTTCAGTTCCTTAATGACTTATGATGTGGAGCGTCTTTTCCTTATTTGCCATTTGGTGAGGCATATGTCGAGCTCTCTTGCCCACTTTATTTTTAGTCAGGCTGTTTGTTTTCTTATTGTAGAGTTTTCAAAGTTCCTTGTATATTTTAGATAACAGCCTTTTAGATATGTCTGTTGCAAATATTTTCTCTTGGTCTATGGCTTGTTTTAAAAATATTTGAAAAAAAAAATGACTCAGAGTCTCAGCCTCCATGTGAAACCCAACATTCCCGTCAATGGCTCTGTAGATTCTTGGAAGTAGAGGGCTTGTATTTTTCATTGCCACCTCTAGCTACGATTTCTCTACCCGCAGTATTTTTGATTTTTGTTCTCAGTAGAGTAGATGCAATGAAATGCAGCCTTCTTGTTCTTGAAATTCCTTTCATCTCCAGCAGCCCTCTCTCTATTCTACCTCTGTGTGCCGGTGACCCCTGAGGTCTGGGGCAGAACTGTGGGGGTCGCAGTACGACCCAGTGTAACAATTCAAACTGCAGTGTGAGACAGGGCCACCCTTCAAAGTCTCTCAGCACTTGCGACAGCTGGGGGGCCGCCTTTTCCTTTCCCTGCAAGTTGCCTCCCCACCTGTTTCCCCTGGGCTCCCTATGCCTCCTGCAGGCTCTCCTCTCTCTTCAGCCCTTTCTGACTGTAAATCCAAAAACATTTCCTCTTTTTTCCTGACGCAGAGACACTCATTCAATCCTTCCTTTCTTCTAGAACATATGCTAGGACCTGCCACTTCATACCCAAATCATCCATTGGGCATGTCGTCGAAGTGGGATACATTCTCTCTCCTTCGGAATGTCTGCGGCTGACTTTTAAAATATCCCTTTCCTCCCCTTTGTGGAATAATCTGGCCAAGTGTGATGTGGGGGGAAGGGTAAAAAAAAAGGGTAGGCACAAGGCCATATGAGCCCCACTGTGCAGAGCTCTGGGAGCAGGAAGTGGCGTTTTAGCACAGCGGCCACTCCCAACGCCGCCCCCCCCGCCCCCCCCCCCCNAGCAGCACCAGGTACAGGACTTAGGAAAGGATGCCGAGGATGCCTGTTTCAAGTGGAGACCCCAAACCATTTTACACACGTTGGAACTCTGCAGAACTCGCGGGGTTGCTTGAATATTTTATTGTTGCTATTTCTTATTAATCTGTATCCACGTTTGGTTGACCGCTCCTTGTGAATGGCAATATTTCCTCTGTGTTATTTTTCAGCCAGTCCCAGGGCTGTGCTGGGTACTGTGTAGTACGCTCTCTCCCGAGTGCATTTGGAAAACCAAGGATGTCCTATTTTAGATTTTACATGAACCTGTTCCACTTAGCACTCTCCAAGGAAAATCCACAGTTTCTTTCTACCCTACCCCAACGAGTTTCTCTTGAACCATTTGCCCTATTCCAACCCCATCCCCAGCCTCATTTCCTGTACCCCATCCTCTAGGAATCCCTGGGAAAGTTGGGTATGGGTTCCTTCAAGGCCGTGGCCAGAACAGGATACGAGAGTCCATGTCTTCAGTCTTCCCTGCATCATTTAATCTCCTCCTTCAAAAGTCTGAGAGATCACCTGGCATTTTATGAAATCCTTATGGTTTTCAAGACATTGAAAAGACATTCAAGACTATTGGCAGAGAACGAGACTGTCTGACTGCTTACATTTAACAGGTTCAATATCTAGCGCAGATAGTTTAGTGGATGTTTCTGCTTTGGGGTGGGGGGAGCTGTCCTTGGCCAGGTTTGAGTGGGAATTTGAAGAAGGAACGCACATGGTCATCATTCCCCAGTTCCCCTCACTTTGACCTGGAGCAGGTGGGGAAGAGTAAGAAGTGAGGCAGAGTGGGAACGAACAATGGTAGAAATGTGTAGAGGATGGAGGTTACCAGTATTTATTTGTGCTTTCCAACCTCTCAGCGATGAGTGGAAAGAAATGAAACACTGCTAACAAAAATACAGGAAGTGTCTGCCCAGGAACAAGCACAATGCTAGGCACTGGGCTGTGGCTCTCACGTATGGTCTGGGCAGTTACATTGCCAGGGCTGTTTGATTTGAGCAGAGGGCGCAGGCTCGTCTAGGCCAGGCCACTTGCATGGGTGAGAAGGAACTTACGAGGGGGCCGATGTGAAGATCGTAAAGACGCTGGTGAGCAGCGAGCCTTGTCTGATGGTCCACGGGCCACTCCGCAGGAAAGGGGCTCTCCGGCTGCCACTGTACGAGTTTGTGCTGAAGACGAAGACATGTCAGACGCTGCCATCATCTAAAAACGTGTATCCATTTTTGAAATGACTTTATGATCAGAAAAAGAATAAATTTCATTGGAAAGGGCATTAAGGTTCATTTTCTACACCGAGCCAAGCTAGGGAGTGTGTTGTGGGGGGGCCCCAAGCACAAAAGCTTTTGCTTTTTAGAAACCTGTAGACACTCAGGCCAGAAGGATAACCCCGAGTCAGAGGGTGAATATATTTATTAATCTCCATCTCAGGTGCACGAGGGCCAGCAATGGGGCCCAGCTTAAGCGGGGTGGGCTGGGGACCAGCGGGGGGTTATTTCCTCTCTCAGAACTGGGTACTCTTCTCAGAGACATTAGCGCTTTTGTAATGACTCAGACGGCAGAGGAGAGGGGCACACCCGGGTAGGGGGCAGGTAGAGGCCCATGAAGGGCAGGCAGAGGTTGAGCTCAGCACCGCCCTTGGGCCCAGCCCAGGGGCTCTGGCCCTGACCCTGCACTTGTAGGGCCCTGCGTTTCTAGGGCCCTGTGTGTCTAGGGCCCGGCTTTGACCCTCTGCCGCTGGTGCTCCTCTCTGCAATGCGGCGAATCCATGGCACTGGGGATGTGTGTCTGTTCTGAGCCTGTGCCTCCCCACCCCTGCTTTCTAGATCATAAACAGGGTTCAGAAATTACAGTTCCTTGGGCTCCTAAGGCTGGTGTGTGATTTGTTGTCTGTCCTGAATCAGTCCCCTGAGCACAGAACACAGTGTTCTGGTGCACACACTAGGCCTGTGGGCTCGCCGGCAGCTTTTGCAGGGAGGTGAGCCTGCGCTCTGCAGGTTCCTGCTGTGTGGCAGAGCCTGTGTGGGAAGGGACAAACCCTGGGATTGACTCTCTCTGCAGAGCTCTGAGGAGTCTGAGAATTATCAGTACGAAACTGGCCTTCCAGGTTGATCCGAAGGCTTATTTGCAAGGTGTGAAGATAGAAAATATTTTATCTAAGTCTGTTAGCTTGGTACATTTCAGGCACATCACAAGCGGCCTCCATTTGCACTCCTGCCCTGGCTGGAAAATGTTCCTTTTTCTTCTTAAGATTACCATTAAGTGTTTCCTTTTAGAAGAGAGGGTTCATGGACAAGAGAACAAAGGCAGTGAGGAGTTGCCCTCCTCTTCCCACTGACCAATCAGATTCATTCCAGGCAGAATGCAGCATGAGCCCTAACAAGAAAGACCGAACTCTGGGTTCTCTTCTCTGTGTTTGGTTTGTCACAAGGCACTGGTCCTTGTAGTTTGTGTAGGAGGCATGCTGGTCCCAAATTCCTCTGACCCTCTCTGACAAAGCAGAACTTTTAAGGATGAATTGCAAGAGAGATCCTTCTACACATATACACACACCCTCTGCACACTTGGGAGGTTCCGTAGAAGCTTTGCTTCCACCTGTTTGTGTTGGTTACTGGAGGGACTTGCAGAGAGAGTTGTTCTGACACATCCTTGCAGGTAGTGGGAGTTGACAGATGTTTTTTAATGAAAGAAATGCAGTTATGAGAAAAGTGCCTTGGGTAAAGGGAGGGGGGATTTGCCAGCCCCAACCCCCTGCTCACATCCACTCTGCCCTGACTCACAGCATCTGCTTCTGGACCCTGTGAAATGCCATCGTCAGGAGTGGAAGGGAGGGGGAACTGGTGTGGGTATCAGGACACTGCCAGCCCCTGACTATCGACCATTTGGCGTGCAAGGCCAAAACACGAATGAGCTGTAGCCACAGAGAACACCAGGCAACCCTGTAGCTGAATGTTCCCACTTCCTTCTTTGACAAGCCATCCATTGGACTGAGTCTCTTTGACCCAGTCTCTTTCATTCCACGGGGGCCAATGACAGGGGGGAAACAATGTACCCGAGGCACAGGAGCAAGTATCTTCAGTCCTGCTCTCCCATGAAGCTCTCTGATTGGCTTGGCCAGCAAAACCATTGTATTTAAATCTCCGGAGGAAACCTGGAGGACTTCTGATCCCATCCCTCACTTTGCCACGGAGGAAACAGAAGCTCACGGAGGGGAACTGACTTGCTAATGGTCCCCCAGTGACGTCAGTGACAGAGCCTGGTCTAGAACCAGGTTTCCTACTCACGGCCACCACGCTGCCCACGAGGACCCCTCTACCCTAAAGCTCTTAGAGCCCTTTTGGGCCATGCAGGTTAACCTCTGGTGACCCTCTTTCTCTGGTAGCCCTCCCTCCTGTGTCAGTGTCATTAGTGTGCCCAACAGGAGTACGAGTACGACAACAATGGTCCCAAAGTTTATGTGCTTACTGAAGCCAGGTGGGTAAAATAAATGAAACTGGGAGTGAGGGCCTGTGGTGCACTAGAAGGTACTCGTCTCTCCGTATAGCATCTAAAACCAAGGGAAAAATTTGAATTTTATGTTGACCAAACAAAGCATCTGTAGGACGCATTGCCTCAGACTGACAGACGGACAACCTTCAATAGGGTTGAACACATGGGCCAGCACTGTCTCGTGGAAATATTACAATGCAAGCCCCCATTACAGGTAACTTTAATTTTTCTAGTAACCATATTACGAAGTAAAAATAAACAGATCACATGAACTCCAAAAATGTACTTTATTTAATCAATAATATCCAAAATATTATCATTTCAACATGTAATCCACTTAACAATTATTAACGAGATGGTTTACATGCTATCGTCAAAATCCAGTGTGTTATTTTATGTCAGGCCTAGGACTGGGCTACCCTTCTTACAAGCTGCGTAGGGTATCTCCCGGATGCTGGGGGAAGAGATGAGGTTCTTGGGTCAGAGATAAAGGCTGCAGTACTCCAAGCACAGGCAGCTGCCTGAGCATCAGCAGTGTCCCCAGGGTCCTGTGATAAGAAGAGTTCCGAGGTGGCCCCAGAGATCCCTCGCCCCTTACACCAACGTGCTTTCTGCTAGTCATTCCGATAAACACCCCTCTTGCAGATGGGATTAAGATCTCAAGTCAGTTGATAGGAAAGTAGGGAGATGGAGCAGGTGGGTCTGACCTAATCACACGACCTCTTTTGAACCTGGGTCTAGAGGTCAGAGACGGAGAAGTCAGAGATTAAAAACAGGAGAGGAATTTGACAGTAAGCAATTGTGCGGTGTTGGCTTTGATACGGAGGGGGCCAGATGGGGAGGCATGCAGGTGGCCTTTACCAGTGAAGTGGCCCCTGCTGACAGCCAGCTAGGAAAATGGGGGCCTCAGGCATGTAGCCGCAAAGAACTAAGCGCTACCAATAACCTGAATGAGGTTGGAAGTGGACGTTTCCCCAGAGTCTGGTCACTAGACTCATACGTATCCGTCCGCTTGGGCTGTCATCCTGAGCCTATCTTTTTCAGTCTTTGTTTCTTGATGCTCCTTCTGGAGCCTTTTTAGGCATTTTCCCCCAATTGTCCTCCCTCTCCTGTGAAATTTTATCCCCAGATAAATCATATATTTATTGATGTACTGTGGCCCTTTGGAAGGCCAATGAGACATTGTAATATTTAAGTTCCCCACACCCCTGACCCCAGCATCAAACTTTGCCCCCTTGGGGGCAGTATTGTCTCTGCTGAGTAGGTAGGCTCTAGAAGACTAGAGTTATATTTACCAGATTCACCAGAGGTAGACTGATGAATTAGGTTGCCCGTGTGTTTCATTTAAGGTGGAATAACTTACGCCACTATGTGTATAGGGATGTCCTTATGGGGTGCCAGGTGCTCAGAGCCAGGAGATGGTGGGATCAGGCAGGGTAGGATTCAGGGAGCTGGACTCCCTTACCATCGTGGCCCCGAATCCACGTTGCTGCAATGAGTGCCCCACCTACCTCTCTTTTCTCTGCTCTTGGGCCACATGGCAGCACCTGCCCTTGAACTAGAACTTCAGTAGCAGCCAGGGATATGGGCCAACACTGTGTCTTCTTGGGGACAGCTCTGGGTAAACACTGAAGCATTTTTGTGTGGTCTCTTTCACCCATCAGTGGCACACGCCTATCCCAATGAGTACGCCCCTTTTCCTCAAGCATTTTGAAAAGTAGATAGCCTAATTCAGCTTTGAAACAGTTATTTTGTTCTTTGGAAGAATGGGAGAGAAAATGGCTACCTGGATGTGTGAGCCCTGGGAAGAATGTGACAAGCGAAGCATTTCAAGTCCAAGTACTTTTAAATTCCTGGAAGCTGACTTTTGCAGGGACAAGCCTAGTGAAGTCAGGATTGCATGTTCAATATCCTCATAAGCCGAGTTCTTTCTCCCTGTTCTGGGGCCACTTATTTCTTCTCTGACTTTGACCAGCCATCTACAAAATGCTGGCCATTGGTGAAATGAGGAACTGCGCTTGGCGGTGTCAATGAGGTGGATGAAAACTAATCTTGTTGAAGCCCTTATGCTCTGTCAAGGATGTGTTTACCCAGTTTACTTGGGAACATGCTTCAGAGTTTTCTGTAACTAACTTCTAACTTGTATCATGGTCAGGGCATGTGGTTTAACGGATTTGAACGCTTTGGTATTAGCTGAAGCTCTCTTTGCAGCATCTGACATCTAGCATCTGACCAAATTTTGTTAGTGCTTCATGTGTGCTCCAAAAGAGTATATTCTGTAAAATTGCTTGAAAAGTTCTATGGGTGTCCTTAGGTAAAGTTTTCAAATTGTGTTGCTGAATCTTCCGACTTTACGGATTTTTCTATGTCCTTGATTTACTAATTGGGAAGAAGTTGATTGTCATCCCTCACCATGATGAGGGATCTGTCCATTTCTTCTTTAAATTTCATTAATTTTTGTTTTGCATATTTCAAATCTTATTTATATAAAGTTTGTAGTTACCTTAGTCTCCTGACGAATTGTTCTTTTTGTTGTTAAAAAGTATCTCTTTTTTTATCTCTCATAATTCTTGAACTCTATTTCATTTCATAGAAATATAGTGATGCCAGCTTTCCAATAGATAGTATTGATCTAGTTGTCTTCTTCTATGGTTTACTTGAAATATTCCTATGTTGATACTTTTTAACTATGTCTTTTGTACAATATACATAGCTGATTTTTGAAAAGACAATAGGAAAGTCTTTGTCTTTTATTTGAGAATTTTATTCCATTCATATTTATTGGAATTACTGATAAAGTTAGGTTTATTTTTCCAAAGATTTTGAGTTTTCTGTATTGCTTTAAGTCTCAATTTACCTATATGTTACATATTTTCTCTTGCATGTATTATGTAAAATATAACAAAGGAAAACATTTTTAGGTGTGGTTGTACCTTCACTCTTCGATGATAGATGAACTGGGTATAGAATTCTAGGTTCATGGATATTTTTTTCTTAGCACTTTGAATATTTCTACCTGTTACTGATTTGTTGCCCCTTAGCTCCAGATCCACCCTTCTTTGCCATACTTTGTGATATCAGACCTGAACTCTGTAGATTACATTTCTCCCTTGCCAGGAGGCTCGGCATTAGGCTCTTCCAAGAGAGGGCACCAGAGAGACACTACAAGGCTGGAAGAGGAATAAGGAAAAAAGGTAACTTCCCCGCCCTCTGCCCTTTTTTTCCTTCTGGTTCCTAATCTGCTCACTGCTGAGCCACAAAACGTAACACCAGATTCACTGGCGCCAAGTCAGTAAGTATCATGTTCCTATGGCAACCACATCCTCTCCTCCTTACAAGGTCTGAATTTCTGCTTTGCAGAGTCCTCTCCTCTAGCACTTTCTGTTTCTTTCAAGTTTACTTTCCTCTCATCCCTAAGGACGATAGTCTCTTGCTGTAGTGTCTAACTTCTCTACACCTTGGAGTTTGTTTTGCCCACCTTAGTCATTAGCTACTTTTTAATTCATTATATTGAATTTTTTCCTGTTTAAATTGCTGATGTGGTTTTCAGTCTCCTGACTGGACCCTGACTAATAAAGTTTTATTCTTTTGTTTTCTGTTTTATTTTGTTGCTGTGCTAAAGACTGTTGTCAGCCAAAGATTTGAATAGACACTTCATAAAAGAAGATATACAACCAGCCGATAAGCCCATGAAAAATTTCAACATTAATGTTCCACAGTGTTCAACATTATTAGTCATCAGAGAAATGTAAATTAAAGCCACAATGAAGTACTGTTACATATCCACCAGAATGGCTAAAATTTAAAAGTCTGACAATAGTAAATGTTGACAAATATATGTAATAAGGAAACTCTCATACTTTGTTGGCAATGTTAAATTGTACAACCAATTTGGAGAAAGATCTGCTCATTTCTTCCAAATGTACACCTACCTCCTCTGTGGCCCCAGCAATTCTTCTCTGAGGTATTTTATTTCTTTTGGGTAAATACCCGATAGCATAAATTATCAGAGGGTGACATTATTTTGCATTGGTTTTTGGCATGAGTTATTTCCTGGTATCGGTCACCCGTGGGTACTTTGAGAAAAGAAGTGCAGTTTGGTCCACCCATTCCCATCAGACTGGTTCTACAGTGACCAGGAAGAGAGAATGATATCAGGGCTTCTACCCAAAAGAAATAAAAATGTATCTTCATAAAGACACTTTTTCAAGAGTGTTCATAGCAGCTTTATTCATAATCTCTAAAGGAGAAAGAGCTTAGGTGTCCAGCAATAGGAGAACCCGTGAACCAACTGGTACATTCACATGATGAAATACGGCTCAGCAGTAAGAAGAAATGAACGGATACTTGGTACACCACGGATGAATAAGGATATAAGTATGTTAGGTTAAAGAAGCCTTATACAAACACATAGGATGTCACTTACGGCAATTCCAGAACAAGTAAAAGTAATTTGTGGCAGAGAAAAATCACGGTAATGGTTGACTCGGAGGGAACAGAGATGGGGTTTGACTGGACAGACGCCCAAGGGAATTTCCTGGGGGTGCTGGTGATGTTTTATACTTTCTAGAAGCTCGGGTGCCACAGCAATTTACACTTAATCATTTGTGAATTTCTCTGCATGAAAATTGGACATCAAAAGAAAGCACCTGTAAGCAAATACTAAACTCCGTGTCATGATAACCTTGCTAATACCTTTAAGGAGTCTAGCAATATCTGTAATTGGCTTTCAAATGCAGAATAGAAAACACCCCGAAATGAAACAACAATGAAAAGCAAATGAGGGATGACTACAGAGATGGAGAGAAGATAGTTACGTGTGAAAGCAAACACAGTGAAATATCAATGGTGGAATGTAAGTAGTGGGACATAGGTCTTCACTGTAAAGTCCTGTCAACTTTGCTCTATGCTTAAAAATGTTATGTTGGAAAAGGGGGCTGCTGTCTACTGTTTGGGTTGGCTTTTTTGAGTATTGTGTGTTTTGTCTATTGTTTTAAAAATGTCTTTTTTTTTCCAGTGTGTGCTCTACGCTTTCACTGCACTCGGAGCTCAGGGGCTCACATCCTTTTTCAATTCTTGGAATGTAGCTGCGCTTTAAAAACATATTGCCCTTCCTCTCTTCCGCTGGCCTTTCCAGGAGATCCGTGTATGTAATTTCTCATCCTTTGTGCTCATATCTTGGAGCCTCTTTCTCATTTCTTTCTCTCTGCGTCTTTGGATATTTTAACCTCATGCCCGTTTTTCAGTTTACGGACTCTGTTCAGCTCCATCTAGCCTGCTGGTCACACTATGACTCTGTTTTTCTTTCTAAGAATTCTATTTAATTCTTTCCCCAATGTGATTGTCATTTTATGGTGTCATGTCTTTGATCCCTGTGTGTATTTCATCATTTTAGGCAAATTTAGGTTTTAGCTTACTTCTGAGAGTTTATTTTAGGTGAGCGAGTGGGGGTCGAAATTTCACTGTTTGCTGTACCCGCGGACTCTTGCTCACTGTGGATTGCTTCCTTGTGTGTTTCGTCAGTCTGGATTATAATCTTTGGTCAGTGGACATTTATAAGGAACACTTCTAGCCTGAGGAAAATTATGTTCTTCCAGAGAAATTGTTTCATTTATTTCTGCCTAGAGAAACCAGAGTTATGGGCCTTGATTTGATATTATTATTATTATTATCTTGAATATCATGCCTCTAGAGCAAAGTAGAACCCCAAACCCATAGGAAGGCAAACCTGTGCTCATGAAGTATCGGAGGAGACCTGCTTTTCTTCACCTAGAGCCCAGTGTGAGACAGTTAAGCTTCTTGATCATCTTCCTGAGTCTGAGTATAGGTTGTGTTTGCTCCATTCTACAGCCTCAAAGATTCTGGCTTTCTTGGGGGGCGATGGTAGGTTGGGGAGAGGGGGCTTGCATCCCACTTCCTTGCATCATGTGGACTCAGGGCTGAGTCTCCTGATTTTGTGTGGGCATTCACACCCAAGCCCTCACATCACCAAAGCTGGCAGCTGCAGCTTTGGCTCCGTGTTTTGACTCAGGTTTTCAGTTCTCCCTTTGTTTTGGGTCTCTGGAAATGTCCCTCACTTTCTTATAAAGCCAGTTATTGCTTGTAAAAGAGTGTTCATTGCAATCTATTCAGCACTTCCTAGGTGTTTCATATGGGGTGGGTCTTCAAGTAATCTGATCTTCCATCATACTGGAAATGAAAGCTGTGTCAGGCATTGCACATGGATAATAATAATTATGAATAATTCACAAAACCCTATAACGTATGTAAGTCTAGGAAAGCTAGGCATAGAGGGATTGAGTAGCTTCTCCAGGTCTTACAAGCTGATAGGTGTGGAAGTTGGAATTTTCCCAATGTCTGCAAGATTCTAGTATGTAGGCTTTTGTTCTCTTGTGTTGTAAGGGTAGAGAAACCCATTTCTGTCCTGGGAATGTTGTGTTGCCTGGGTCAGCAGGGCCAGGAAATTAGTACTGGAAGAACCTCACTTTCAGTATGCGTTTGCTCTCTTCTCGTACAGCAGCAAGGCCTGAAGAGTGTTCTTTGAACCATAAGAAACAGGTGGCTTTTGGATTTTTCCCATTTCCTGTCTTGTCCAGATCATGGACTAGCCGCAAAAGTAACATTCAAGGTCCTGTGTGGGGACACTCTCAAGGGACCTTCTGCTGCTTAATGAGAACACTCAGCTGGAGGACCATGGGACTCCTGTGTCTGGTGCTGACTTTTTATTGAATTATACTTAAGTTGCTTGCTCTCATTTGCAGACCTGACACATGATGAGCTTTCTGTTGGTCTCCGAGACGGTGCTGTGGACAGACAGGGTGACCAACTGCCCTGGTTTACCTGGAAGGAGGGGTCTCCTGGGATGCGGACTTGGAGCACTAAACTTGAGTGACTGCGGGCAAACCAGGATGTCAGTCACTCTGCAGACCCTCTCTGGGTATTGTTAACCAGATCAGTGCCAGTCCTTTGCCACAAGAGGCCAGAGCATCTTCTGGTTTCCAGATTTCCCCAGACATGAAAGGAAGGAGGTTTAATGGCGAGAAGAGGAGCACAGAGGACAGGAGATTCATTTCAAGGACATATGGAATGAAGCAAAACCTCACCAGGTACTTCCCAGCTGGTCCTCATTACGCCCCAGGGGAAGATGGAGCAGTTTACAAGGGACGCAAAGGAAGAACATCAGGGGAGAGGCTAAGATTTATAGGGCGTGGTCTTCTGCCCCAGGCATTAGGTTAGATTATTAATCCGTGTCATATCGTTAAGTCCTGCCTGGAGCTCTGTGAGGCAGACCATGTTATGCCCATTTCGAAGAGGAGGAAACTAGCCTTCGCTGGTGTAGCTCAGTGGATTGAGCACGGACCTGCGAACCACATGATCGCGGTTCGATTCCCTGTCAGGGCACATACCTGGGTTGCAGGCCAGTTCCCAGCAGGGGACTCATGAGAGGCAACCATACATTGATGTTTCTCTCCTTGTCTCCTTCCCTTCCCCTCTGAAGATAAATAAATAAAATCTTTTAAAAAATTTAAAATAAATAAAATCTAAAAAAAAAGAGGAGGAAACTGAAGCTCTGAAACCTTAGGTCCCTTGCCCAATATCACGCGTTTATGAATAGTCACGCCTGGATTCACACCGCGGTGGCCCTGACCCCAAAGCCAGGGCATCTTCTCCTTTGCCACAGCGAGGGGATGGGGAAGAGTGTTCTTTATGCCAGCACTCATTGCAGGCGTTGAGCCTTAGAGGGGAGAGATGAAAAGCAGGCAGGTTCTGCAAACTGTCACGGGTCTTGCACAAACAATCCCTGCTCTTGGACAGCGGTGGTGGACAGCGGCCACTGCTCTAGGGGTACCTTCAGAACTGCAGGATTCAGGGAAGTGGGCGGGAGAGTGTGGGGTGCTTTCTGCCTGTACCCACTCTCTATCCCTTTCCCCCTCCCAACATACTTCTAGGCACTGTTGAGTTTGGGTACAGGGAACAGAGATGCTGGACTTGGAGGTGAAGATCCCTGTGCCCTGGTCTGTGCTCTTTGTAGACTGTTCTGCAGGCGCCGCCCCCNCCCGCCCCCCCCCCCCCCCCCCCCCCCCCCCCGTGCCTGCGTCTGTGCTTCTTGCCGTTGGGCCCCTCACTGCTTGGCTTGAGGTCGTGAGTTTGGTCTGTCATGTCCCTGCTTGTACATCTTCAGAAAAACAGCCTCCCATTGCCTGTCTGTTGCATTGTAAACTGTTGTATCAATATTGAACGTTATTAGGGCATCCTTGCCTAACAAACACATTCTAAGGATCCAGTGATCAGAGCTGCTTTTAAAGCCTCGTCTAATATTTACCGACCCAGCTTCCTTCTATAGTCTTAGCCGCGTTTTTCTGAAACAGCTGTGTCTAGAACAGAAGGCTCTTTTGTGTAAACTCATAAGTCACCTGTACTTATTTTGTGTATCCAGGGTTTTTATGCTCTGCAGCGAGCTATTTAAAAAAAATAGGAGTGGGTATTTGATATAATAGATTATTTCATGTTCAGCATGTAAATTACTAGGTCTTAGAAGCAAGGAACGAGTAATTTTGCCCTCAGGTAGTGTAACAGCCACCGCAGAGTCACTAAAATCAATTAAATAGATCATTTGTGGTCAGGG
This sequence comes from Sturnira hondurensis, assembly GCF_014824575.4. Classification (NCBI taxonomy): domain Eukaryota; kingdom Metazoa; phylum Chordata; class Mammalia; order Chiroptera; family Phyllostomidae; genus Sturnira; species Sturnira hondurensis. The sequence continues at coordinate 15,782,247 of NW_028094846.1, read as the reverse complement.
CAGAATCGGGAATTACTACCTAAATAGCATTTAGAAGTCATTTCCTCATTTAATCACTCAACAAACAGGTATTGAGCACCCAAGGTGAGTGGGAGACATTATCTAAGTGTTGGGCGGGGCTACGTGGACTTGAAAACCTACAGCCTCAAGGAGACCCAAGACTCGCCCAGTCCTTTCCACAGAAAGTTAACTGAGGTCATCGTGCTCTTCGGTGGGTACACCCAAGTACGAGGGAGGTGGGCTGTCTCAGAAGCAGCTGGACATGGAAGCTGAGTGAGGGGCAAGCTCCAGTTTTGTTGAGGAGGGTGTGGAGGGAGGAAGAAGCCGAAACCTGAGCCAAATCCTAGAGAGTATGCCTTGAGAAGACAGGCTATAATGCAAGACGTATTCAGAGCCCAGGGTCTCAGTACTAAGCCCAGCTCTGTTGCTTATTTGCTGAATGATTTGGGGCACGTTCTTTATCCTCACTGAGTGGCAGTTTCTGATCTGTCTGCAGGTAATTGTAGTACTATTTACCCCAGGATTAGTGTAAGGATTAGCTGAGTCATTGTATGTGAAATGCTCAGCACAGAGTGGGCACTCAAAAAAAAAAAAAAAGAATGGCCATGATGTTTATAATCCAGGCCCCCATGGAGGGCCGGGTGCCCTCCTCACCTTGTGGACCACCGCCCTCCTCACCTTGTGGACCACCGCCCACCCCCCTTCTGGCTCAGAAGACCAGAGCTATGAGGGGCTAGTGCTGCCCTCATTGCTGACTTGGGTCCCAGCTGAAAAAGAGACCCTGGTTTTCTCATAGTCCCCAAAGAAGAATCCAATTTTGTGTGAGAGTCAAGGAGATTGTCGCATTCTCTATCCAGGATGGAAGACCATTTGCTATGTGGGTTTTTTTTTTTTTCTCCGCCCGTGGGAAATACTTTAATTTTTGCCAGTGAAGAGCTTTTCATTTGCCTCTATAATTGGAGCAGGGCTTCTGGGTCAGCGGGTCGGTGTCATCTGGCCTGTGAGTCGTCCAGGGCAGTTGTCCTCTTTTTATGAAGGGAGTCAAGAATGTACTGACCCAGGTCAAATGGTGTGGAGGAGCGAGAAATTATCTAATGAATTTGAGTGATCGAGTCCCACCCCTATACCTCATCAGGGGGCACAACACCCTTCAACCCTGAACCCACACTCTCTTCCTGGTCGCTGTAGAACCAGTCTGATGGGAATGGGTGGACCCAACCGAACTTCCTTTTCCAAAGTAGCCATGAGTGAAAGACACTATAAAACAACTCATGTCAAAAACCAATGTTAAAATTATGTCGTTCTCTGATAATTTATGCTATCAGGCTTGACAGCGAATATGCTAACTAAATTAGTCTTTAAACGCTTGTGTTTCTTTCAATTATAGGTTTGGGGTCTAATAATTGCTTTAACGAACAGATGAATTGCCTCAATATTCTGCCTACTTATGCTGTAAAGATGCGGCCTTTATAAGCCGATATTCAATAGACATAACTTTTTGAAAAAAAAATTTCCCTGCCCTCAATCTGTAAAACGAAGGACTCTTTTGAATGATGATTAAAGGAACTCATGACAATGGTTTCAATTACACTTAACTGATTTTCACTGGGTATTTTCTCGGCCTGAAGAACAGGGCCAGCACTGATGGGGACACAGACACAGAGGGGGAAAGGAGCTGTGATCACTCTGAGCACAATAAGATGCTACAAGAGCCCGGAGAGGTCGCATCAGGGGAAAGCAGCATTTTCAAAATGCCCTGTAGTTGGCTGGACCTTGGAAGCAGAGAGGCTGGTGGGGGAGAGTTTTCTGGAAGGGACAGCGAAGGACAGAAGGAAATCAGTAACCTCAGAGATGGCCGTTCTCCGGGCTCTCTGTGGGGCCTTATTACCCATAGTTCCCTGAATGTTAAGAATCTCTGTCCCTTTAGCTCATTTATAACCAGCTCACGGTCACTGGCTAGTAAGCGAAGAAAATAACATGGCAGCTTGGGTCTGTCTGATGCTTTTGAGTGTTTGCTGCTGGTTCTTAGGTTCAGGGCAGAGCAGAATGGCCTGGGCACACTTTTGAGACCCAGAATGCAGGCTGGCAGCCCAGGCTGTCTGCAGGACGTCCGCGTCGGAGCCGGGGCGTATGTATATTGAAAACCTCTGGGGTAGTGCTTCTCAAGCCCAAGCACACACAGGTCCCCTGCAGAGGTGGTTGACATGCAGATTCAGATTCCAAGGGTCTGGGGAAGGGCCTGAGAGTCTGGATTTTTTACAGGCATCTGGCAGAGCCTGAAGCTGCTGGTCCTTGGACCATTCTTCACGCAGCAGGCCTAGGTTTCCGAATATCACCTGAGGATGGGAACCATCCCACTGGTCTGCACAGGCTCTGTGTAGGCTTCTCTCAGTGTGGATAACAACTGTTCACAGGGGACACCGAGGCTCCGAGCTGAGAGGCCGGAGGGAAGCAGGTCAGGCGGGGCCCTGGGGTCCAAGTGCACGGTGAGTTTTAAAAGCAGGGGACACGCAGGTGGAGCAGGCCAGGGCTCTGGTTCCATCCCTGACAGATTCTACCCACAAGACCTTCAGAAGGGCCCACTGATTAAATAAATGTGTTCTCAATGTAGGAGGAAAACCCCAGGTTTAAAAGTAATTTCCTTCTGTGGGCCAAGCCTCCCTTCCCCAGTAAGACCCACACAGACATTCTCAGAGGAAATAACTGGTCCTTTGAAGGAAACCCGTGTGAGGGAGGCACATCCAGACTTTGATACAAAGATGGGCTTCCTGATTCTCTCTGGGTCCCAGACTGGGGAAATATGATTATGTTCCACTTACGTTGAAATGAAACACATTTTAAAGTTTTTTTTTTTTTTAAATAATGGAAAAAGCAGGTAATCCAAAGATGGGAATGTCATTCCTTTAAACAATTAACAAAATAAACGAATTTAGTTGTTTTTTTTTCAAAAATCAGGAAATAGCTTCATTGTTTGAATTTAGATATAATTAAACCATTGATTTGGCCTCATTAGACAGTGAATGTTTATCAAAGAAACAGGGACACTGTGACAGGGACATGGGTGGTGGGGAGCAACGGACTTTATCCAAATACCTACTGCTCATTTCTTTATAAAAAGATAAAAATTAGGATTAGCGAGCAGCCTCAGGAGGAAGTGTGGTGGATGTCTTCTCATTTTCCTGAGAGCCCCCATCTTGTCAATATTGTGTTGCTTAGGAACTGACAAAACATGTGTGTGTGTGTGTGTGTGTGTGTGTGTGTGTGTGTATGTCTCTCTTTCTTTTTTTTTTTTAATGGTCCCTTTGTGCCCTGATATTTTTCCAAGTTGGCAGCTGGGAGGAAAAACAATGTGATTTGGTTAGATGCAGCCTCCCTCTCTCAAGTCTGGAGCAGAATAGATAAGAACTTGTATGTCGGAATACAAAGTTTACTCAGCACCAGTCAAAAGCTTTTGATGTTGCCTGCCCAATCTGGCCTCGCATCTTTGAAGTTCTGTTACACATGCTAGGGTTCCGTCAATAAGAAACAGACCTTTCTTTCCCCTGCTAGTTAAAACATCTGCCTCCTGGAAACGCCCCGCATTAAAGCAGGTTACAATAGTTCCAGGGCCAGTGGAGAGCCAGGCTTTGCCACACTAGTGACAGGAGAGAAATGTGTAAGGCATGGAAGCCATTTAAGAGAACCCTCCTGGGCCCGGGGAGGGCACTATTTCCCATCCCAAGACTGCGAGGAAAAAGGTTTAGTTTGGTCCTCTCGTAGGCAGGAGGACAGGCCAGGGTGGCCTTTCCGGGTGGCCCTTTGCACAGCGCCGCACTCGCGGTATAAGTCACGTGTGATCTGCACTCCTTATCTGGGGCATTAGCTGTCTTTCGGGGAATAGGAACCGGGAAAACACCCTCACTGGTTTGTGGTGTTATGGTTTGCAATGCCATGTAAACTGCTCGGCAAATGGCGTATTGGTCAGAGAATATTGCTTTTTCCTGGAATAAAACCCAGTTACTGATTGCTGAAACCTGTGGATATCAGAAATATCTGAAAACCCGTGGATATCAGAACACATTTATTTGTGATGTGCTTCTGCACAGAAGTGTCCTTTGAAGGGACAGAGAGGTGGGGGTTGGAGGGCCTCTCTTCTTGGAAATGAAAACATCTCAACAATGGATAATCTGAGGGACCCCTCGCTCGGGCCTGCAATGAAAGCCTTCACCTCAGAGTCTAGTTCTGGAAATGTCAGAGGTGACTGGAGGGTCAAGGACTGTTGGTGGAGGGCAAGGGGGCAGACAAGCAGAGGGATTGCAACCCGGTGCCTGGCAGCCCCAGGTGCAAGTCCTGACTCTGGCTGTAGTCCTCCTCCATCAGCTGTGAGGGGCGTGGGGAGTGGAAGGCGGAAGGAAAAAGAGCAGGAGCGCATGCGTGAGAGAATTTTTGCCAAAGGCTGAGCTCCATGTGTCCGTGGCAGGGAGAGGGGCAAGTGGGGTGCCAGGGGGTAACAAAATCTTTGGGCAGGTAAGATGTTCTGGGGTATCGCTGGCACCTGTTTTCTGTGCCTGTTCTTCTTTTGATGGTCCTTCTCTCCCAAGCCCAAATTTTGGCGTTCCTGTTACTCTTCTGTTCTCCTCCCCTCCCTCCCCTCCCTCAACTGTGATACAGGATTTGGATCTTTTCCGCTTAGCCATTTGAAGAATTCATGACTAGAAACGCTCATTTGGTAACTTCTACCAACAGCATTTTCATTTTAAGGAAAGACAAAACTTAAGCCAAAGAAATGAATCTTAGGAAATTTAGGCATTGAGGGGCAGAATTTCACTTCCCTAGAATTATACCCTGGACAGTCTCTGCTAATCTTGCCAAGGAAAGATAAACAGTTCTTTCTCCCAGTCACTTTGCAAAATAATAGGAAAGAAAACCACAAGAGACCCAGAATTCTGACCTGAAACATTTACAGGTAAACTGGGGGTGGAAGCGGTGGAGGGTTGGTTGGGAGTTTGAGGTGGGGTGTGGGGGCGCGGAGGGCGCTCAACTCTACAGCTGCAGTTCAGTTAGCTGTTGGCTCGGGGTCTTCTGGAAGGGTGGAAGGTATCAATGTCCAGGCATGTCTAGTTGAGATGCCTGCTAAAGACAACTCCAGCAAAGAGTGCCAGTGTGAGGCCCTAAAAACCGGTGTCTGCAGCAAGTATGGAACAGAGCAATGTCCCGTAAAGGGTGGCTACCATCCTCACACAAGGCTTTTACCTGCAGAGGTCTACTTTGGTCTTCACGCCCACAGCAAGTTTTTGCATTCCGTGGCCCTTTCAGACCTTTGTGCTGTTCCACGTGCTATTTCCTGCACTCCGAAAGCCCTTTCCCCCTTTTCTCTGTCTGTCGTGCTCCTAGTCATCATTTCAGGTGCACTTGAAATGCCACTTCCTCCGAGGAGCCTTCCTTACTCCTCCCAAGCAAGATCCTGACCTCCACTGCAACCCACGGCATTTTGCGTTGCCTGTATGACAGCATCACCAAAGGTCGCTTTTCTGTTTTTCTCACGCATCTGAGTTCTGAGTCCACTCGAAGCTCTCAGAGGGCAGGGAATCCATACGTTTCCGAATTCATTTTGAGCATCCAGGGGCTGTCCTGTGTGGCTGGCACATATTCTAAACACGTGCTGAATGAGAAGGTATGGAAATGTGAATGAGCGGGCTGTAACTGCAGGGTGACACTGGAAGGTAAGGGAGACCCCTACTTCCCACATGGGGTGCTACCTGTATGTGGGACTTGGGGTAACTGGTTTAAACCTCCTGTGCCGTGCTGCACAGTCTGGAATTATGTGAGCCCCGGACACCTCCAGCTAAACCCTGCTCTCCAGTGGCTTTGGGGTCCTCCTGCCAAGCACAAATGAAACCCAGGCAAAGATGGCCTTGGTCCGCTATTTGCCAAAAGCACCGAGAATCCTTCTTGAGTGCATGCAACGCTCCTGCTAACTGTCATCAGCCAGGACCACATTATTGCTGGCAAACACATCCTTAAAACACCAAGAACATTTAAAAGTTGATGGAAACATTTTCATTCTGACATCTATTTCTTTTAAAAGAGCTTTATATGATCAGTGAGGCTTCTAGACTTAAAGTAGAAAGGGCGGTTTTGGGGTGAGAAGCACAACAGAATATTGGAAACTACTTTGGGATGAGGAGAAGGAAACAGGGAAATGAAGTAATTTGGTTAAGCTCACATGGCTAATAAATGATGGAAATTCTTTGAACTTTCAAAGCGATGCAAAAATCAGTTTTATTGAATTATGATATATGTACAATAAAATGCACTTAAATGTCGAGTTTGGTGAATTTTAACAAATATGCCTACCTTCGTAATACCTCCAAAATCAAGATTCAGAACATTTTTATCAGCGCCCCGGCAACACACACACACCTATACCAATCCTGGCCTCGGCGTTCAGTGATCTTTCTGTCACTACGAATCAGTGTTGCTTTTGCTAGGATGTCATTTAAGAGGAACTGTATAGCGTGGCATCCTCTGTGTCTGGATTTCTTTCACCAGCATACTGATTTTGAGAGTCACTCTTGTCACTGTGTGTATCGCTGGTTTGTTGGGTGTAATTTCTAGGTAATATTCCATTGTGTGGATGTTCCACCTTTGGTTCGTTCATTCACCAGGTGATGGGCTCTGGGCCGTTCCCCGTTCAGGGCCACTGCGAATGAAGCTGCTGTGAACATTTGTGTGCAAGCCTTTGGGTCAGCATGTTTTTATTTCTCGTGGGCAGATACCTCGGTTGTACAGTAAGTGCAAGTTTATTTTCAGAGGAAGCTGTCAAATTGCTGCTCGGAGTGGCTGAACCCCCTTCGCAGCCCAGGAAGCAGTGCCCTCTGAGGTTTGAGCCTCGCAGCCTGGTTCTGAGTGGGGGGGGCCCTCTGATCGTGAAGCCGAGGTTCCTGCCCTGGTGTGTACCGGCTATCTTCCCAAATCTGCGTGTATGTCAGAATCACCCAGGGAGTCAGTTAAAAAATACAGAGTGAGTCCCGGCTGGTGTAGCTCAGTGGATTGAGCGCGGGCTGTGAACCAAAGGGTCATGGTTCGATTCCCAGTCAGGGCACATGCCTGGTTGTCTGCCCAGCTCCCAGTGGGGGCCATGTGAGAGGCAACCACACATTGATGTTTCCCTCCCTCTCTTTCTCCTTCCCTTCTCCTCTTTCTAAAAATAAAAAAAGAAGGAATAAAATATTAAAAAAATACAGAGCTGAGGACTCCATTCCTCAGTTTAAAAGGTCTGGGCCGGAGTTTGGGAATGTGCGTTTGCAATGCGCACCCAGAGGGTTCGGGTGCTGGAGAGTCACCGAACGTCATTTGAGAAACTCTGCTCTGTGGTTCACCAGGTTTTCCAGAGAAAACCCCCCGAACAGAGACATCTGGCATTTTAACAGGGAAATGGCTGCAGTTAACAAATGCCAACATCTGGCTCGTCCAGCTGTTTCTGTATCACCATTGTCTGTGGACGGTCTTAGATGAAGAGATAAATGACATCAAATGGTGGATGATTTCCAAATCTTTCTGAAGTGACTTTGAAATGCATTTCATACAGGCAGACCTCATCTTATTGCACTCTGCTTCATGGTGCTTTGCGGCTGTTGTGCTTTCAAACTAACGGAGGGCTCATGGCAACCCTGCGTCAAGCCTGTCTGTGGGTGCCATTTTTCCAACAATGTGTGCTCGCTTCGTGTCCCTGTGTCACATTTGGTGACTCTCGCATGTTTCCAACATCTGCGTTATTATTATATTTGCTAGAGCAATCCTTGCGTTTATTAGTGTAATTGTTTTGGGGCACCACCAACCACACCCGCATCAGAGCAAACTTGTTGATGAATGTTGTGTGGGCTCTGATCGCTCCACCAATTTGCGGGTCCCTATCTCCCCACCTCTCCTCAGGCCTTCCTGTTCCCTGACCCAACAATATTGAAATTAGGCCCATGAATAACCCTACAGGGGCCCCTAAATCTTCAAGTGAAAGGAAGAGTCGTATGTCTCTCACTTTTAATCAAAAGCTAGAAATAATTAAGCTTAGGGAGGAAGGCATGTTGAAAGCCGAGACGGGCAGAAAGCTTGGCCTCTGGGGCCAGTTAGCCAAGCTGTGAATGCAAAGGAAGAGTTCTCGAAGGAAATGAAAAGTGCTACTCCAGTGAACACACGGATGATAAGAAAGCGAAACAACTTATTGCTGACATGGAGAAAAGTTTTAAGTCTGGATAGAATACCAAGCCAGCCGCAACATGCCCTTAAGCCAAAGCCTAATCCAGAGCAAGGCCCGAACTTTCTTTTGTTCTCTGAAGATGTGCTGGAAATAGCGTGAGAACAAGAATTAAAAGTGGAGCCTCCAGACATGACCGAATCGCTGCCATCCCACGATCGAACTTGAACGGTGAGAAGTTGCTTCCTCTGGACGAGCAAAGAGGGTGCTTTCTCGAGACGGAATCCCCTGCTGCTGAAGACTGTCGAGCTGTTAACAGCAGGGGTAGAATATTACGTAAGCCTAGTTGATAAAGCAGCAGCAGGATCTTCGAGGATAGACTCCGGTGTTGAAAGAAATCTGTGGTGGATAAAGTGTTAACAAATAGCATCCCATGCGACAGAGAAATCAGTCATAAAAGGAAGAGTCCGTCGAGGTGGCCAATGTCATTGTCATCTTATTTTAAGATGACACTGGCCACAGCCACCCCAACCTTCACTCATCAGGCGGCACCCTGCCCAGTCAGTAGCCAACAGTGTCCAGGCCAGACCTGCCATCAGCAAAACTATGACGACTTAAAAACAAATGTCAAAAAAAATCCCTGAAGGCTTAGATGATGGTTAACATTTTCAGCAGTAGAGTTTTTATTGCTGAAGTTTTTACTGAGCAGGTTCACCAGCGGCTCCAAGACTCCAGAGTGGACAAGCTGGACCGACTGGACCATGGTGCCCTCTTGAAGTTAGCCACTGTGCAGACAGCTTCTTTCTGGACTTTCAAATCTCCATTTTTCATCAGATCCACCAGGGGAGGTGGGATGTGGCAAGCAATGGGCTGTTGGAGAAGCCAGTGGGGCCTGGTGGCCCCATTGCTCAGGGACCAGGCTGCCTCCTTCTAGACGGAGGACTCGGGGTATAGCAGGAGCTGGGGCAGCACGCCCAGGATGCCCTAGTCAGTGGCCATCTGGGTCTGGTGATCCGTCCCCGTGGCGATGTTGCCCACAGTGCGGAGAGAGGGGGGTCGAGACATTGAGTTCGGAGCTGGTCATGAGCTTAGCCAGCTGGGCGGTGTCCCCATGTCAACCACGTGGCCAGTGAGCCCATCGCAGCCCTCAGTGAGGCAGGGGGGTGGGCAACATTGGCTTCACTGCCTTTCGCAGGGGTACAGGTTCTTGTTTCGGCACAGGCTGGACAGGATCCCCGTGACATTCTGCAGAAATGTGATTGTTATGGTTGATGAGATCAGGGCCGGCAGGTGTGGGACGGCATTGCTCGAAATACCAAAGTCTCTGACTTCTGAGCCATTACCTGCTCTATTACCGAGGGCCCACACTGCCTGTTCACACACAGTCGCATGGAGGGGAAAAACAGGAGCTCAACCAAGGGCTGGATGGCGCCCTTCTATGACAGCAAGAGCCTGCTCTGAAGTCCCTGAAGCAATGACAATGTCGGTCAGAGCCCAGGCTACCTCAGACTGCAAGCATGGGTGACATGAGGACCTTAGGAACCCCACCAGCCTGGAAGGGAGCCCCGCTTTGACAGCCAGTTTTAGAGGAGGGTTCCTTTCCATGGACAGTGTTCTCCTGGCTGCCTGGGTGGCCTGGCAGTGTGGCTCCGGATCTGAGGCATCCGCACCATTGATTCTTTCTTGCCGACTGAGGCTGACCTGGTCGGTCCCTTCCTCAGAAGCTGAGTCAGTGGAGAGATTGGTGATGTTTCTTGTCTTTAACACCTGTTCATCTTTTTTGGCCTTCCGGAGCTGACTGCTGTCCGTGGCTGTCACCTTATAGAAGTGTCTTTGCCCTGGTACTTAAATGTTCTCAGCCTCTCTTCTTGAGCTTCTAAAATCAGCATATTGACTAGAAGAAGTAAACCACCTGGCAGGGAGCCCCCCCTTCTTAATTTTCAATGGCTGTGAAGATTGACCGAGATCCTGCCCAGAGCCTGGCATAAACTTGGCACTTTGTGAATGTCAGGTAGAAGCAGTAGCATTACCTGTTCTTACTCCCCTGGCCCACAGTGGTCCAGGGTTGTGAATGGTGAATCCCCACTATAGGACTTTCCCTCTGCAGAACCTGGCCTTCAGGGACGTGCAGGGGCTGGCCTTTCTCCCCTCCTACTTCAGAGCACTTGGGAGAAGCATTTATTCCACCCCTCCCTCTTCTCCCAGGGGAGTAAAAAGTGCCTTCCCACCCCCTAGCTCTCAGCCCATTTCCCCCGCTGAGCCAGAGATTATTGCTACTTGTCACTTCTTATCTGATCGCCAAATAACGCAAAAGGTAATTCCTTCCCAGCAGAGGTCTGATTGCAGGTGACCTTCAGACACCCAGGCGTGTGACTGTGTGAGAACAGCCCGGGCTGGTGCAAGGAATTTGTCTTCTCACTCTCAGCTCCGCCCCGCTCCCTGAGGGAGCCCTGCCTTCTCCCCATGCCTCACCTCTGGGGGGCCCCCCTGCTGTGGGCGGGTGTGTCTCCCCTCCTGCCCCCTTCCCACCCCAGGAGACTGTCTGTACCTGGAGAGAGGAGCACACCTTTTGGAGTCACTCCACCCTGACCTGTGGCACAGTTTGACATAGCCTTGGCAGAGGGTCCCCTGGGAGCACAGAGTGGGTGCTGGGACAAGCTTGAGATAAGGGGCCCAGAGCCGTTTCAGTTCAGGCAAAGAGGGCACGCTGCCTTGAGAGCAAGGGGTCCCCCCAGCAGAATGCAATTCCACTGTCCCCTCTTCAGTCTCCCAGACACCAGTGCTCCGGTTCCTTTCTGGATAGTCATGCCCGACTCTCTTTCTCTGGAATTCTTGGCTCCTGCTCTGAAGTGTGTCCCCCTTCCCCCCCCTCCCCTTTGCCATCCACAGTGACCTTGGCGTGTCTGCCAACACAACATCGTGAGGCTTTATAAACCTCATATCTCAGAAGGGGCTGACATTACATTACAAGAGGATCTGTAAACCTCCCCGAGATGACTGATGTCTTTTTTAAACAACAGACCAAGACTTCATTTAAATTAGTAACATGGAGATTAGAGGCGCTCTCTCAGCCCCTGGCGCGGCCACGCCGAGATGCTGGGAATATCAGTCACATGAAAGCTGTTAAGTTTGAGATGGAAATAAATCTGGGAGCCTGTAAAAACTGTCAGCAGGTCAGGGAAGTTTATGAACTCTTGCTGTATCTAATCATAAATCATCAGAATAAGCTAAAACTAAGAAGAAAAATGTCCTCTTTTGTAATCTAATGCTGTCTGTTAGGGCAATAAAACTCAAATGAAATGCATGCATTGCAATTTTTAGCTGATACTTTACATTATTAGTAAAGTGAAGGAAGAGGCTCCAACTTAAAAGAGTGAGACAGATGAGGGGAAGGCGCCTGTTCTTCTAAGGCTCCACACTCTTGATCCTCGGGCTTTGTGGCGCCCGCCTCCCCTTGCACTTCCCTGGGCCTCCAAACAAGGAAGTAGGTGTGGACTTGGGGGCTAAAGTGGCAGGTAGTGAGAGTGTCCAGGTGATGGCCTTGAGAGGTCCCATGGCCTCCTGTCTCAGCTCCCGGGGTGGGGGGTTCCCACACTGCCTGTGTTGACCCAGTCAACATTCCCACACTTGCAGGCTGCGGAAGGTGGGAGGTGAATGGCAGCTTCCCTTGTTCTCACCAGCCTGGACAGGTGCCCTCATTCCCCAAGCTCTTTAGAGGTGACTCACCTCTGAGCCCAGGTTCTTAGGCGCTCCTCTGTATCCCCGGAGACCCTCGGCACTAACTCACGTATTCCGTACCTTTTTCTCCCATTGTCCATGGTGTCTGAGGTGAAGGACCACCTTTTGCCTTTTTGTCTTTTGGGACCTGCCCAGGGTTTGTCAAAGCCCCAAGCAGGCACAGAAGTTGTGTGAGGAACAGGTTGTTTTATTTATATCAGCTGTTTATAGAGTGCCAGATCTGTGCTGAGTGCCGGAGGCTCAAAGGGAAATAATGTTCCACAGGAGGGTGGGGGTGGGGAGGAAGGTGGGGCAGTCCTGGGTTCCTGCCGTCTATAGCTGCTGCCTCTCCTTGCTCTTCCTAAGCACTGGGAAGGTCTGGGTGGGAAAGTGTCCTCCGGCCAGGTGGTGGCATCTCCCACATCCTGTGTGCCCCGGCCGGGTCTCCCTGGGCTTGAGTCCCTGGTGCTCTGGGGTTCTCTCTCCCTGATGGAAATCCAGTGAAGGGCGGGTCGCTCTGCAGGATGTACGCATACCCCAGCTTGGTGTAGGGATCAGAAGGACAACTGCTCCAGAAACCTCCATCTTCAGGAAATTGGCTGCTCCAAGCAGAGAGCTCGGACCTTGGGTGCCTGTGAACTTCCAGGAGGCCTGGGACTCCTGAACTGCCCGATTAAATTTAAACCTGCCCTTGCTTAAATTTAATGTTTCCTTTACGCAGCAAGCCCATCGGAAGAGAAAATTCCAGGGGAATGTTGCCTTTATGGCTATTTCCCCACTTCCCGTTAACTTCCACACATCCATTTTTCAGTTAGCCTCTTGATAGTCCTGGGAGGAGGGCTGCTTGGTCAGGGGCTATTCTGACTTTCACGAGTGGGGGAACCGAGAGCTTATGTAAGAACAGCTAGTGAGTGGCATGGTCATGCCTTGAACCCGGGCGTCTTTGCTCTCAGATGGCTCCGTTTTCCATGATATTGTACCACCTCTTCATCTTCTAAGCGTCTGTTGGTCACATGGGACCAGAGAATTATGGGAAATGGGAGTTGGCTCAGGGGCTGGAGGTTATTAGGCAGTGGACTGAAAGACAGGCAGTAAGGTGGGATGGATGCATGCTTCGTGGGGGTGGACTTTTGCCTTATCTTTGGGATCAGAGAGAGTGAGTGTGTCTATGTGTTTGCACCACCGAGGGAGGGGGTGACATTACAAAAGAAAAATTTTGTGACGTGTCTTGTACCCTCTTGACTTGGAAGACCATTTGTCCTACATGCGACCCTGTATTATATTCCCTGGGGGCAGACGAGAGACACTGACCCTGGCCTGGTAGGGACTGTGAAATGTAGGGGTGCTAACGATGCTACAGAAATCCATTCATGTGGGTGTAAATCTTAGTAGGTGACACCCTCTTATCAAGGAAAATCCCCTCTTTCAAGGAAAAGTGGCTAAAATAAGTGACTACATCGCCCTTAAGGAGTGGGAGGAAGAGAAGCGTGTGCAGAGGCGGAGGTGGAAGCCACCAGACAGGGAGCAGGAATGCAGCTTGTGAGAGCAAAGGGCAAGTTCACGTAGGAGAAGCCAGCACGTCAGAGGCTGCATTTTCTGGGAAGCAGATCCTAAGAAGAAGATTCACATCCGGGAGTTTTCTAGGAGGTGTTTCTGGACTCGGCTCCGGTAGAAGGGAAGGGAGAGGAGCAGACACGGGCAGACGGACAGGCTGAGCTCTGGTGTCACACGGGCTGAGGCCTCACGTGTGGGAGCCCTGAAGCCGATGGCCCTTCAGAGGGGGCCTGAGGTTGGGGTAGGGGATGGAGCCTCCAAACAGCACAAAGATTAGCCCCAGCAGCGGGCTGTTCTGGGCAGGTCGTGTGACCTTTGTGGGGAGGAGTCTCATCGACTGAGGCTTCTAAGCCCCGAGGTTCAGTGGGAACAAACAGAGAAAGCAGAGAAAGCTCCCTGTTCCCATTCTAGTGGGGGAGGCAGACGTTAAACAAGCCCGTCTGTTAATGAATGATGGTTTCAAATAGTTGTAAGAAAGGATGAACAAGGTGATCAAAGATGGATACATTTATAAGAACAAAGGACGGACATAAAAAGGGAGCTGTGAAGGAGTGTGAGCGGGGTGGGGGAGGCGGTGGGGAGTGGTGGGGGAGACCTGTGGGAACTTAGGCCTCACACAGGACAAGAAGGAACCAGCCAGCCAACCGCTGGGGGCCAGGGCTGCGCAGGGCAGAGAGAGGGGCCGATAAGGGCTTCGGCTCTGAGGTGAACATGGACTTGAGGTACTCAAGCATCGGAAGGAAGGCCACTGTGGCCAGGCACGGTGAGGGACAAGGTGCTGGAAACAGGCGGGCAGGGCCTGCCCAGGAGAGCTGAAGAGGCCAGGCTGAGAAATGTGCATTTCATTGTAAGGAAAACTCTCAGGCATGGGAAGGTTTCCATTAGGGAGATGTGCTGCCTGGTTTATGTTTCCACCATGGTTTCTCTGGCTGCTGGGTTAGATGGGTTTTCCAGGGGCCCCGGCCGGGAGCAGGGAGACCAGTTAGGAGGCTACCGCAATCATCCACACACACGGCAAATACGTGGAAAAGGGTTCGGATTGCACATCACGGGGCCCGAGTGCACTGAGTCCTAAGGGGAGGCTGCTGGGAAGCGCTTCATGGAGGAGGTGAGATTGGAGTTAAAGCCTTGGAAGGGCCCTGAAAGAGAGGAGACGAAAGCATTCCAGGGAGAGGGAACGGTAGGAGCAAAGCCCAGTGTGGGAAGGAACTAGGGTAGGGGAGTGTGCTCTGGGCCAGGAGGAAGTCAGTGGGCAGCTTGGACCGATACCGTGGCCACTAGCCACCTATGTCCTTTGGGTGCTTCAGATATGGCCAGAGGGACTGAGGAACTGAATTTAAATTTTATTTAAATTTAAAAAGTGGAGGCAGTGAGGATTTTTCCCCATTGAACAAAATGTCACTGTTTTGGTAGGGTTGCATTGGACTTGAACTGTTAACATCCAAACGGAGATATGCGGCGTGCGTGAGGCATCCACCCATTTTCAAAGACCTGGCATACAAAACAGTGTAAGGTATCTTACCAACACTTTCATATCGATCACACATGGAGATGGTAATGTTTGGGATACATGGGTGAATAAGATACGTTACTGAATTAATTCCAGTTTTTAATTTTTTTTCTTTTTAAAATGTGGTTACTAGAACATTGAGTGTCAGGTACGACTTCTGTTGTATTTCTAGTTGACAGAGCTGCTCGGGAGAAGCAAGTGGGGAACTCCTACAATTTCTCCTTTAGTAATTCAGACTTGCCTTTTAATCAAGGTCCTAAGTAGTGATTGCTTGTATCACCCTGATTTTCATAACAATATCAAAGTCATTAACTAATCGCCTCCTCTAATACCATCAGTTAACATTTATATAGCGCTTATTTGACCCACACAAGCACGTGGGTCAAAGAACTCCCGCTCCCTTCCTGCTGAAGTTTCCACCTCCAGCCGTTGTACCCCAGAGGGACTGACCCGAGTTAACTAATGACAGCGACTTCCTCTTGCAGCCTCCAAAACACAGCGGATGCCTGCTGTCCCGTCCCCGGCGGGGCGTCGGGGCAGAGGAAAGGTGATGAACCAGCCTCTCGTCCATTTCTCCTCATTGTTGTGAGAGGACATTATGACTGCGTTTCCTCTGCAAAGGGCGCTCAGGAGAAGGGCCAGACAGGCACACAGGTGTCCCCTTCCTGACCGCGAATCGCTGGGAGACAGGCCATTGGTCTCTCCACGTTGTCTTTAGCTGCTTTCAGAAGCCCAGATCCCCCCCACCCCGTGCAGCAGCTCTGTGGACTTTCTGCCAGATGCACCCAGAGCCTTGACCTGGGGAGACACAGCAAAGCCAAAGTCGAACCACAGGACAGTCTCCATGGTCAGCCATTTTTGACCTACCAAGTGGTCATTTCATTAGTTTTTTTTTTTTTTTAAGATTTTATTTATTTATTTTTAGAGAGAGGGGAAGGGAAGGAGAGAGTTAGAGAAACATCAATGTGTGCTTGCCTCTCACGTGGACCTGGCCTGCAACCCAGGCACGTGCCCAGACTGGGAATCGAACTGGTGACCCTTTGGTTCTCAGCCTGCGCTCAATCCACTGAGCTACACCAGCCAGGGCATCATTAATTTTTAACTTAGTAATATCCGGAGCTATGCGCACCTTAACTCAGTGGGAGCTCCCACATTTTCTAGTGATCTCTGCATGACGTGGCAATTGGATTATGTTTTTTTTCCCCTTCATTTTTACTTAGTTTTTAAATACTGGAAATAAAGGCAGACGTGGGGAGAGAAAGAAACATGGGAAATGAATAGTAGGAGGTATGTTAATGGTAAATGGCGGCTGGTTGTAGATAGATTCTGTGTTATAAAAATGGCGGGAGTTGGCAATGCCCGGCTCCATCAGAAGGATGAAGATGGTATAACCACGTACACGGAAAAGCCCTGCCAGTTAAGACAAGTGACAAAGAGCAGACAAAAAGGCTTAGGGCAACTTCGTAAAAATGAACAAAACATGACCTGTCCCTCTCCGGTCCTGCCCTGGGGTGACAGCTGGGTGCCCTGCCGTGGCTGATGGGGGTCCTGCCTGGTGGTGTGGTGGCTCCCACAGGTGGGGAGAGTGGCTGTCTCCCCATCTTGGAAGGTTTTTCTCCCCCAGCACTGGAAATGAAGTCTAGCTGAGGAAGAGGCCAGAGTGCGGAAAGAACTGGTTTGACGTGGGTTTGGCTAGGAGGGAACCAAAGCTCAGCCTGTCGCTATGCCTGGCTATCGACACGTGTCTCCTTTTTAAGAAAGGGGACCCTGGGGCAAGAGAGCCCTCCTGCTCAGCTGGAGGGCTTTTCCATCACTCATGCTTTGATCTTCCCAATTATTTAGGCTGATCGTTCCTTAGCACTGAAAATTGACAGCTAATCACAACACCGAACTTCTGCATAATTTAAATCCTCCCATTCCTCTCATTCAGGCCTCACAATTGTCATTGTCTTGTCTGCCAATTGTTTAGCCAGGGTTTCTCAAATACAGGATTGTGCCGAGAGCAGAAGACACACTTTTTTGCCCTGTGAAGTCAAATATTGGGTTACGTCCCCAGTGAAACGACGTGAGAGCGATCGAGGAAGGGGAAGCTTTGTGTTTGACGGGGCAGACCACAGTGACGGGAGCCGGGCAGAGACACTTCCCTCAGGGGAGCCAATGCCAGGGTCAGGACAGGCGGTGCTAAGCCGAGCGGCTGGTTCACGAGCTGAGCAGACTGAGAGCAGAGGGCGACGGCACAGCCTAACGAAGGGACGGAGGCACGTTATGCAATAGTTTCTTCACTCTGTAGCTGTTTACATTATTTATAATTAAATCTGTATTTCCTTTGTGGTTTCTTCCCTTGTTTTTGTGTTTGCGAGTTCTCTCCCAGTCGTCTATTTAGAAAACATAAATATTCACTTATGTATTTTTCTAGTTAAGAAAGTATAAAATTGCTATTTGAATATTCAGATGATACCCGTCCAAAGACATGGAGACATAGAGTCAGTGCTCGGGCAGGCATGAGGATAGAGCAGATTCGCAGGGTGGCCCTCGTCAGCCAGTGGAGGGGTGGGACAAGCAGAGTCAAGGCCACATCTGGGAGAGGAAACCTTTCAGGGCATCCTGAAGAGGACTCAAAGAAGAACATGGAGATGGGTTGGGCAGGCAGACCCAGGGAGAGAGTGTTGGGGAAACCATGGGGGAGGATTTGGCAAGAGCGGGATAAGTACCCATGCCAAGTTTAGCCGATGATCCACTTCCGATGAGATAGGAAAGGGGGACCGAAGACCAGAGGGACTCGGTAGGTAGGTTGTGCGCGGCGGGCCAGCAGCAGTCTGGGGCTAGCAGGTGACTGAGGCGGCTCCAGCAGCTAAATGCTTTGGGAGCTCCATGGCCGGTTTCACCTGGACCAGCTGAATATCGAGAGACCCAGCGTTGCTCTGACTTCATTGTTAACTTGGAAATATAGAACAGTGTAGGAAATAAAGAATGTAAAAGCTAAAGGACGGGGTTGGGCCTGGGGTCAGGTGAACCTAGGTGGCATTTAAAGAGGTACCTGCTGGACCCTGAGGGTGAGCATCCCTGTAATGGCTGCCCAGCTATGGAATGGTGCCCAGAGATCGACTGATAGGTAATGATTATAGGCCCTGGTCTAAAAGGAAGTTAGGCTTTAAGAAGTTACCTTTCAAAAAAAACCCCAAAAATAAAAAGTCAACTTTCAATCTCAAGATTGTCTAAAAGACTATAGCATAGGTGACAGCTTGTCCCAAGATGCACAAAAACCAAACATCCAAACCAAACCTTTTTAAGGAATACACTCTTACCTGTGCCAGGAGAATCTCTCTGAGAAGAAGTACATCTTTGTCCTCCAGAGCTGCAGGTATTGTTTTGGCCCACCTTCTGCGTCCCCTGGAAACGGGTGGGGAGCCTGCAGCCGGCTAAAACGGAACCCTGCCTCCTGTTGACAAGTAGACTCATTGCAAAGCCGCTCAGCCCACCCCCAAAAAGATCTAGCTTTTACCTCACCTAACCTAGCTAGGGCTTTGAACCGCCTACAACCGTATCTGCAGTCTAGTCCCAGCTCTGTTTCTGGCCTATCCACGTGGCCGCGGGCAAGTGACTTCCCTCTTTGGGGCCTCCATTTTCCCAGCTTTAAAATGGGTAGGTTGGACTCCATGATCTCATCGTCCCCATTTATTTTTACCCATCTACAGTTAGGGGCATCGAACGATGAGGAAAAAATCAGAACTCTCCTGGTAAAACTGATGTGGGGAGCCTGTCTTTAAATTAGTCCTTCAAAGCAGATTGCGTCTCACATTTAGACTCTTGTGACATTTTTAGGCTCTTGTGATTCCCCACATTTCATATGAACAAAATGCAGTGGTGTTTTTTATTCTCCCCGCTTGGAGTTTGGCAGTGGGCATGAAGCTCCGATATGAGAGAGGCGTGTAACTGTGTCTTATGTTTATGATTGCTGCTTGTATTTGTTATAAACAACTGTGTTCTATTTAGGGAACCGGCGATCAGTAAGGCAGATAATATTTTCATCATGTTCAAAAAGACTCATGTTGTGAAGACAGCCTGTTGAGGGGGCCTCTGTTTTCTTAGCGGCTTCCCAATTTCCTGCAGACGGTCTCCCATCCAGGCTCCTTTCTCCGCTCGTCTGTCCCCCATCCAAGCACCGGCGGAGTGAGGCCCAGTCATTTGCTAACGCTGGAGAGGGGGAAAAAAAAAAGTGTCACTTCTGGTAGAACGAGGGGGAAAAAAATCATGGCAAGATTTTCTTTTTCCATATTTCCAAACAGTGGGGGGAAAATAATGGAATGTTTGCCTTGAATTTTGTGTTGCTTTGGCTGCACTGAAGAGAGAGTTTCTTGAAGGCAAAAATCTGTCTTTTGTCTTATTGTTGCCATCTTCAATCCCGGGAAAATCTGTTCTAGCTGGCGTTTTGCATTACTGCTTTTTCCCTCAAATCTGTCATTCGTACCGATTGTGGAGTTCCTTGACTCAACGTGGGTTTGAAGGGCACGGTAAGGAGGGCGACCATGACTCTCAGGGAAATCAGTTTTCTGCCTCTGTTTCCCCTGTTCTCTGCTAGGTTTGGAGAAGCCCTGCCCTGGTGCAGGTGATCAGGATGACATCCGTAGGGCGGAGAAGCTCAGTGACGTCTCAGAACCTCAGGACAGTCCCTTCTCCGCCCCTTCCCCTTCATGAAAATCACCTTGTAATCAAACATACAGGCACAAGTATCATTTTGGGTGTTTTCTCCTGGGAAAATAATTTGTTTTTCTCCCAAGGCCCGTGGCAATCGGGGCAGCCAGAGACAATGCAACTCCTTCTCCTGACCCACCTTCCTGGAACCCTGGAGTCTCCTCTGGTCCTTTCCTTTCTTCCCCACAAATCCAAAGTGACAGGGGAGGTGTCTGTGTGGGGAGGTGGCAAAGCAAGATCACTGGGAACCACCCGTGGGCCCCCATGTCCCCCGGCTCTCTCCATCAACAAGACACTCACCAGAATTTTGACTTGAATTTCTGACACTTTGAAAATAAGCAATCATTGTGTGTAAACCTTTTTGATAAGAGGACGTGATGAGATCATCTCAAATGTAACGGCTGGTGCGTGCTAGTTCCTCTGTCATTTTCGTTAAGCGAGTGAACGAGTGAATGAGCGGTACAGAGTTATGTGGCCCCAGACATTGGTGGATTTCGCAGGAAGCCTGGGAAAGTTGCGTGGCCTCCCAGGCTGGCAGGGAGCAGGGGGCAGCGGGTCTTGCCTGTGACGCGCTCGGGGTGAAGCAGTGCGTTATGAGATGGAAGGAAATTATGAGAGGCAAACAGAGCAGTAGGGAGCGAGGGCTGATCCATCCTGAACAGGGCCAGATTCACGGTTTTCAGAAACAGGTGAAAAACCCCACCAAATGAGGTGATTTTCTTTTTCTGCAACAAAAGTCTGATTCGGTCCAAGTGAATTAAATTGGAGGCAGTGGTTCCTATTCATCTTTGACTTGGGTGTGTGTATAAAAGGAAAGTCCTAAGTCACATGACAAGGTCAAGGATGAAGAAGATGGCTGCGGGTCACAGGGCCTTGACGCCTCAGAACCTAGAAGTCAGGATGGAGAAGGAAGCACTCCCCCACCCAGGTGTGGGCGCTTCTGAGCTCGTGCTGTTCCCGCAGGTTGGGGGCAGCCTGGGGCTGGGGACGTCAGGGCTGGGCTCTGGGCTGGCTGCATCCGGTGCCCTGCAACTGGCGGCAGTTTAGTATCCAGCAAAAGTGGGCACTGAGAGAGGTTGGGTGGGAGGCTGGCTCAGGAGACAGCCCAAATCAGCCCTGGTGCCTCTTCTTGTAACTTGGCTCCTACTGTGTTCTTTGTCATTGAACTTCAGCCTGGGGCCCCGTTTCTGGGAACTGTGTCCCTGCTCAGTTTCCTGCTCAGGGCCCCAGTTCCTTCCAGGGACTGAGTACTGTCTCTGAAATCTCGTATCTCCCTGGCTGGCTCTCTGGCACCTGCCGCCAACCCTGACATGTGGGCTGCCGAACCCGCCCACTCTCATCTGCCGCCCCCCACTCCTGGGGCAGCCATCTGCCTGGCCCCCCTCCCGTGGGCTTGTCAGATCTTCAGGTCTTGATTTTTCTTGCACAGGTGTGGTCCCAGGCCTCGGAGGCCAGAGAATCAGAGGGAAGGTGGGGGTCAGCACCTTGGAGGAAGACTGCGTACACCAGGCAGTGTACAGTTAGTTCCCCCGGGCACCCTGTTCTTTCTCCTAGCTGGGCCTCCAGTATCGCATTACTAGACCTGGAACATTCTTTCCCTTTCTCTCAGCCCATCCTTCAGGTCTCAGCTTAGATCAGAGATTCCCAAACTTTGTCTGTCATGGTGCCCTTAGTGTCTCAGTACCTTTTTTCTTTTAAAAAAATTTTTAAAAGATTTTTAATTACAGTTGGCATACGATATTATATTTGTTTCAGGTACACAACATAGTGATCAGGCATTTATAAGACTTATGAAGCGCTCCTACTGATGTAGCACCCGTCTGACGCCATACAGAGTCATTGCAGTATTATTGACCAGATTCCCTATGCTGTGCTTTACATCCCCACGTTCTGTTTTTGTATCTAGCAACCTGTACATCTTAATCCTTTCTCATTCTTCACTCAGACCCCAACTCCCCTTCAGCAACTTTTTTATGGAGCTTCAAGGCCAAGAGAAACCCCTAACAGTTACTCTGATTAAGTATTTAGGTCTGAACAATACAGTATCTATTCTCTACTAACTTCATAACTGTTTGAAAAAGAACTCTCACAAATGGAAGGAAATACAGTATTTAAAACTGATTCTCAAATAACCACAATTACCTTCCATGTGAGGTAGGGAGCTGGACACCGTCCACCTTCTTAAACCTCAGATTTTTTACGCAGTACTTTTCATCTCAGCAAGTGCTGAAAGTCCAGCTTTGCAGCTACCTCACACGGGGAAGGCACTGTGCTCTCCTGTGGAAATAGACCCCGCCTCCCGCCAGTAGTTCATGTTGTGTCTCTCAGACGTTGAGTACTGCTGTGTGACCCTCCAAGACGTTAAATACCCACTGGAGCTCCCATGCGCTTGTTGTGATGGTCCGGGCTCCCGCCCACCATTGTCTATCGACTTGCCTCTTTCCTGTTCACTTAATGGTCAACCTCATGAGGACAGGGAAGATATCTGTCCTGTTCACCTAGCACAGCACTCTAGGACAAACACTGGTGGAGTGGAGGACTGGAGCCCACCCATTGCCCATGCCTGGTCTCCTTTGCAAAGCAAGGTTGGAGGATTTGGAAGCAAACGAGCTGACGTGCTGGGTTTGGTGGCAGTGAAGACATCACTCCCAATTTAAGAGGCTGCGGGAGATGGTGATGGGAAGTAATCAAGGTTATAACAGAAGACACATACAAGGAATACAGCGCCAGGTGTTGCTGATTACAGAATGAGGTTGAGGACGTGCAAACCAAGATAAGAAAAACCCAAGGAGAGGATGAAAGGAAGACTGCACCAGAGGTCAAGACAGATAATGAGAAATGCTTTTCGTACATAAGAAATGTCCGCTCCAGGAGGATGGTGGCGGCACCCCCTCCAAGACGGAGCAAAAGCAATTTATTGACAGACAGAGTTTCTGAAAATTTAATGGCTCTTTGCCTTGGTATGCTCACAAAAGAAGGGCAGAGGACAGATCCCACGGAGACACAAATTTCCCAAGGGACAGAGAAGAAATATCACGGAAGGCCTTGGGGGGCGGGGGGAGGGCGGTGAGTGGAAGAGAGAAAAAACCCTTATTTTCATAGCACGGCTATGACCTTCTGGGACTGGCAAACGGTCCAAATGGGACATCAATTGAGGAAACCAATCTCTTATCGCTGGCCCTACCGGCCCCAAAGCTGCCAAGGGTTTGGTGCCCACAGTGGTCCCGAGGGACGCATTCTGTTCCTGGGTCTGGGGGGCGGGGGAGGGCTCCAAACAGGCTTCCTTGCCAAGTTGGGGCGGTGAGAAAGCTGTACTTTTGAAGTTGCTATTAGTGTCTTCCTCAGCGGATTTCTATAAGGTATTGTTTTCCGGTAAAGGAGGAATAAGGGAAACACTTAAACAATAACTGCTCTGAGGGAGTGTGCACAGGGAAAGCACTCTCTCTCCCGGTGCCAATCAGTTTCAAGGCAACAAGCCAAGGTGTCCTTAGGCCGACGGAGCCCCAGGTCGCTGCTCTGAGGTCGAAACCCGCACTGAGACAGGAGTTTGCGCACGCTGCCTCCTCAGACCGCCCAGACTGTCCGGGATGTGTTTGACGCCAACTGTTCTTGTTGTGGGGATTACGGCTCAAAACCCTGTCCTTCAAGGAGTGAAAAGAAATGCTCACGATGATGATAAAACGTAAGAGTTGGTGGTACTGAGTCCTTCTTCTGGGTATCGTAATCAATGACCACGTTGTGTATGACCTCATTTAAAACTCACTCAGTGATCGTCTCCACTTACAGATGAGGGACGAGAGCAGGGTCATCCCAGCCAGCCTGTCTGCAAAGCTTAGGTTTTCTCTAGGACATGACGTGGGGACATCCGTCAGTCGGCCCAGGTAATCTTCTACTTCCTGAGTGTGTACCATGCGCTGGGCAATGTTTCTGTCATTGAAGCGGCCCTACAGGGAGAACAACATGCTCTCCTCCTATCACGGAACTATTTGAGGAGACAAAGGAACTAGGAAGAGACAAGCATCCAAGGACCGGCCAAACCGGCCAAGCTGGAAAAAAGTACGACTTTGGTATAAGTTTGAGGGCGTGACAATAGTATTACAAATTGGAAAGATGGATCTTGGATTTTGGGAAAAATAAAAAGAGAGATAAGCCATTAGAGCTATATAGTCATAGAGGGGTAAAAGATTTGGGAATTTAGTATAATCCTTTTTTTTTTTTCTTAGTAGAAGAGGAAATTAAGGGCCAGGATGGTTGTTGCACAGTTGTACTGGTAGAGACCTGTCTCCGGTGGTCTCTGCCCCTGCACTTACAGCCAGCTCCCAAACTGACCGTGACCCCTGCCTGTCCTCCTGCTGCTGCAGAGCACGGGGACTGAGGAAGCCCTCCTCCACTGCCCTAGGGCAAGACTCCACATGTGACAAGGGGGACACGCAGGAGGAAGGCCGTATCAGGGGAGATATTTAGGCTGCCAGGCTGTTGTGTGGAAGTTCCTAGAACAATGACCACAGCAATAGCAATAACAACAATACAGGTAGCTCTCTCCCCTCGACTTTTCGAAATATGGTGCACACATTGAGGGCTGGGAGCTCAGAGTAGTTCTTGCCTGAAACCCTGTGGTTCATTTCTGTTAGAGGTGTCTGGGCTCGCCTGGCTGCCCTTCCGGTTTCAGATTTCTGAGACTAAGGGGAGGTCTTCTCAATCCTTCCATCCTCCCGGCCTCAGTGGGCTTCATTGAAAGGAGGTCATCGACGTGGTTCCCTTCCCAGGGCACCAGAAAGCTTGCCTCCCGCTGCTGTCCCCAAATGTCTTCAACATTCAGAAGCCACGCGCCGATGTGCATGCAGCCTTTGGAGGTTCCTTCCCTGGGCTTAGTTCTCCATTAAAAATGGAGACCCTGAGCAGTGTAAATGTTGGTGGGACGTCACTGGCCAGGTCATTTCCAGGAAGCCAGAGATAATGAGCGGCCAGCAAGGTGGAGGATGGGAGGGGGTGATGGCAGTGGCCTGGGGAGCTGGGGTAAAGGAAGTGGGGTCTTCCCAGCCCCCGGGGGCCAGATCCTGCAGGGAGAAGGCAGATGGAGACCCATCTCGGCTCTTGTCAGAGCATCGGTGCCACTCCCCTGTGGAAGCCAGCTCCAGGAGGCCAGTAAAGGGTGAGTCAGGTTCAAGGTCGGGAGGGGACCTCAGAGCTGCAACCCAAACATCACAAGGTACCAGAGGGAAACAGCACTTGGAAAGCAGGATTCCACAGCGGCGACAGGACGGAGGGTCCATTTGCGGATGACGTCAAAGGCCACCAGGGTACGGCTTCCTCGTGGAAACACAAACCTGGACAAAAGGACAGACATGTTTGGATTTTTAAACAAGTTTTTCCTGAGTATAAAAGTAATCCCCAATCATTGTAGAAAAAACCCAAAGGCGTAAAGAAAGAAATCATCATTCAGAACTTCACCACCCATAAACATAATTAATGTCTAGGTGGTTTTCTATCTTTTATATATGTCATATATTTATATTTATACCACATTATATTATGTTGTACTTTGATTTTAAATTAATATCATATTGAGCAGTTTTCAATAAAACTCTTTGGTAATGTAAAAACAATTTCATTAACATAATTTTATAATATTTATCCATATGGTAAGAATATACCATAATTCATTTGACTGGTTCCCTATTGTGTATAGCATTTATGTTATTTTCATTTCTTCACAAATATTTGTCAACATTTCTGATCTTTTGAAAAAAAAGATGTGGAATTACTAAAGTAAAACATTAATTTGTTACTAGATGGTAAAAATAGGGAAAAAGGAGAGATTAAAAGCAATAGAGAGATAAGGAGATGGCGAGGAAAAGGGAGGGACGGGGAGGCTGAGAAGAAGGGAGCGAGAAGCAGAGAGAGTTAAAATTACCCTTAATTCTGCTCCCCCTACCTAACATTTTTGTGGTGTGAGGCAGGTATAAGTGAGGGCCCACATACCATGTGTCTTGATGTTTAGAAGGTATAATCCTGCTGACCAACTATTAAATGAAATACGTTCTTATCTTTGTGGCAATCCTGAAGTGCGCCGTCAAATTTAGGATTCTAGGACTCCTGGATGTTTCAAGCCAGAATGTGGTAGCGTGGGTAGAGCTGACCCCGGCTCCCAGCCACCTCCTTTCCCATCCCGGCCGTGACCTGAGCTTCACTGTGAGGTCCCTGGTGTGTGCCTGTGGACACTCCAGTCTCACGTGCACGCGCCATACACACCCGTGCAAACGGCTTCCTCCTGACCACCCCTTGGGTCTGCCATGTACACACCAGCCACACTCCGCACCTTCAGGGAAAGGGACCAGGAAGAGGCTAGTGAGCGGCTGGAGGTGGGAATCCAGGGCCCCAGGTCCTCTGGTGAGAAGGAGGAGGCAGGCTAGGGCTGGGGGCAGGTTCATCCCTTTGACCTTGCAGAGTCTAAATTATGGGGCTCTGGGGAGGCCCCAGGACTCAGGGTGGTAAAGATCCAAAGAAACTCAGAATTAAAGATTGGGATTATATATTCTTTAAGATGCTTTTCTACATACATTGCCCCTACACACAAATAAGATTAATCTATTCTTACATGGTACTCCATAATCATCTTTTAAAAAACAGAGATGCTGTGAACACATTTGCTGATTAATTAACTTACATGCATATACACTTCTGTTAAGATTTGGTATATGTACACAATGGAATACTACTCAGCCATAAAAAAGACAAAAACACTGCCATTTGTGACAGCATGGATGGACCTTGAGAATATTACACTAAGTGAAATAAATCAAAAAGAGCCAAGAACAACACGATTTCGCTCCTATGTGGGATATGAAACTGAAAGCCATGGACACAGACACCAGTGTGGTGGTGACCAGAGGGGAGGGGTGGGGAGGTGGGGGGTGGAGGGGCCTGATACAAGGTGACAGAAGGTGGTTTGACTTTGGATGGTGGGCACAACATGCAACATACAGATCTTGTCTCATAAAAATGGACAGCTGAAACCTACATGATCCTATTAACCAGTGTCATCCCAATAAATGTAATAAACAAAAAAGAACCACCCCCAAGACTTTGTAAAGTATCGCCCAGTACGGTTCTGCATGCTCATCTGCAGGACCTTGTTTCACACCACACCCCTGCTTGCCCTGGGTGTGGAGCTGAGGGTGCTCCATCCCCAGCACTGCTGGTTAAGAACTGTTGCTTTGCTGGAAAGTGAAGGAGGGGAGTCAGCCTAAGGGTGGGGGGGGGGTGCCAGAAGAACCTGTGTCCTCGTGCAGGAGCGAGGAGACTGCTGGGCAGAAGTGTCTGCTCTGAGCAACGCAGGGCCTGCCTCCACACCGGGTACACAGTGGGCTTGGTTCCTGACCCCTGGCCATCTTAGGGCTTCCTATATCATCCTGCAGTCCTGCTCCCTCAGGAAAAGGGAGTGTGGCTTGTGACCTTGATGTTTACTGGGACCATGGAGGGCCATCATGGTCCGCAGCACATTCCCCAGGGCAGGAATTGTTTAAGTGCTCCCCTCATCCTGGGTTGCAGAAAAACAGTCCATGCCACCTGTCAGCTGACTAACATGTGTGAGCGTTCATCCTCCGAGCGTTTACTTGCTTCACTGGGCCGTGGCTGTTTGTGCAAGGACTCAACAGGTCGGGTTGGCCGGGGTTGCCTGCTGTGGCCAGCAGGAGCAGCATGGATCCTTTCCTGTCCTAGAGCCCATCTGCTGGGGGACACACAGTGACCCTGGTGAAATCAGATGTGTGAAGCATTTCCTATGCAGGATGACTCCTTTCTTGCGTTAACTGTAGTGGCCGACACCATGAATGCTATAATGTCTAGTATTGTTCCGGGCATGAAGCTCCCCCGACTATAGTCAAGGCTTGCTGGGGGCAGGCCTCTGACACTGATTCCCGCTCAGCCCTGTTGGGGATGGGGCCAGAGGGGATGCCTCTTCCCTGCCTTGTTTTTTCCAGGCTGAGGGAGCTCCACTTGGGCAGCAGAATGGCCTGCCTTGGCCTCCTCACTCACTCTGCCCTGGGAGAGGAGGAATGACCCATTAGCTTGGTAAATTTGAGAGAAATTCCCTCCTCCTTCTTGGGATCTGGCTGCCCATGTAAAGCGTATGTTCTGCTCGACCACTCCATGCTGTGAGTTTTCCAGGACATTCCCTCTGTGCTGGAGGAGTCAGCATGAGACCAAGGAATTATCAGGCAACACCATAGGACCTGCAGCTCACACCTTCACAGAGTCTTCCCTAATGGGTGTTTATCCCATTTGGGATAAATCCTGAGATGGCAGGGTTGTTGTCAGGTAGAGAGAAGGCATTTGTAGTCATGCAAAATTGGGAAGAACAACTCTGTCCACCCAAGTTAAACTGGTTTATATGCTTCGGGACTTCTCAGAGCCATGAATGCACTAACGTGCATTTTGGATCTTGGAGAGAGGCTGGGGCATTTGGCTATGGGTTGGTATCGAGCCCCTGGAGAGACTTGGCAAAGGTGCTCCTGTGGCTAAGGCCGATGTTCCTCCTTTGATGTTTCTCAGCACCCACAGTGAGGGGCAAGGATTTAGAATGATGGGTGTCGAGTGGGAATCTCACCACAATGGGCAAATGTCATCGCTTGGTGCAGACATGAAGCCTGGGGCCGGGGAGGAGGGCCGTGGCATTCAGAGTGCGGGTCCCTTCCCGGGGGGGGGGGGCGGGGGAGGGAAGCCACAGCAGCAGAGTGGCTGGGAGATGAGGGGAGGAGGGGGGCAGGGCTGCCTCTGTCTTTAGGGCGCTTTCAGCCTGTGAGAAAACCCCTAGGCCAGTGGTTCTCCAGGTGTGGGCCTGGGTCTGAAGCATCAGCTTCACCTGGGAGCTGGTTGGAAATGCAAATACCCGGGCCCCATCCCAGACCCCTGGCGTCAAACAGCGTGGGGTGGCCTCTGGCTGTGGGGTTCAGCAGCCTCCAGGGGTTCTGATGCTCACTCCACTCTGAGGGCCACTTGGCTTACCCAATACCTGAGTCCACACCCTCATTCAGGGAGAACCTCTGCCTCAGACATGTCTGTAAGCAACTGCTTTCTGGCCACGACCAGTTCCAGGATGAAGGGTGTGAATGACATTGGAGAGCTCACAGGCCCTTAAGGGAAATGCCGAGGGCCTGAGGGAGTCGACCTGAGCGAAAGCCTCAGCTGCCGAGGGCCCTTCAACAATGCTTATTGCTGGCCTCATGAGTAAACTGCAGGGATTAGGAGCTGTCCTGCAGGGCTCATGGGATTGTGTCCAAGGTGGCCGAAAAAGGTGAGTGAGGTTTCAAGACATACTGCAAAGCGCTTCACACGTGTAGAGATTGATCTTGGGTCAACCCTTTTGGAATCTGATCTTGGCAAAATAAAGCCTCTCTTTTCCGATGAATAATTCTAGGCTCACGATAGTTCTGGATTCAGGCATCGCTTTTACACTGTGACGTCACTCGAAAATAACCACTTGTATTTTAACGAGGACACGGGGAGATCTTTTCCTCCAACATTCATCACCAAGTGTATTTGCTTTGGCAAAGGAAGGTGTAACATATCTTTACCAAATTATTCCTGATATAATCTTCTGCTTCTCCTCTGGAGGATAAAAAGGAAACATGGCTTCTCCCTCTTCACGCCATTGCCCAGGCTGAGCCCCGTGTGATGGGAGGTGAGGAAACGAACACCCCTTTCCTTGGCGATGGTGAACTGTCATCACTTCTCTATCTCCTGCCACTGCATCGATTGCTTGTGTCACCAGCAATTATGACGGACGCGGTCCCAACCTGCTCTCCCCAGCCATCCAGGAACCCGTCGGTCAGGGAGAATTCATTCAGACGTCAGCACATATTCACTCCGACGGTCATTATTAGGAATGGTGGGAAAGAGCCGAGTTGCCTCCGGAGGAAGGGCAGTCAGTGGCCCCTGGGTGGCATGACTTTTCAGATGTTTGTCTCTGCCCCAACATGCACCACCCTGCATCACTGGGCCGGCCTCTCCACCCCGGGATCGCTGCTGTCGGTAACCTTTGTCCCTCGCTGTCCGCTATGCAAAGTAACACGGTCACTACCCAGCTCCTCAAGGGTGTTAGGGTAAGCACAGAGTGAGAGGCAGGGTCAGAGGAAGGGTCCTAGAGCAGGGCGCGGGCTCCAGGTAAGATGAATCGAGACAAAGACTTTGGGGAAAAGGTTCATAAAGGGAAAAGGGTGAGTTTGAGACACCGGCCTGTTGTCAATTTCACAGAAGACTCTCTCTTTCTCTGGCTTTAGAACCAAAATGATCATTGGCAGCAACCAGTGTTTCAGTAAAAATGTATCTATTGGCTTCACCTTGCTTAATATAGAGATTCCCTAAGGGTGATCTTAAAGGCAGGGGACCTGTACCTGCAAATAAGGGCTTTAGAAACCATTGTAAGCTTGTTGCCTGTGAAGCCAATGTCTCTTGGTTGGAATCCCGTCTCTGGGCAAAGGCTGAGCAGGGGGGGGGGATGCCTACTTCTTTGCCCAGGTGGGCTTTCTGCCTCCCCCGAGAAAAACCGTTCCTAAGGCCAGAGTGGTTGCTTTCCTGGTGGACGTTGGTGCGTAGTCAAGCCAGCTGTGCTCCATAACCCTTTGTGTTTCATCAGATGACAGGCATTTCTCACAGCTGCAGAGGACACATGTCCAAGGCAGCAGAGAATTGGCTTTTCCCGTGTCTGGGTGCCAGGAAGACCTTTCCAACGAGTGGGAAAAACCAGTGAGGGCCTGTCCAGTCCTCATTCTTTCTGGCCATGTGTCTGGACAGATTCAAACGTCAGTGAGAGTGGAGATGGCCACTTCTTGTCCACATTCCATCCTCGTAGCTAAAGATCTGCCTCTTATAGTCGCCCAGAATCAGAGAGCACAGCACGTCAGGGCCAGGGGTACAGTCCAGTCCCCTGATCCCATTCTAGCTTCTCTAGGATTTGCACAGGGTGCCGAGGCCTGGAGTAGAGAAACTCCCTCAGGCCAAAAGGGGCACTTTTGAGAGCCCTGCACAGAATGGCTTTTACAGAGGATGGGCCATGGGGGGGCTAAGGACCCAGCCTCAGGGAGTTTAGACATTTTAGAGGCAAGCAAACAGCACACCCCTAATTCTGAGAGCCGCACCTTGGACAGCAGAGCCCCCCCTATTGAAAAGCTTGCTGACGGTGTTCGGTCAAATCGGAACTCTGAGGGTCTCTTCAGTAGTGGGAGTTAACGTCCCCCTCTGCCGTGGCCCGCCGCATCAAGGGTGGTCGCGAGGTGAGGCGAGGGACTTAAAAGAATGGAGAGGACCAAATGCTCTGCTGGCAAATGGCAACTTTATTCAAGGAACAGCTGTCTTAAATACAAACTGTTAACGCCTGAAGCAAGACTGCAAGGAACTAGAAACAATGTTGTTTTTCAAAGTTCGTGCACTCCCTTAAGCTATCAAAAGGGCAAGAAGTTCTCATAACCGTCTTGGAACATGACACTCATGCCAAAATCTTGTTATATCCTTCAAGGCTGGGAACTAGAAGGTTAGGAAAATGTCAAGGTACCCGCCGGCTCCAGGGACCAGAAACCAAGTTCATCCACCATTTTCACAGTGGAGAACTCTGTCCTTGATCCCCTTGTGGCCTAGCAGGCCCCCACACCCCTCCACTGTGTTATTAGATAGTGGTGTATCTTTTTCCCATCTGCTGGCCTTGTTTCAGGCTCATTTCCAGTTCAGACCCCGGGAGGGCAGACACTGCTCCTTAGTCATGTCTTGGCTCCTACACCCTTGCCCCCATGCCTCTCTCTCAGCTGGTGTTTCCTTTGGATTGGTGGTAGGAGGAGAGGGCTAGTTAGCTTGGAAGAAGTGTCCCACACTACCCCAGAAGGCCACCATGCCAGAGCCAGGGTCAAGGGCAAGACTTGGTTCATCCAGCCTATGGAACAAAGCTTGCCAGTCTTTGGGAATGTAACTCACGGGAGGAAGGGCGCATGTGTGTGTGTGTGTGTGTGTGAGAGAGAGAGAGAGAGAGAGAGAGAGAGAGAGAGAGAGAACCAAATGTAATGAAACAATACCATTTCCACGTGTGATACCCTTCTATGTCCCATTCCATTTCATTAAAACAATTGCTAGTTGTGACCTGGTGTTTTATGCTCCACCGGTGGACCATAACCCCACAGTTTGAGACCCACTGCTGTGGAGAACACACCCTTAGCTCTCTCTGCAGCAGTGTGGGGGAGTGGGAGGCTGAGGTGGGGGCTGGAGCATTGGATGGCCCACGAGTCCTGCTTCTGTGGTTCTGGAGCCAGGAGCACATGGAAGGAACAGCACAGGGCTCTTGCATTGGCCAGTGTCCTTGTTCTGTGGATAAACAGAAGACACCAGCCTTCAGTGCCTGCAATCTGCTACCTTTCAAGAGCTTTCCAACTCAGCCTGAGAGAGGAAGGAAGGAAGGCTGATTAGAAAGAAGAAAGCAACGTCCTTTGCCCAAAATGCCTCTAGCACTTGCAGGCTGGATGTGGGTCTCTCTCGCCATCAGGATGCCTGCTAGGAGCAAGACATCTTGCAGAAGGGCCAGGATGGAGGGACAAATGATTTGGTGGCACTCAGCCCCCAGGCTGCAACCCTCCCGAGCTGGTGCCTCCCTTCGTCACCACATGCTCCACAGAATGTGCCATCTGGGGGCCTTGATGCTGGAGATGGCTGGGGCTTTGGGAGCCGGCTGAGCTGCTGCTAAGACAGAATGTGTCCCTGCGAGAATGTACACCGAGTCCAGGGAGAGGCATCCAGCCTGCTTCCCACGGCTCTGCCTGTCTCCATGGGGACTTGGGTGTGAGAGAGAGAGAGAGAGAGAGAGCGCAACGCTGTAAGGGCGACTGTTGGAAGTGGGGGTGGAACGCCACCCCGGTGACTGTAGGGGGAAGTCAGATGACTAAGAAAGGTTGACTGGTTCGTCGACCAACTCTAGTTCCATACCCAAAGTGCGCAAAGTGCGTGGTGGCTCCGGTGCCCAAAGGAATCCTTTTGTAGTATGTGTCCTCTCCACTTCCCCAGCACAATGGGCTGGAGTTTGGTAAGGACAGGATTGGAAAGACAGTATAAACCAAGGGCAAGGCACGGTCCCAGCTTCTAAGGAGCTTACAATCCAATCAGAAAAAGGATATTACAAACAGAAAGCTATTAATGCACAGGACATGAGAGAATGCAGGTGGATGCTAAGCAGGGCAGAGTGTACACACTGAGGACGTCAGGAGAAGGGAGGCCTGGGGGCCTGGGGGCTTAGCTGGCCAGAGAAGCAGTGAGAAGACCAGTGTGATGGGCAGTTCAGATGCCTGGGAGGGAGGAAAAAGAGGTCAAGCTGTAGGGTGAAGCAGGCGTTAAAGACCCTCGATGCCTGGCTGATAAATGTCCTGGGGGAATTTGAAGTCCCGAGGCTTAATTTTTTGGTGACATGTATGGCATGTGCAACGGATAATACACATACCATGCAGTGGACACCCAGGGCGGGAAGTGGGGACCTGTGGCAGGGCAGCCACGGAGGGATAGCTGATGGGACTGGACTAAACGTCCAGAGCTGGAGGACTTTGCGAGTCCTGCCCCAGGAGGAGAGAGCCCTGAGGGAGGGAGGGCGTGACGAGCAGGCGTGATTCTGGAAGCAGCTGGCCCGAGTTCACACTCTTGCTCTACTAGCTTCGAACCATGAGATGTAGGAACCTCCTGTGGGCCTCCGGGTCCTCATTTGTAAGAAGGAAGGCAGCACAGTGGTCCATGTTGGTCACTCATCGAACGTCAATGCAATGGGTCTAGCAGTCTTAGGCCCCTGCTGTGGTCTGAATGTTTGCGAGTCCCCAGATTCATATATTGAAATGATAATGGGGTAGATTTAGGGGGTGGGGGCTTTGGGAGATGATGAGGTCGTGTGGGTGGTACCCTCATGAATGGGATTAGTGCCCTCACAGCCACCCTGCAGAGAGCTCCCTTGCTCCCTGCATTGTGTGAG
Source organism: Sturnira hondurensis (assembly GCF_014824575.4). NCBI lineage: Eukaryota > Metazoa > Chordata > Mammalia > Chiroptera > Phyllostomidae > Sturnira > Sturnira hondurensis. Next base: position 15,748,614 of record NW_028094846.1, on the reverse strand, counting down.
GGCACAATGAGAAGTCAGGCTGTCTGTAACCCGGGGTTGGCATTCACCAGAACCTGACTGTGCTGGCCAACTGACCTTGGGCTTCTGGCCTCCAGAACTGGGAGAAATGCATTTCTGTTTACAAGCCGCTGCGTGTGGTATTTTGTTGAGCAGCCCAATGGACTAAGCCCTTGGCTGTTATGGTGATCACTCTATGTTTTTTCTCTGCCTGGCCCCTCCCATGCAAAACGACAAGCAGCTACTGCAATGTTTGCCCCGTGTCTGGGGGATCACCCAGGGTTGTGTCACGTGAGATCACCCCAGGGTGGCTGCCTGGTCCCGTTGTCCTTCTGTGACGGGGGGGGGGGGGTCACCCCGTTGGATGGGAACAGCAACCACATTCTGTTGGGTCCCACTGCCAGGCACCCCCCCAGGGCCTTACAAAAGCAAACTGGGTCTGTGCCAATCAGAGGTATGCAACTCACACCGGAGGGTAGGAGGGGCCAGGGTGAGAATTGACCTGGACATGGCGATGGAAGGAAAACTGTCAACCTGGCCTCATTCTATTTAGTTAAAAACAATACATCAAGTGCCTTCCCTGTGCTTAGCATTGTGCTGCCACTGTTTGCTGTCCTGTTGGGTACCCAGCCATTCAACACTTGATCGAATAGTTAAATATTGGAAGCTTATTATGAGAGAGTTAAGAAAATACAAATATTATGTTTTAGATAATCCATGAGAGAAGGGTTTTGGTTTTCAGGGGAGCCTTGAGTAGGAGAACTCACGTGTTCTCGTGAGAGATGAAAGCGTGTCCTCCTGACGCCCTTACCTGCTGCTTCGGGTGGTACCTGCTCTGTGTTCACTTCTAAGGGCCCCGCTGAGTGGCCAGTGACGAGTGCTGACCGCTTGGTTCACGGGAACAAAGACATTCCCCGGCCCTTGAGCCTGGGATGGGAGCAGAGACAGGCTCTGAAGAATGAGATTCTTCTTCCCGCTCCAGCTTCATGCCTGCATCAAAGAGGCTTTGACAGAGGGGTCTCCTCAGAATAACAAATGTGAGAGGGGCTGGAAATTAGGAAATTGCTGTCGGCAGCCCTGTTTCTTTGGGGGAATTAGTTCCCCCTCGTGATTTATTTTTCCACTTTGAAATATTTCATTCATTCATTCCACAATTCATTCATGGCATTCCATCAACATGCCACTATGAAAAACTGGGCCAACTTAATATTTTTTTTCCCTTCAGCACTGAAAAGAGTTCCCCAATTCAGTCACATGTAGGTTATTTTTCCCTTCTCAGAAGTGGTTCCTTATTTGAAAGAGATTTTTACAATAATGAACTGGAAGATGGGGAAGGGGAAAGCTCTATCGGGACCCCCGTGTCCCTTATATTTAGTTAGCAGCATGCACACAAAGATGGGCCAGGGTAGGTTTACGGCTATGAGCACACGAAACCCAGAGCTTACTCTTGTATCGTTATAATCATAACCTGCATGTCTTTCTCCATAGAGACAACTTGAAACCTCCTGTTGCCCACCCCTGTAATATCAAAACAATGTGGTTGATCAGGCCCTCAGCTCCCCTGAGAACACAAGGAGGTCATGTGCACAGAGGCACGTGGGCAAGTACGCAGTACTCACAAAGGGATTGGGGGGTGGGCAAAATGGGAAGCGCCCACGCTCAGCGGTCAGCCACCTGGGTTCAAATCTGGACTCCATCATTTACCAGCCCCGAGACCTGTAGGGAGGTGTTTGTCTCTGCTCATTGGGGATTATACATACAGAGGCGTGTTTGGGATATGGTGCGCTCAGCTAATGCTAGCACTGCTCTAATCATTAGAATGATTTTTTAAATTATTTTCAGTCTTAGTGTGAGTCATGTGGCCATTGTGCACCCCTCTCAATGATATTTCAGGCAGGTTACTATCGAAGTGCGATCGTGTTCTGGGACTGCCGATGTTAGTGAAAGGTGAGGCTAAGGAGTGAAAATGTCAAGAGGCAGTTCTTCGAGGTCAAGCCTTGGTGGGGGAGAGAACCTGGGGTGGCTGAAAGTTAAGTTTCCTTGAATTGGAAACCCTCGAGTGAGTTCACTTTAGTTCATACAAATATATACCATTGACTCTAAACCAGGTGCTGGATATGCAAAGAATAACTTCGAGAGATATCTGTCTAGAGAGGGCACGAGTGTAATCACGGAATAATGTGGAGAGTGCAGTGATAGAGATATATGTGGCTTATAAAAAGGCAAAAGATTTGTGCATTCTGAAGAGAAACCTGAGTATATATGTGGCTTATAGACAGGGGAGGAATGGGGCATGTGGATCTATAATAAGATGCTCCTGGCTACTCATAACAGAAAGCTTGGCTTAAAATGGCTTAAGCACTAAAAAGATGCATTGTCTCCCATAAAAAGAAGTACTAACACAGGAAAGTCCAGACATGGTTAATTTAGTGGCTGGACACACACCTAGGTTCTTTTCATCTTCTCAGTTTGCCGTCTCACTCAGTAAATCACATAGATCCCCTCATGATCACAGGGTGGCTGCAGTAGCTCCGGACATCGACAGTATCCACAGGCTGACACCTAGGAACAGAAGAAGGCCTGTTTCTGCCACATGCACCTTTTCAAACAAGTAAAAACTGTCTGAAGTACCTACTTCACTCTAGCAGACATCTAATATTTCCTAACTGAGTCCCTGGAGCAGCTGTGAAAAGAATCACAGTAAAGAGAAGGGCAACACTAAAAATGGCATTTAGATTTTATTACATGGGGGTGGGGGAGAGCTTGACATAAGACTAGAGCTTTACCAGCACTGAAGAATTTAAAAGTTGGTCTTCAGCTGGGTAGCAAAAGATTTTTCAGCAACACCTTACCTAGCCTTGGGGTGAGAAAGTGGGAGTTAAGCCTTTCTGGAGAAAGTAACACATGAACTGAGACTTAAGTTTTGCTACTTAAAGCAGAGGCAACAACATCACCAGGGGCCTTGTTAAAAATGCAAAATTTCAGGTCTGTCCCAGACCTACTGAATCAGAATCTGCCTTTTTACAAAATGCCAGGTGACCCATGCATGCACTGAGGTTTGAGAAGCACTGATATAGAATAGGAAAAGGGGTGGCCAGGGAAAAACATTTGAAAATCGAACGGGGCTAGGAAATGGAAAAGGGGACTGAATGAACAGGAGTAGTAGAGGGAAAAGTAATATACATTTGGTTAACTACGAGGGGCTCAGGGGTGTGTATTTTTAGATAGAGGTTCCAGGGTTTTAAAATACGCAGAAAATTTGATCCATCCAATATCACCCACACGAGTATGTCCCTGAGGAATTTGGAAGAGCTAATGCTAATTGAAGGCCTGCTGTGTGGCTGTTGCTGTCCTGCTTTTATGGACAGGCTGTCCTTTGCAGGGCTACATAGATCATTGCATTTCTGTGTGGCTGCTTAACAAACTTCTTCAGAACTTAGAACATTGAAACAGTCAGGTTCTCCTGTATCTGACCATTTTATGGATCAGAAACTGGGGCAAGGCTCTGCTGGACGATTCTTCCGCTTCAGCTTGTTATCAGCTGGGATCCATTCAGCTGGTGGTTGAGCTGGTCTTCGGGTCCCAAAGTGGCTTCACTCGTCAGCCCGGTGCCTTGTTGGAGTGGCTGGAAGGCTGGTTTGTCTGCAGCCTTCTTCCTCTCCTTTAGCCCTCCTACCTCTCCATGGGGCTTCTCCAAAGCAGTGATCAGCCAGAGATGACTATGGTCACTGCCGGTTCTTTTAAAGGGTAGACTGAGAACTGGCACATTGCATTTCTTTTCTGCTCCATCAGCCAAGGTCACGACAGACCAGCTGAGAGTCAGGAGGAGGAAGAATACCTCCCCTCTTCCCAGGAAGAATGCCGAAGAATTCATAGCCATCTTTAATCCACCAAATACCAATTCATTTATGCCCCAATAACCCCGAGGAACTTATAAATTATTCGTTTTCAGATAAAGAAATAGAGGCACAAGGTGGTTGAGTAACTTGTCCAAGGTCAATGCTTACTAAGGGAAAGTGTCAAGACTGAAACCCAGTCTACTCGATTGATCAGGGCATATTAATGTCTGATCACTATGTTGTATATTTGAAACTAATATTTTTATGTCGACCATAATTGAAAAATAAATTCTAAAAAACTGAAAAAGAAATTGGAACCTGGTCAGCCTGGTTCCAAAAAGCATACTTACCTGCAGTCCCCTTACTCCCTCTCCTTAGGAAGGCCCCACTTACCAAGAACTGGCCAGCAAAAGTCTGTTTCTATAGTTTTATGCCACAGGGGAAGTTATAGCTCCTTTTCTTCTGAAGAACTGTTTCATGGGCCTCCTGTCAGTGAACTCATTCTCCACGGCACACGTGTCGAACAGCCCACTTGCACTCTTAATACTCTGGTGTGGACCCCACATTTTTAAAGAGTTTTTGATTGCTTCTTTCTATGTCTGGTCAGCCTAGCCTGGGTGTGGAGGGATCCAGCCGCAGACTACACGCATTTCAAATAATGAGAAGACAAAACCCTGCCTTTGCTGCTCCCACAATAATCCTGGATGGCTGAAGGATTATTTACTGGGTTTGCCTTGACATGAGCTATTTCATTTTTCCAAAACAGAGGCCGCCAGTTGACTAATGGCATTCTCCACTAAGAGTCAGAAATGTCAGCGAGACTCTTAGAAGCCGGTGTCACTCTGGATGAGAACAATAGATGCGGCTGAGAAACAGGGACCTGTGCCAGGTATTCTTGAGGCTAGGAGGTCATGTGCCACTTTTCTGCTGAGAGAGAGAGATAGATATATAAGGGCAAGGGATGCAGGAGTCTGGGGGTGGGGGATGGCCTGGCATGTGCTAATAATAGGATGGATCACATGACGCCCAAGTCACCTCCAAAGAGGCTTAGCTGGTGGAGGTGAATTAAAGTGCTCGGAATTAAGGACATTTCTTCAGATATCCCCTAGTGTGTAAAAACAGACCAGAGGAAATATATGTGTGATGAAGAGAGAATTGCCAAGTTCGGCTGCCCTCCCTTCGGAGGGCTTTTGTGGTTTGCTGGGTCATGGTTAAGAGTGGGACCAGCTGTACAATGTGTGGGGCCCCTGGTTTAAAAGGTTTAAGAAGCCCAAGATGGTCACAGCGGAGTATTAAACAGAGTGGGGGGCCTGTCTGAGTGTGGGGGTTCGTGACACGATGCAGGTCCGTGCCCCTGGAGCGGCCTTGGTTAGGAGAACCCAGTGCCTGAGGTCTTTGATTGAGAGGCCGAATTTGACAGTGATCTACAGGCCTCGTCCCAGGCAAGACTATGCCAGGGGCAGTTTGTTTAGAAGCTCCGGTGCACGCGATGCCTTTTCTCTGCACCTCCTGGCCTGGGCCTTCCTCAGTTAGCCACAGCTCCCCACCTCTGTCACCGTGTCCGATGTCACTGCCTCCATCCCCACTCCTCAGGACAGCTGCCTGCAGGGAAGGATCCAGAAGTTTTTAGACATAAGGTCTAAGTGGCTGATAGAATTGAAGTGCTCCCCCAATGATGCATTGTGCTTTTACTTTATAGACATTTACACCTCGGGCCAAGCCATGATGGAATTTCAGGTGTTATCTGGCTTGTGGGGAAATGAATTTCTTTTTAAACAAGGAGATTTGCCCAGAGCCCTTGAGATCACACTGATATTATAGACATGCACTTGTTTCGGCAGTTTTGAAGGCTTGTGGCTCTTTTGCTCTTGGGGGCATCAGCCCCCAAGGGTACCAGCTGGGGGCTCTTCTGCCAGTGGAGCTGAAAAGACCCCCTTTCCCTGGCCACAGGCTGGATGGTAGGACATGCTTAAATTCTTCCGGCAGGAAATGTCTACAGACTAGATTCCATTTTTGGTTGCACATCTGCCATTCTCTGTCTCTCACTGCATCCTGCCCTGGCCCCTCCGAGGTCACTCAGCCCCTCCACGGTGCCGCGTGCTCACACCTTGGCAGGCTGAGTCGCCCCGAGTTCCTTGACGCTCTCTCTGAAAACCAGCAACACCCCGGAGCTGGCTGCCCACAAGTCTCCGGGCATTCGCTCCCCCAACGCCCCAGCAGGCAGGTGCTCCAGGGTGGGTCTCACTACCAGAAGGGTTGGGGCTGGGAAGTGCCCTCTGGACACCCCAAGCCAGGCTTTGCTTCCTTTCTCTTGGGACTGCTGTGGACTGTGGTCCTTCCCCAAACTTCATGTCAAAGGAAACGCCTTCAACACCCACAAACCACCAGGGCATCTCTTACTTTTCAGATGCAATCACTTGGCTTCTAGGAAGTAGTTGTGGTCTCCAAAGCCATGCCATGAGCCTAAGAGAAAATCGTTTCAGACAGGCAAGGCCAGGCAGAAGCTTGGCCTCTAGAAGGAGGTTAATATTAGAGCCCACCCTGGAGAGAGTCCGGGAAAGCCTTAGGAATTTTCTGCCTTCAGACACACCTCCCACGGAGCTGTTCAGAAGCACTTTATTCTCTAGGCCCCTCCTGGTGGCGACCTGGCTCTAGACGGAGGGTGATTATAGCTCTGGTTTTGCAACCTCGGGGGCTATGACTGTTTCAGGGTTTGAAGCCAAAACATACTGAGCAAATAAAACCCTCTGACTCACCAGGAATCTTCCCTCTCCGTTTGCAAACACATCAAAAAGTCTGTCAACAGCATTGACTGAGGGTCTGCTCTGTGAAGAGCCATGGACTGGGCACTGAGGGGAAATTCGGAGAACTGTGTATTAATAGTTTCATTCATCCATTCATTATCTAGCAGTTTAATTTAGTAAATTGAATCGAATCAGAAATACCCACTGAGCCTTGAGAGCCACAATACCCTGCCTTCAAGGGATGCCGGAGATACAAAGAGAGTCACGTATAAAGGTCACTGTCAAGAGCTTACCATCTAATGGGGGTGGTGGCAAAGGCAAAGACACAAATAGATCAGCCCGGGTAAACTCTGATGAATGCAACGGGAGGAGTGGACCACAGGTGTTCCAGAGATTTGGAAAAGGGATCTGTCTCACTAAGTGGAAAGAACTGCAAAATGCAGGTTTTAAACTAGGAAGTCATTATTAAGCATATAGGTACTCAATAAATATATGTTGAAAGCTGCTAAATACAGTGGCCTTGGATATGGGCCTGGGAGGATTGGTAAGGCTTCTGGGGATGAGGCAATGGCAAGGGGAAGGCATCGTGGGCGGCTGTTACCACGAGTAGCAAGTCTGGTGAGGTCTAGAGGGACAGCCAGCTGTACTGTTTATTCCTCCATCATCTTTTCTTCATAAGATGTCACACTTGGCAGTGAGGGACAAAGCGTGGTGGGGTGGGGGGCGGGCATTGGCCCTGAAGAAGCGGTGAGTGGGAACTAGAAAGTATTTACCAACTAAGAGGCAGTGAAGCAGGTGGGGCCGGTGAGTGGCGGTCCCATGTTGAGTGACAGATGGGAAAAGAGCCAGAGGCAGAAGGCAAAACACGAGCCAGGGCTCAGAGAGCCTGCAAGCAAACGAGGCGTCTGCATACAGACACCCCAGATGTGGTTGCTGAGTCCTTGCGGTTTAATCTCCAAATGGGTGTTTCAGCCTGGTGCTAATTATACCTTAAGCACTTGCTCTCTGCTCAGTGTTGTGCCAGGTGAGAAAAAGATCCCAGAGAAATACATGAAATGGTCTTTCTTTTGACTGAGCTTATAATCCAGTTGAGCAACTGGGGATAAATAGAAAAGAAACGAGCGGAGTCTAATATGAGAACAATTGTAAAGTGTGAGTGGATGTGGGAACTTGAAACGGGCAATTGGAGTCCACCTTCAGTTCATTCATGTTGACGGGGACCCAGCTGCTCTGGGCAGTGCCTGTTTGAGGAAGCCTTCGAGGAGTGGACAGTCAGGGATGGGCAGGCAGGAATTCAGCGGCCTGAGCCAGGGCACATCTGCCTCAGCCCACAGGGCTGCTCGGAGCCCCAGCTAGCCACGGTCCTTAATGCCCAGGGGCCAAGCCGATCCGAGGATCTGCCGTGTTCTAGACCAGCTCACATCAGCTTGGGAGAGCTGACTTTGTGCATGACTTTCCAGCTCCCTTCCCCGTGACATGTTGGTAGCTTGAAATCGATCATGCTGGGACTACTGACACCATATCAGCAAGTGCTGTGATTCGGGGAATTTCTTCCCCCTGGATGGCTGACTTATTAGCCCATGTTGGCTTGGTCCATTTCCCCTGTCACGGAACGATAGAAATAAATCACCACCTCCAGGAGGAGACTTCTCAGCTTGGGTCTGATTTTACTGGTATTTGAAATGATGCAATAAACAATTCAAGAATTTGTTTCAAGAAGCATGCACTTTCCTGTACCTACCACCTGGCAGGTGTTGTGGTACTACCAGGAGCTCAGAGATGAGCATGACATAGTGGCCAGGGGAAAGGGACACACAAGCTGATGGCAGAGCCAACTGGCAAGGACGTACCTGTAGGATGCTCGAGGTGCGCAGAAGAGGGGGACTGAGGTGGTCAGAGACTCAGGGAAGGTTTTCCCAAGAAAGAAGCTCTTGTGCTCATTCCTGAAAGAGAATTCCAGGCAGAGAAAACATACCAGTGGAAGCAAAGGGATGTTGGCGGGCGCTCTGCTCTGTGCACTGTCATTTGTTAGGCTGGAACGTAACAGGCGAGCCACGGGAGGATGCTGGACAGGGAGGCAGCAGCCTCCTGATGGGGTTGACAGCATCTGAACGTTGTTCTGAAGGTGCAAGTGAGCCAGGGAACGAAAGCAGGGAAGCTAGGACCCGAGCAAGCCCAGGAGCTGACTGCCTGATCTATTTTCCTACCGGATCTTCCCTTGCTTCTCTGGGGCCCTTTCGTAGCTTCTCACCAGGGTTTCTGGGGTGGGGGGAGAAGTGGGGGCTCCCTGCTCACTGCAGACATGAAGCAGATCCTATCTTCTGACTTCCCAAGCCCTGGCCTGATTCCTCCAATCCACGGGGACTTCCCCAGGGCCTGGGTCCACCTGCTCCTTCGGGGGGTGGCAGACCTCTCACATGACCACTGGCCTCTTTCTCCCTTTTGGAGAATGTTCGGAGCTCAGTCCATGCTGCCACGAATAGAGTTGCCTCACTCTTGTGAAGTTGGTATTGTATTCCAGAATGCAGATACATATTCTTAACCACTCCCTACCAGCACCCTTTAGGTTGTTCTCAGATTTTTCTGATTACCACGCCAGAATGAAGATCCCTATATAAGCCTCTTTGGGCATGCGTGTAAGTGCTTTTCTCCACAATAATTGTAGTGATTAGGTAGACGTATTTAATATTGTAATAGGTAAATTATAGTTTTAAGTGATTTACCAACTTAGTCCTCACCAGTAGTCAAGGTCCCCCAACCTCTTGCCTTGATAAAGGCTATTGTCAAGGGTTTCAACCTTTGCCAATCTGATGGGTATAAAAATGAGACCTCACTGTTTTTCTTTTATTTTAAAAAGTAATATTATTTTTAAAAATTGAGGGATTTTTTTTTGCCCTGTAAAATTCTATTTTTAAAATGATTAGAGGGTAACATTGGCTTCTTTGGGGTGAATTTTTACACAAGCACAGTTGAGACACACTGTCCCCTTTCCTAGCACCTGACAACCCTTGCTCTCTTCTCCAGCCCTGTGGTGTCATCCTTTGGAGAATGTCGTGTAATTGAATGATACAGGGTGTAACCTTTGAGGGTTGGCCTCTTTTACACAACATAATGCTTTTGAGATTCGCCAGACGTGTTGTATATTGCCAATCCAATTGACCCTTGAAAAACACAAGCTTGAACTACATGGGCCTATTTCTGTACTGATTTTTCTCAATAAATACCATCCGTCCTCCATAGATGTGGGTTTTGAATCCATAGTATTTTCTGTCGGCTCTCGAGACACCACAGGTGTGGAGGGCTGACTGTGTGTGTCTGTCTATGCCATTTCACACGAGGGACTTGACCATTTGTGGCTTTGGGTGCCTGTGGGGATCCTGGAACCAATCCCTCATGGATACAGAAGGCCTACTCTAATTAAGGTTTTTTAAAAAAAATTTTTATTTATTTATTTATCTTGGGAAGGGAAGGAGAGAGGGAGAGAAATATCAATGTATGGTTGCTTCTCATGCATCCCCTGCTGGGAACTGGCCCCCAGCTGGGAACTGGCCTGCAGCCCAGGCATGTGCCCTGACGGGGAATCGAACCGGGATCTTTTCGTCCGCAGGCCTGTGCTCAATCCACTGAGCTACACCAGCCAGGGCTACTCTAATTAAGTTTTAAAGAGTTATACCTAAAAGCTTTATGCATCGAGCAAATCTACCAGTGCCATTTGTCAAGCAGCATTTGCTCACTTTGTGTCTCTGTCAGGTTTGATAATTCTCACAGCGCTTTAAACTTTTTATCATAATATTTTTTTATGGTGATCTGTCATCAGGGAGCTTGAGTACCTATTGTAATTGTTCGGGGGTGGGGGCACCATGAATCACACCAAAGAAGATGGCAAACTTAATTGATGAAGATGCATGCGCTGGCCGCTCTCTCTCCCCAGGCCTCCCTATTCCCTGAAACACAACAACACTGAAATTAGGCTAATTAATAACCTTCCAGTGGCCTGTGAGTGTTCAAGTGAAAGGGAGACTCGCATGTCTCTCACTTTAAACCCCAAACTAGAAATGATTAACCTTAGTGAGGAGGACGTGTTGAAAGCTGAGACAGGTTACAAGCTAAGCCTCTTGTGCCAAACAGTTAGCCAGGTGGTGAATGCCAAGGAAATGGTTTTGAAGGAAATGAAAAGTGCTACTCCAGTGAACACACAGAAAACAGCCTTAGTGCTGATACGGAGAAAGTTTTAGAGGTCTGGAGAGAAGATCAAAACAACAACAGCACTCTTAAGTCAATGCCCCGCCCAGAGCAAGGCCCTGATTCTCTGCAATTCCAGGTACAGGAGCTGCAGGAGAACAGTTTGAGATTTCTCAGAGCTCCTTCCAGCCGTGCAGCTTCCCTTCAGCCTGATTCTCTGCCTTGCCTCGCAGCATGGCCCCCAAACTCCAGTCTTTGCTCCCACACCAGAGGAAGAAGCCGAGGCCTCCTGCCCCCGAGCCGGAGAAGAAGTCAACCTTTCAGGACCTGCCAAAGGAGGAAAACGAACAGCAAGAAGCCGTGGAACATACGGAGGCAGTGCAAAATGAAATAGACTTAATGAACAAGCCAGTGAGGAGACTCTGAAAGTAGAACAGAAATACGACAAACTCTGCCAACCATTTTTTTTTTCAGAAGAGGTCAGAAGTGATCCCCAAAACCCCCACTTTTTTTGGTAACGATATTTGCCAACTGTCTGCACGTAGGGAAAGGGGATGGAGAGATGCTGCTGCATGATTTGACAGGAGTGCAATGACAGAATTTGAAGATATTCAATCAGGTTGCAGAATAGATTTGTATTTTGATGCAAATCTTTTCTTCAAAAATAGAGTTCTCGCCAAAGAATTTCGTCTGAATGATAGGGGTGATCCATCTTCCAAATCCACTGAAATCAAATGGACATCTGTAAAGGATTTGATGAAGTGTTCAAGCCCAACGCAGACGAAAGCCAGGCAGTGTGGGCAACCAGAGAGCTTCCCTACCTGGTTTACTGGTCATTCCGATGCGGGTGCAGATGAGTCAGGAGAAGTCGTCAGAGACGATATTTGGCCAAATTCATGATAGTATTACTTGGTCCCTGATATGGACTAAAGAAGGGGGAGGAGAAGAAGAAGATGATGACGTTGAGGAAGGGTTGGAAGATACGGATGAAGAAGGGGGTGAGGATGAAGGTGAAGAAGATGAAGATGACGATGAGAGGGAGAAAGGGGAGGAAGATGAAGGAGAAGATGACTACTAGAACACTGATGGATTCCAACCTTCTTTTTTCATTTTCTCCATTCCCTGGGAAGAAGTTGCAGTCCTTTTTTCCCCCTCTTGTGCTCAGTATCTCTGTTTCCGAGGCCTCTTTTCTCTCCTTCACGCTGTGGTTCTCACCTTATTTGGTGGAGGGAGGCACATTTATGGAATCAACACCACCATGCTCTGTGGGAAAAAAGAAAAACCTTTGGCTTCCCATAGCTCTCCTGGAAGCTGGAGGGTGCTGGGCCCCATGTAGCAATACATAGAATTTTAGCGTTTTCCCTCCTTTCTCTGTATATTGGGCTCAGAGATTACACTGTGTCTTTATGTAAATATGGACAGTTAGCACTTATCAACATGTATCTGCCTACTTTCTCTTGTTTAAACAAAGGAAAAAAACTTTAAAAAAAGAGGGTTATAGAAGGTTGGCAAAGGGTGGGCTTGAATTGTTTGGGTGGATTAAGTAGGCATTTTGACAACAGGGCTTCCCCTTTGGCGAGTTTAATTGTGATGTTTAATGGACATCCTTGTAATTTAAAATGACACTTTTAAAATAAAATTTTCACCCTGGCTGATGTGGCTCAGTGGATTGAGCGCAAGCTGCGAACCAAAGGGTCGCTAGTTCAATTCCCAGTCAGGGCACATGCCTGGGTGGCGGGGTAGGTCCCTAGTGGGCACCCCGTGGTAGGCAACCACACATTAATGTTTTTCTATCTCTTTCTTCCTCCCTTCCCCTCTCTCTAAAAATGACTAAATAAAATCTTTAAAAATAAAATAAAATAAAATAAAATTCTCTCTTTTTGATGACTTGAACCTTGCTACTCTATGGGAGAATTAGAAAATCTGCAGGCTCTTATTCAGAATCAACATTTCTCTATTATAATTTTGTTCCTGTTCATTTTTAAATTTTCTTTTTGTTTCACTGGAAAGGAAAGGTGATGCTCAGTTTTAAACATTAATAGTGTACAAGTTGCTTTGTTACAATAAAACTAAATGTGTACATAAAAAAAGAAAAAAGTTTGAAGCTAGCAGAGGTTAGTTCAGGAGCTGTAAGGGAAGAAGCCACCTCCGCAACACAGAAGTTCAAGGTGAAGCAGCAGTGCTGATGCAGAGACTGCAGCAAGTTATCCGGAAGATCCCCAAGACAATGAAGGTGGCTGCACTAAACAGGTTTTCAATGTTGTCATAATAGCCTCCTAAAGGAAGCAGATGCCACCTAGGACTTTCACAGCTAGAGAGGAGAAGTCAATGCCTGGCTTCAAGCTTCGAAGGACAGGCTGACTCTCGTGTTAGAGGCTAATGCAGTGGGTGACTTTGAGTTGAAGCAAGGGCTCATTTACCATTCTGAAAATCCTAGGGCCCTGAGAATTATGCTACATTTACTCTTTCTGTGCTCTATAAATGGGATGGAAAAGCCTCGATGACAGCACATCTGTTTACAACATGGTTTACAGAATACTTTAAGCCCAGTGTGGGGATCTGCTCAGAAAGTAAGATTTCTTTCAAAATATTACTGCTCATTGATGATACACCTGGTCACCCAAAAGCTCTGCTGGAGATGTACAATGAGGCGAATGTTGTTTTCATGTCTGCCAATACAACACTTATTCTGCAGCCTATGAATCAAGGAATAATTTTGACTTTCAAGTCTTAGTAAGAAATGTATTTGAGAAGGCTATGGCTGTCGTAGATAGCGATTCATTCCTCTGATGCATCTGGGGGAAGTAAGACAAAAAGTTTCTGGAAAGGATTTAAGGCTTTGCCATCCTAGATGCCACGGAGAACAGTCGTGATTCATGGGGAGAGGTAAAAATATCAGCATTAACAGGAGTTTGGAAGAAGTTGATTCCAACCATCATGGATGAGACTGAATTTTTGAGGGGTTCAAGACATCAGTGGGGAGAGTAACTGCATATGAGGGGGAAATACTGAGAGAAGTAGAATGAGAAGTGGAACCTGAAGATGTGACTGAATTGCTGCCGTCTCATGACCAGACATTTCAGTGGATGAGAGGTTTCTTCCTCTGGATGAGCAAAGAAAATGGTTACTGGAGATGGAAAACACTCCTGGTGAGGATGCTGTGAATGAAGATTGTTGACATGACGACAAAGGATTTAGAATATGACATAGACTTAGTTGACAAAGGAACAGCAGGGGTTGGGAGGACTGACTCCAATTTTGAAAGAAATTCTACTGTAGGTGAAATGTTATCAAATAGTATCACATGCTACAGAACAATGGTTCATGAAATGAAGAGTCAGTTGATGCATCAAACTGCATTGTTGTCTTATATTAAGGAATTGCCACTGCCTCCCCAACCTTCAGCAGCCATGACCCTGACCAGTCAACAGCCATCAACATGGAGTCGAGACCCTGTACTAGCAAAATGATTACAACTTGCCGAAGGCTCAGAGACAGAATTTTTTAGCAACACATTTTTTTAAAGGTAAGTTCTTTATATTTTGTAAAGATTTTATTTATATATCTTTAGAGGGGAAGGGAAGGAGAGAAGGAGAGAAGTATCAATGTATGGTTGCCTCTTGTGAGTCCCCCGCTGGGAACTGGCCTACAACCCAGGCATGTGCCCTGACTGGGAATCGAACCGTGATTGTGTGATTCGCAGGCCCACGCTCAATCCAGCCAGGGCTCAACACATTTTTTTAAGCTAAGGTACAGACCTTGTTTCTCAAGGCAATGCTAGTGCAGTGTATTTAACAGATGACATTTAACAGATGACAGTGTATTGTAAACATAACTTTTAAGTGCCATGGGAAACCAAAAACTTTGTGTGACTTGCTTTATTTGTGACATTCATTTTATTGCAGTGGTCTGGAACCAAACCCACAATATCTCTGAGATATACCTATAATTAGACTTAATTTCTTCCTTGGTCCTCAGTGCTACAGATGGTGGAAACTTTGCCATAGCGAATTGAGAGTAAAATTGGTCATTTATCTTTTCAGTAGCATGTAGTTTGGGATGTGGAGTGGGAAATGGGCAGAGGTTAGTTATACGTCATCAGGTCATGAGGAGAGTGTGACCCACGGTTGTCACCTGGTCACCTTGATTCTGCAACTTTGTGATGTTTCCTCTGCTCTCCAACCCCCACAAGCATTCTGCCTCAGAAGCTCGCCGTCCCAGCTGGTTCCCGGTCCACATCCGATACCTGTCAGTCTCATTTCTCACATCCCAGCTCTGCGTCCACCTGGGTCTCTGCAGCCTCTCTCAGTCCCGAGTCTCTCTCAATTGCCAGGGAAAATATCTACATCTGTCTAAATTCCAGATCTGTTGTTTAGAACAAGACGGACATTGAGGAGTTTGAATGCTAGGGAGAATACTCTTTGTTTGTTTTTGATTTTGATTTTTGCTCTGCCAATCCTATTCCAAGCGATCTAAATGCCAAGGTGTATTTCAGGGGCAAGCAGAGGGTGACTAGGTCAACAAAAGCTATTCCAGGTGAAAAATCCATTGGTAAATATTTCATAAAATTATTGTGAGACATGGGGATAATAATAGTAGTTAGCTTTTAGGGCTGTTGTGAGAATTTAATGAGACAGTGTATCTAAAGGTGCCTGGACCAGAGAGAGGAGTCTCAAAATGTATCCACTATTACTGTCATTAGTGTGTGCCTGGGGTTGACACCTGTGTCTGTGTCACCCACTTGCCTGGATTATATATTAACAGTGGGGATGAAGTGTTAGAAGCAGAGGGAGGCGCAGGGAGTCATGGGTTCATGGCAATAGTTCCATTTCTTAAAGGCTTCAGTGCAAAGCCTCTGATACAATTTGTTAGCCCACCCAACCCTGCAAATCAGAAATTGGGTTTATATTTGATCAATTTGGCTCTGCCACTGAAGCTTCATATGTCAACAACAGTACCAGCTTATCATTGTAAAGCGTTCAGATGCCCAACCTGCCGCTCCAGCCTCTGGTTCACACCTCCCATGATCTTGAACTTGCAAGGAATTAGCCCACAATGCTGGGCAATGTTTCTGGGCCTGAGACTGTCACAGACAACTCAGGCTTTGGGATCAGTGGTGCCAGTAGCTTGAGTGAGAATCAAATACAGCAGCATTTGAAGCTGATATTTTGAAAAATCACTTTGTTTTTTGTTATGTTTGCTTCAAACTTTTAAGAATACCCTTTAATGTGGAAAGTTTTGAATAATTTGAAGCAATGCTGTTTCATGGTTTGGAGTAAAGATGAAAATGGACAGCACCCTGAAGTGGGTGTCCATACCTTGATTAGTTTGGACAGGTCTCTTTGGTTGTGAGAAGCCAGTGAACAGTGACAAAAGGAATACATGCTCTAATGATCTAACTGAATGTAATTTGGAGTTTTCTGCCTGGCGTTAGAGACTGGACTTGGGAAGAGAAGTGGGAAGAAATGGTCAAGAGACCAGGGGAAGATATGGGAAACGGTAGGAAGCTGGAATCAGTGAGAAGACTTTTTCATATAGTGATGCCGAACATGAAAATTCAAGTGGATTTCTGTTCTGTGCTGGACCATCAGCCCCCTACTATGAGTCTAGGTCTCACATAGGCATTGCTTTGGGGAATTAAATGAGAAGGTGGGTTGCACTTCATGCTTGGGACCATCTGGAGCAGACAGGACAGCAGAGAGAACCACTGTGGAAGGGAAGGTGCAGACAGCCCTCACCAGCCCTTTAACTAGGCAGGAGGAAGGAAACAGAGACTGTCCCCTGTGCCTCCCTGAACTCTCTGGGGGTTCTGGGGAAGGCACCTCATCTCATTCGGCCCATGGGAAGGGGGCTGGGATGAGTTCACCTGGTCATAAAAGGCGACCCTAGAATACTGTGTTCACGTGCGTAGTATTTCTGAGTCACAGCCTGAATCCCAGAGCCGCCGAAGCTGGTGCGCAGGAGCTGGTGAGTGAAGCTCACTTTCCGTCCACCTCTGTGTCCTGTGCAGCTCGGCTGTCCTCTGCGTGCTGGAGCGTGCTCTGTTTTTACCACCACGCACGACTTGGGGGGGAATAGAGAAGCCTGGGGGAAGTTGCCCTCTAGCATAGAGTCTACTGATTTCATTTCCAGAATTCAATGGGACTCGGTCACGAGAGATTGCCTTGACTTATTTGTAGGGTCCTGGCGGTGTCAGCAAGTGAAGATGTGTCACAGTTAATGTGACCTGATATCAATAATGGCCCAAACCAAGGAGGGACAGCTGACACATTCCTGAGTTACAATGTGTTTTTTGCTTCTCTAAGTGGGGTTCTCGAGAGACAGTGAATGAACCTTACTAATCATTATTATCACAGTAACGATACGAGTGAATTAGGCACTTGTTTTCAGTATAAGGGCACCTTAGGGAAATATGAGATCTGGTTTCTATACCAACGGCTGATGACCTTTGGCAATGTCCCACCCCTGCTTAGCTGTGTCCTCAGTAAAACTAGAGAGGTTATTCTAAGTTATCTCTAAGGTTCCTATGACTTAAGGAAGCTACAGCAGAAACCCAGGGCTGGATAATCCTCTGATCCAAAGGTTCCCAAGCTTTCTCTGTTCACAGCATGCTGAGTGCATTACTGATTTTGCTCCTGGTGCCCCAAGCCCGGCAAAATACTCAAGTTCCATCTAAGCGGTTAGGTCTAAACAACTTCGCAAGTGTTTATGTCCTTATAATTTCCTAGCCATGTGAGAAAATAATACACATGAGTGGAAAGAAAAGCGACATTTTAATTTCATTCCTGCATAACCAACCACACTTACCTTCATGTGTGTGTGCCTTCTGAGTACAACTCGTGAAACATCGGAATCAGCCTGGACCCCAGCACTCTTATTTCCTGTTCCACATGGCTTTTCACCGGGTACTTGCTTTTTAAAAACATTAAAAAAAATTGTATTTAAGTATCAGGACTCGATTTTTTATCATAGCAACCACTAAAACCTAGCTTTGCAAATATCTGTTGTCTTCCGAATGAAAGTAGCTTTGTCTATCTTGAGACTGAGAACGCCTTCACCCGGTAGTTGGTGTAGTGTCTGACACTACGCGATTAAAAATGTCCCGCAGCATGCCATGAGTTTTCGGCATTGCCCCAGATGCCCAGATGCCCAGTTTAGGAATCTGGGCTGTACTCAGTGCATAAGGTCCCGTTTTTAATGGAACTGTATTCACTTCCCTGTTACAGTCGTTTTTGGAATCCACAGGCCAGCCACAGCACCAGATGGTTTTCCAAAACTCAGTACCACGGTTCTGCTAAATCCTGCCTGCCCTGCACTTCAGTACCCATTTGGGCCGCCTCTGCCAAGAGCTAACGCTGAACCAAAATCTGGGGCTGGGGGTGGAACGACGGTGGGGGCTGTCCCTTCAGAAAACTTGGAGAAGTCCCTCTTGCCTCCTGAGCCCACCAGTTCACACCCCCCTCCCCACCCCTTTCCCTTTGTGTTTAATTTGACCTTGGTCACTGATGACAAGGCTTCTTTTCCTGCCAAACCAATCAATAAGCTAAACAGACAGAAGATGAGTATTTAGAATATGGGAAGCCAAACTCAAACACAGATAGGTTATCAGTCTAGCCCAGAGCAGACTTCTGAGCAAATATTTCATTAACAAATTTTTCATGGCAACTTGCATGTTAAAAAAAAAAGAGGAGAGGGAGAGAGAAAGAGAAGCCATGGTGGTGGAGGGGTGGGTGCGGGTATAAAGAGAAAGGCTGTCTGAATTCTTGAAGCTGGACTGCCCTGGGACAGGGTGTTTCGGGAGTGCTGGGTAGAGAGTGGGGAGAAGGGTGGGATGGCAGAGAGAAGACCCCAGGAAGGGGCCCCCCATCCCCTTAAAACCTTTCCACTTCAGACCTCCCTCTCCTTGCAAGGCTGAACGGTGTAATTTCTCTCCAGCCACCTGCATGGGGCTGGAGCTGGTTAAGTCTCCCTGATACAAACCCCAGCTGGGGCGTCAACGGCTGGTTGTAGAGGATGGAACTGGTCACCCAGGGAGGGGTCTTGGGAGAGGAGAGGAGATACGATCCCTAGGGAGTCCCTGGGGGAACTGGGTAAACCCAAGGGAGCGCTAAATGCAGCAAGGACGACAGGAGCAACTGTTTATTGGCTCCTGCTCAGTCTCAGGCAGACCCATGAAGGCTCTCCAGTATCCATCGTTTGATCCTCACAACCAGACCTAAGACTGTGGAAGACACTGGTACCTGTGCCCATTGGTGTCTATTCCGATTGCTCAATGTTTTGAATATCATGCCCTGTTCACAACAACCCTAAAAGTAAAGTATTTTTGTTTTGATTCATAGATGAAGAGCCTAAGATTCAGAGAGGTTAAGCAACTTGTTCAAGTATGCACAGCTGGCAAACTATAAGGACAGAACTGGGAACCGGGCCTGTCTCATACCAAAGACAAAGCAATGTTTGGCTCCTTTCCACTGCTTCTGCAATGGCTTTAAGAATAGTCTTTAAAGGAAAGGTCTGTAAAATGTGAAACCACTAATACTCGGTTCTTAGAAGCAAGTGTGGAGGGAAGGAAAGAATGAATAGGGTGAATTTTCTGTTGCTCGTGTGCTTTGCCCCTTCCCAGTCCAGCTCGTGAACATGCTGCTCCCGCCTCCTAGAAATCCCTTCCATCTTTATCAGTGCCCACACGTGTCCCATTCAGGCCTCAGCTGACGGTCACTGCACAGGGGAGCTTCCCACTCGCCTTGCACTATTTGTTCTTATTACTATTTTTCCTTTAGACCACTTTTGTCAATGCTAATTAACCATCTTTGTGTGCAATTTATTGATGAATATCTGTCTCCCAGATACACTGGATTAATCGTGATGAAGATGAAGATGACGATGTTGATGATAGCTAACCTCTAGTCAGTGCTTACCACACGACTGGCACTATCTCAAGGATTGCATCTAGGCTAACTCGTTTAATCCTGTCGAGGACCCTGTGAAATGGTAACCATTAGCATTGCCACTTTACAGGAAAAGGATCGGAGGTGCACAGACATAAGGCACTTGCCTGATGTTCCTCAGTGAGTGGGAGAGTGACGGAGCCGGATATGAACTCTGGTGGTCTTTGGTTCCGGAATCTGTGTTCCTCGTCATGATGACATGGCCACGAATTCCTCCCATCTCAGTACGTAGACTCCTTCGAGGTGGAACCTGCTTCTCCACCTGTCGAGCCCGGGATGCTCCTGTGATTTGCTCTGACCAGCAAACGGCAATAGAAATGGTGCTCCATGACTTCTAAGGCTAGGCCTTAAGAGGCTTTGTAGTTTCTGCTGTAAAACATTCTTGTGGGAATGTCGTCCTGGAGCCACCACATGTAGAAGCTGATCTGGCCTGAACCTGCCTGTGAGGCAGGACACCGAAGCACCCCAGCCAGCAGCCTGCACCAGCCGCCGGACATGGATGTGTGGCCAGAGCGAGGCCATCTTGGACCTTGCAGCCCAGCCAACATTCCAGCTTGATGCGCACCCATGATTGAGCCAGGCAACATCAGCGGGGGACCAGCCGGCCAACCCAACAGAATCATGAAAATGAATAAGCCATGGCTGCTCTGAGCCACTAGGGTTTAAGTTCCATTGCACGGCAAAGGCTAACTTGGCAAGAGCTCTTCTATTCAGGGTGTATCCCTAGTACCCAGCGAGGTGTCAGACGATTTGTACTTTGATAAAAATACTAAAATAAAAATTTGTGCTTTGGTAAAAATGTGTTGATTGAGTGAACAAACAGAGGTGGGATTGAACTGCGGAGACCCCTGGAAGATGCTGGCCAACTCTATTGTACAGTATGGAATCCACTCTATGTGACACGTTCTGGGATTCTGGAACAGGTGACAATTTATTTATTTAAATAATTTTTAAAATTTAATTCTTGTTCAAGTAAAGCTTTCTGTCTTATATTCCCAACCCTGCCCGCCCCCCGCCCCATGCTCCCTGCCTCCCTCCCCTTTCCACCCCCCACCCTTAGTTATTGTCCATGTGTCCTTTATACTTGTTCATGTGAGTCCATCCCCTTTTCCCCTATGATTCTCTCCCCTCTCCCCTCTGGACCCTGTCAGCCTTTTCCGTATTTGAGTGTCATTGGTCATATTTTGCTTGCTTGCTTGTTTTGTTTAGATCCCTGTTAACGGTGATATCATATGGTATTTGTCTTTCACCGCCTGGCTTATTTCGCTCAGCATAATGCTTTCCAGTTCCACCCATGATGTTGCAAAGGGTAGTAGTTCCTTCTTCCTTTCTGCAGCATAGAATTCCATTGTGTAAATGTACCATAGTTTTTTGATCCAGTCATTTACCGATGGGCATCTAGGTTGCTTCCAACTCTTGGCTATTGTGAAATGACAATTTAAAAATGCTGGCACCCTTAACTTTCTATGGTTTCTCTCAAGTTCTTATCGACCTAATTTCAGAATGTTAAAAAGTCGTTTGTGAACATTTCAATGTTTTCCTTCGTGTTCTCTTCTTTTTTTTAGGTTCTTCAATCATTATCTTGATGTAGTTTATATTAATTTGTATGATTTTTGGATCAGTGTCTCTCTCCCCTCTGGAAGGTGAATTCAGAAACGGTGAGGACCCCGTCTGATTTTGCTCATGGTTCTGGCTCAGACAATGGGCTCAATATACACCGTTGAAAGGACTGAATTTAAAATGTGAATTTATATATTTTAATTTCCAGTTTCCTTAGACTGGTACAAAGCTCTGATCTGCATTTTGGGAGTTTTCCTATTGCAATTCAGAATTGTAGGATGCTGGAGGTGGTAGGAGCTCTTTTATAGGAAAGTGGAGTTCGAAGAATGGCGTGCTGCCCAGCACCACACTGCTAGTTCACAGCAGAGCCAGGACGTAAGCTCACATCTTCCTCACCCACTGACTTTGTAATTTTCCAATGGGTAGTCTCTGAAGCCCCCATTATATAGATGGGCAAACTGGGGCAGAGCCAGCCCCAGATCACAGGTGACTCATCTCTCAGCCAAAGGCTGTCCTCGAGAGTCCACGCTGACTCTAGGGTTAAGCTTCTGACAGCTCCAAGCACTTTTTTCTCTTTCATGTTGCTCTCAAATATATTTCTATCCTTGTCAGACCATCCCCCTTGTTCCTGTTTAACCTGAGAAAGTTAAACCCACTTTTGATCATCGTGTGAAAGTCTGTGGCAAAGCGCTTCCTTCGAGGCAGATGTTTGGAAATACTGAGCTGCGGGTGCTCAACTTGTCAAGTAACTTTTCAGATGATGAAAAAAGGGGGAAATGTAGGTCAGAAAGCAATAAAGTATATTCACATCCGATACATCCTTCTGGTTAAGGAGCTGATTTTGAATCTCTACCTTTTACTCAAATGAAACAAAAATCCAAATCCAACCCAAAGCATTACAGCTCTAAGTACTGAAAGTATTTATTATTTCTAGCCAAGTAATCTAAAAGCATAATCTCAAGAACATCTATGCTCCAGGAATGTCTCAAACACCATGGATTTGACGTGATTCTTGATCCAGATGTTTGTAGAAAAGACTGGACGGCATGCGGGGAATTAAAGATTTATTTTTAATATGGGAGGCAAGTCATATTTCTAATAACAGTGGCCTTAAAATGTGTCCTCCATCTCTTCTGCCTCTCTGATCTTTCTCATTATCGTTTCTTTAAGTAGTGATTCTGTTCTTGCAAATTATCAGACTTTAGATTTCCAGACATTAATATTTAGATATTGGAAGGACAAGGTCATTGAGGTGCTTTGACAGTGGCATTGATATTTACATCAACTTCATTTGCAGGGACAGTTATTACCTACTGAGTAGTTACAACCAAATCTTGTAAAAGATCATTTTTCATGGGGCAACATCTCCAACAAATTGCCCCCGTCTCCAGCCTTGCAGACAGTGTTATGTTTACAAGTGTCCCTTAAATGAAGATGTGTTGCACCAGGGACCTAAACAGTTGCTGTGTCCCTCCTGGATCCAGACATCCATGAAGTTATCTGGGACTCTCAAGCATCTTATTATGGGCAGGCATCTCCCTTACTCTATCATCCCTTTACCTGGAGAAAGGATGGTCTGAAACATACTAGATTTTATGAGTTGATTGAGTCTGGCTGCTGGAGAAGAAATGATTCAGGTTCTAGTGACAAAGAGAAATGGGAAAATTAGGTCGCCTCATGGTTACAAATCGTATCTATAACGGACACTAACAGGTCTCAGAGACCACACACATTCTTCGGTTGGGGACCCAAAAGGGACCTCCTGTGAAACATTCTTTAATTGGTTTGTTACACTCAGAACAAAAAATATGTACAACTCTATCTAGGGAAACTCAAGTTTTTATATAAAATAATACAGCCGGGTTAAAATCTAAGGTCTGAGCCCTCAAATCAGTACCCGTAGGACTGGTCTGTGTTTCTAGGGGGTGCTGGCCTCTGTGTGTGTATTTAGGGAAACACAAGAGTCCTCCACAGCCTCTCAACCTTCTGCTTAGTTGACTGTTTTGATGCCCGAGAAGGCAGTCTTTGATTTTAAAATTTGGAGACTTCCAAAACACACAAATACTTATTTTTCTTAACATTTCTATGACGCCAACTTCCTGCCAGGTATTCTAATCCTTTCTGAGTATTCACATCCTTAATCCTCTCGGGGACCTCCTGATGTGGGTGAAGGTGTTGCCCATTTAGTAGACGAGGGATGGAAGCACAGAGAGGCTGAGTAACCTGCCAGAGACTCACAGAGTCCTAGGTGAGATCAGGAAGTCTGCTCCCAGGCCTACACTAACGACACACCCGTGGGACTTCCGGAGCCTCCCTGCTCCTGGAGAGGTGGGGGCGTGTGGAGGAGGTTGCACAGAAAACACAAGAGTTGTGGTGGGAATGAAGTGGGGTCGGGGAGGCCTAGAAGAGGGTGACAAGAACAAAGGGGAGGGGGTGAATAATGAGGAGAAAGTCTGCTTATGTCTTAATGATGGCAGCAGCTGAGAGAAAAGCATCCCAGTGGACACCCTTGGAATTGCAGGTGGGCCCTGTAATTACGGAGTCTGATCCCTCGTTTCACAGATGAGGGAAACTGAGGCTCAGAGGGCAGACTGCAGACAAGGGACAGAAAGGTGCTGGGACTCCCTGGCTAGTTAACACCAAAGCCGCTACGGGGGCCCCAATGCTCTGATTCTGGGCCTGGGCCCCCTCCTCTGAAAGCAGCCTGGTGGGCTCTGAATCATTGAGCGGCTAGAGCACAGGGCAGACACAAGGCCCACAGGCCAAACCCGGCCCCTCACCTTGTGTTATCCAGCTGGGCACCTTGTTCGTATCTGGCGGCAGCACCGAGCTCTTGCTTAAACTGTTAAAAAGTAGTTACGTTTATGCAGTCCTAAAATTACCCTCTGCCCTTTGAAGGCAATCGCAGGGCTGATGTGGCCCCCGGTGAAAATGAGTGTGACGCCCCTGGGCTAGAGGAAGCTCAGCAGAAAGGAGCTGTGGTTAGACAACAACACGTGGAAGGGAATTTCTCTCCTACTCTTTACACGGATTATTTTCTTATGGACACATTTTTCTGGAAAGAGACGAACACCTTCTTCCCTAGCTCCTATTAATTTGGGGGAGTGAGCAATGCCGCCGAGGCTAGAAGCAGGGTTCATTGTCACTCTCCCATTTTGTAAAGACACGCGCATTACTCAAGAGCAGCCCAGGTCAAACCATATGGGCTGAAGTGAGGGGAGAAACAAAGAACACGGTTGGAAGTGAAAACTATTCAAATATAAATTCAAATAAACCCAGGGGTCATCTTGCATGGAGTCCTGGCATAAGAGAACCCACAATGTGGATGACCAAGTGAAAAGAAAAGGAATCAAAAATGAGAGAGAGGCGTATGGGAGGCGTTAAGCACCAGGTACAGAGGCAGCCAGGGAGGATTAGCGACCAGAGTCCAGGGAGTGCGGGGGAAAAAAGATAAGAAAGGCAAAATAGGGAATGAAAGGGAGGTTGCGCTGAAGGTCAAGTGAATCACAGGAAAATCGTCCAAGTGCTTAAGGAACACAGCGGTCCCTGAAGGAGACAGTTGGACGGCTAAGACCCGGGGAAGAATGATTTATTAAAACAAAGAGGTAGAAGTGGCTGAAATATATCCAGTCAACATTTTGGCCTTGGAACTCTCAGGGGGGTGGTGCACAAATGTTACAAACTTACACAACATTTTCTAAGGCCCACCAAAGAAATATTGAAGGGTCATAGCAAGAACATGCCATTCAGAGAGATTCAGAAATTAAGACTGGAAAGCAGAAAAAAAAACATTAGAGAGTTCAGGCCTGGGCAGCACATATGCGAACACACTCGAATAATAAGTAATAGGAACTTAAGGAGTGAGAATGGGAAGAACCAAAGTTTCAGGGGTGGGTGGGTGGGAAAGTCCCACGAGTAAATGATCGGTGGTGCCTCTGAGCCGTGTTAGGTGTTTTCCTCTCTTTCTCTTCCTCCCCCCTCTACGTTCCTTCTACCAGTCTGTGGAAAATCTGCTTGATGCGAGGCATGGTGCTGCATTTGGGGATGTACCTACACGAGTAGGAAACTGCCCATGTCTCAGCCGAAGCACAGTTCCCTTTGGGCGGAGTGGACATGCTCTGTAAAGGGTTGTACGGCGCAGCCACACACACGGCAGAGCTGTGACGGGCTGAGTGGTGTAGAAGATACTTGGGAAGTCACCTTAGGTTGGGGCCACCAAATGCCACCTTTATGGAGGAGATGGATACCAGTCAAGCTTGTCAGAATGATAAAGACAGTGATCCCAGAGTGTTTGGTTTTACTTTGTTTTTGTATAATTAAAAAAAAAAATACTTTATTTATTTATGTTTAGAGAGAGGGGAAGGGAAGGAGAAAGAGTGGGAGAGGAACATCAATGTGTGGTTGCCTCTCGTGTGTCCTCTACTGTGGACCTGGCCTGCTACCCAGGCGTGTGCCCTGACTGGGAATTGAACCAGCGACCCTTTGCTTCACAGGCCCACGCTCAATCCACTGAGCTACACCAGCCAGGGCTGTTTTTGTATAATTTTGAAAGGGTTCCCATAAAGCCTGGTGCCAGTGGTATGGGGTGTTTAGAGTGAGATATTCTAGGAGCCCCTATACTGCATCGTTTCTCAGACAGAAATCAGTTATCATCGGGTACCACTATATTATTAGTGAACGTTGCTACCATCTTTAAAATCAAATGCTTGGGGGAGTTGAAATACTTGGGGGATCTGCTTGTGGGTGAGGCTGGGGAACTGACTGTGTTGCAGATCCTGGCCTCCGGGACAGGGATGTTTGGCCCACGGGGTGAGGGTGTGGGGGCTGACCTGACACGCCTGTCTCAGGGGGCCCCCACTCCCTCACACAGCGAGGGGTGCTCTGTGGGAGCTGAAGGGCACTGAGATGTCTCAGGCAGGAACAAGGCAGGTCATAAGGACAATAAAACTAAGTATTCTACCAGGAGAGGCAGGCAATTTGACTATACAGTTAAGTGTAGTGATGAATAAGGTAACGAGGCTACGGACAAGAATTTTAGAGGTGAAACAGCCCCTCCACAGTCATAGGCAGTAGACCTGAGACGGTTAAAATTTTAATGTCTTTAGCACCAGGATCTGGAGCCATAAAAGAAATCAAACGTTATTCTGGATTACACAAATAGAAGGGCTGAAAAAGTCAGGGGGAGGTAGTCCAGAGTCATAAAAAGGGATGGTGAGGGGCGTTTGATCGAGGAAGCGAAGGGAAACGTCTGTGAAGACTTCCTCATTCCCCGTCTTTTTCCTCATCACTTCGGTCCACTAAATGTAATCTTGACCGTGATTCTCCAGGTTGTTTCCAGCCCTGCATTTGAGAACAAACATGGGTTACTAATAGTTGCTTATTCCCTGATATTCTTATTAAAGAGGCAGGCCTCGGGGCGGGGTGGGGGGAGAGTGGGATTGAGGAAACTTGGACCATTGGTCCAGGGTTGGACCAATCCTCTTCCAACCTCTGTGATTCTGGGAGCTAAGCAACTTCTGCCTTTGGAACCCTTTCTGATAATGTAAACCATGGATTCAAGAAGCCAGTTATTGCTTTCTTCTTCTCAGACTGTCTCCTGTGACTGGTAGGTGCCCGAGAACCGTTTCTCAGAAAGAGATTAGAGATCCTCAGGTCCAACTAGATTATTACTGAATGCCGTTACAATCTTGACATTCAAGCAGACACTAATGAGTCCACTGATTTAGAAATCCCTCTTCTAGTCAGGATTTTTTGACTGCTCACTGGCGTCAATGATCAAATTTTGATTTATTACAATGAAGCTCTCTTAACCTTTATTCTCAAAACAATAATTATGTGTAAATATGCTAGAGGTGCATATGTGCCTGGAAATGCATATTTTTCATGACATAAACTCAGAAATCAGCACCTTTGGGTACATTGGGCTCAATTAAGTTTCAAAACAAGAAACACCAGAAAGATAAAGAAAATGATAGGGAAAAGGAAAGTAGTTTATTTAACTTCAGGCAAGCTATCCCAGCATCCCTTGTCCACACCTGATATAATACACCCAGCGATTAAGCATTTCACTTATTTCTTTAATAAGGTCTGGTTGCAAAGGAGTCAATTGAAGTTTGGGTGTCAGGGACAACTTCTCCTGGGACATTCGCTTTACCCCTTCAGTGGGTGTGTGTCGTGGCTCAGAGAGAGTGCTGTCTCAGGTGTGGCCGCCCAGTGTGTTCTCTGGAATATCCAGGGTCACTGGTTTAATGTTAGCCCTGGGCACATTAGCCCGGCTGCAGGAGCCCCTGAAGGCTGCCCTCTCTCTGTCCAGAACGTGAGTTTATTTTGAAATGGTTGCATGTGCGAGGGACAGGTTAAGATAATGCTTTTAGGTGGAGTGCCAGGGAGGAGGAATGAGAAGGGACTGAAATTGAAATGTAAGCCAGAATCTCGAGAGCCTGTGAAGAATGTCGAGTTCCACGTTTAGCAGCCTCAGGGGATTTGGATACCAGTGAGCTCAGTTTGGACTCTCCCCGCCCTCCCCCGAAGTTCTCCGGACACGAATGGAATGCAAAAGGGACAACACCGACGTGCTGCACCCCCAAGTGAAGCCCCAGACTTTTCATTGAGAAACATGAGATCCTTTGAGAAAAAATAAAATCGCGTATCGCTCACTGGCCCAGTTTTATCTATCACACGCTGCCTGGCTGCCTACTGAGTGTGAAGCTAACCGGCAAAGATTGTGGAAGATTCTGGGTGGCTTGTTTTAAGGCACTGAGGAAGCCGTGTGTATATAAATAACTCAACCGTGCAGAAGTCTGGGATAGCGAATATAATGGGGAATGGAGAGAAACTATTGTGTCCTTGGACTGCGGACTGTTTATCCCCTTGTTCTCTTCATTCTACGGCACCTCGATCTCACAGCCTGGCTGTGCCAAGGCCTCCCTGCACTGGGAAACCCACACCACTCTCCTCCCTGAACGCAGCAGGGCAGTGCCATGAAGCAACTGGTTTTATTTGAGGGTCGAGAAAATCATTCCCGGGGATTCCGGCCCTGTGGCCCTTTTGCCCAACTTGTAAATCAGCAGTCTGGGTCCTGCGGGGATTTCTGAGGTCAGCTCACCCAGGGCAGGGGGCTCTCTGCTCTGTATTTCGAGCCTTCAGGGCGATGCTTCCACAGTCTTCTCTCACTGTCTCTTCCCACGTGGAGCAATGTTCCTCTTCAGAAAGTTCTCCGTGCAGGGCTGACGTCCCTCCAAGAGCTTTGGCCATCCCCTCCTTTCCCTCCCGGTGAATGGGGAATCCTTTTGCAGACCTGCGGCCTTTTTGAAAGTACAAACAAGTCGATAAGCAGAGGACTGACCTGATTACTGGTGCGCGCGAACTGGGCGAGCCTGAGCCACATCTCCGTGGGGAACTGGCGCCCGTGTCAGAGGAGACCGACGTGAGGGCAGGATCTCAGGTGGAGGGAAATTAAAAGCTATAGCTCGGGGCCGTGGGCTGGGGCAATCTGGCAGGCGGCGAGCTGGAACGGCCCGGGCGGGGGTGGGGGTGGGGGGGGCTCCTTGTCCTGCCTCCCCTGGCGCTTTGCAGAGTGTGAGCCAGACCTTACAGAGACGCACTGACCTCGCCTTTCACGGGGCGAGCCACCACCAGCCGTGATAACTAACCCCGCGGGGACAGCTCCGCAGTGATGCAGTGATGCTCAGCAAAGGTCGGTCTGAATCAGGAGGTGGGAATGGAGGAGGAGTGGGAGCAATGCGCTTTTCTTCCTCCGGAGACCACGTGATGATGACTCCCGGGCACCACTGAGTCCTGTTCAGGGTGGACATGATCCCCTTTAATGAAACAAGAAGAATTTATAAAGAACATCAAATCGGCCGTTTTACAGAAAGGATGCTCGGAAGGATGGGGGAGGGGCAGAGGGGAGGAACCACAGGAAAACAGTTCGCCGTTGCGTGTGGAACACGTCCCCTCAGATATTCAACATTGCAATTTGTCCTCCTTCCTGAAGCGCCCACTTGCTTAAATAAGGGCAAGCTTTTGCCCCACCAGGTGGAAGAACCACAAATTCTAAATTAGGGGCGCTTGAACTGGTCAGGTAGCACTCTTTTCATGTTAAGATTCTGACTAGCTGCGTTCAGAAAACCCCTGTAATACAGGTCCTGCAGAATCCACCTTCCGGCGGCCGAAGCGGGACTGAGATCTGGAAGAACGCGTTTACAACTCCATCGCTGGTATACGGATAAGTTCAGGGAAAACACTCTGTCCGGAGTCCCTTTTCCTTCTTCATGTTCCTCTCTCCCTTCTCAACATACGAAATAAACCCACGGTTTCACTTCAGTATGTCTGATACAGCTCCTTTCCCCCTCCCCAGACATTCAGGCCAGATGCCTGAGAACCTCCTTCTATTATTTACCCCTTACCCTGCTCACACCTGCACAAACACCCCTGTATATTCCTGGGAAGTGCGTCTTATCAGTCCCTCCTGTAGGCTCTCTGACCAGGGATCGAACTCGCAACCCCCTGGTATATGAGACAGCGCTCCAACCAACTGGGCCACCAGGGCAGAGCTCTCTCCGTTCTCTTGAAGCCTCTATTACCACCCATCTGGTCCACCGTAGCAGCGTTAGCAGCTTCCTAGTACCTCCTTGCCCTCTGTTTCTGTTCCCTCAGATCCATTCTGTTCACTATCAACCAATGAACTTTTCCTAAAGCCCGACTTGCTCCTTGTAAGCGCCCTTAACTCTGACCAAATTGGTCCACTTCCCAACCCCCAAGCTCACTTCACGTTTTTATTAATGACATGCCTCAATTTTTGCTGTTCCCAGATCTCCCCTGTAAATCCAAACCACTTTCATTCATTCGTTTAGTCGTTTAGTCAAGTGTGTTCACTGAGCAGAATTTCAGCTAACACTCACCAACTGTTGGCCGCAGCCTCTGAGAAGCATTGCCTGATGTCCCCTAACTGGAAATAGCCTGTCAGATACCAGGGGGACCTTGGCAATATCTCAGCGCTTTACACCACTCTGAGATTTCTCCTGGGCTGTAAGTCAGGTCCTGGCTCTGCTACCTGCGTTGTCTAAAGCTCTGTTCCCCCCTCTGGGAACGAATTGTTCCTTTCCGGTGGGGCGTGGTGGGGACTAACTGTGATGATGCATGCAGGGTGCTTAGTATAGCGTCAGTGCCCTTGGGGTGAGCAGTTATTGTTCTTACCGTGATTTATTATATTGTTATACTCCATTCTTCTTGAGACAAAGATTGTGACTTACGACCTCTGTCCTCTCTAGACTCTTCTTTCAGACAGTGTTTGCTTTAATCATTAAAGCAGGCTCATTTGGTTGCAAGATGCAGAGACCCCCTGAGGAGTCATCTCAAAACAAGCAGGTTGGTCCTAAGTTTCTGGGCTGGACTGAGGTCTCCTCGGATTCCTGGGGCAGCCCTCCCTGTTGCCCTGTGTCAGTCTCTCTCTCAGCATTTCTTCTGTGCTCTCTGTCCTACTAATGGCCTCTGTGGCTGATGTGGAATCAGCACCCGCTACCTAATTTGCTAGGGTCGTGGCAAAATGAATTGAGGGGGGCCCCTTGTTGAGAGGCAGGAAAAGAGTGCTATAAATGGTGTACTTCCGAGGCCTCTTCTCTCTGACTCTCTGTTTCCACTTGTGTGGTGTTTACATTGGCTGGTTAATATCGTCCTTCTTTGGGCATGGAGATACTTACAGGGTGGTACAGACCCTCCTTGATGCCTAGGTGCCCAGCCTGTGATTTTGTACCCACGGCTGGGTCCCCATTCCCTGCCTTCTACCAGATGGGAGCACTGTGCTCACAGAAGTAGAGCCAGGTGTCTACCCTTCCCGTGATCCCACCACCCCAGTCCAAGGCAGAGAGGTGATCCCCAAGGCCCAGCGGTTTGCAGCCTCTACCTGTGATGAGGCGCTAGGTACCTCGATCAGGGAGTCCATGAGACTCATTTTACTGAATCACCTGCCAAATGAGCCGTGGTGTGTCAGCCTCATAGTAGGCAGGGACAGCTGTCACCACGCCCCATCTATAGATGCCACAGGTCACAGGAGCCAGACCTTCCCTGGCCCACACTCAGTTCTCTGCTGACATCTTAATAAATAAAATTACCAAAACAGGCAAACAAATAAATCCCACACACTTACCTATGTCAAACTAAAAAAGAGTTAAACATTTAACAAAAGTACCTAAAATTTGTACATTAAAAAAGCTAATATCCATAATATATAAAACATTCAAATAAATCAATAAGGAAAAAATCACTAGGAAAATTGGCAACAGTCACACCAAGTAAGCAGATAATTCATACAGAAAGAGTACAAGTTGCCAGTCCAATGTTCAGCTTCACTGTTTAAAAAAGAAATTCAAATAACAGTAGATATAATTTTTCTCTAATTTGTCCAAATTATGAAAGAATGATAAACAGGGCTGGTCTATAGCAGATGAAATAGGAATAGTCTCATGCTTAGGAAGACATTTTGGAATAGCCCTTTGAAGGTCAGTTTGACCGTATTTATCAAAATGTGAAAGATACATGAGCTTTGACCCTAAATTTTTACTTCTAGTCTTGACTCCAAAGAAGCACCTGTATATGTGAACAATGGCACACACACACAAGAACGATAGTGTGTATATATATGTATACCATTGCTCTATCATTCATAATAGTCACAGATTTGAAATGTCCAGTAAGATATCAATACAAGAAAAATTAAGTAAAATTGTGGTATGTTAGTCCATTTGATGAAATATTATGTAGCCAATACGAAGAATAAGGAAGCTCTATGTGCACCTACATGAAAGAATGTCCAAAGTTATTTTGTTAAGGAAAAGAAGTGAAAGAAAAACATGTATATTATGAACGCATTTATATAAAAGTTTCTCTGCGCATTACTATATATTGGTTAAACTCTATGAAACATTACATATAACAGCACAAAATAGGTAATGTGGTGCATTTTGTGAGCTAGCATGTGTTCTGCTCATATTTCTGTGCTCACACGAGGACTGTAGTCCACGACGCCTTCTCGGCAGCGGCACCTTGGCAGGGGGCGGCACATTACCCCTGCTCTCAGAAAGCCTAGGGTCAGGAGTGGAGACAAAGCTGGTGGGTCACAAAGATTAGACAGTATAGCAGTGTTTTTGATGCTATAGAACGGAGCATTTTCCTGTGCCCCAAACCCCGAGAAGTCAATTGCAGAGCCCCATTTTCCAGATGCCCAAACTGAGACTTCCCTGGAAACACAGGGTGGTGCTGACTCCTTAGCCATCATTTCCTTACAGTCCCTTATGTCCTTACAGGCAACCAGCATGTCACAGCTTCCACACCCACTGTCTCTTGTGGCTGTGGCCCATTGCCTCCTCCAACATTAAAAAAAATTTTTTTGAGTAATCCATTTACATAGCTAGAGACATCTACATATATTTCTCTACGTATTTTTAGAGAAATAGGAAAAAACCCAGATATATTCTCATTACACATGTGAATAGTTTCAAAAAATGTCAGGCAAATTCCATTTTCTCTCGCTGTTACTTCACAGGACTTTTTATCTGGTATGTCTTACTCAATATTTACAGTGATAAGAGCCTTCTGGGGGCCCTGGATTCCAAGCCTGGTTCTGCCACGTGTTGCTGCTGCTGCTTGTGGGCTCTGGGCAAGTCCAATGGCGAAAACCTGCTTTCTGTATCCGCCTTCAGATGAAATTAAGCAGGGGTGAGCCCTGGGGACCCTAGACAGTGGCGAAGATAAGCTTCTCCACATGATTTGAGCCTGGCTTTCTTCTCCCCACCTCTCAGATCGAAGTACTGTCACACCGAGCCAGGAAACAAGGACATTTCTTTCTAAGACTCAGCTCACGTGCCTCTCCCCGCCACATACGGAGACCTTTCTTCGGAGAGCTTGCCTGGCCAGGTGAACAGCTGTTGCCAGGTGCCCTTATGAGTAAGCAGCAATAACTCCGATAAAGTGAGCTTAAGGAGGCAGCTTAACTACCCTGCCGCGCGAGCAGGCTAGTTTGGGTTTCTTCTTAGCTTCCGCCACCCCCGGATTTATTCCTCCTGCTTTTGTGTATTGGGCGGTCATGGAAGTTGGCATTTGCGTAGATAAATGTTCTTTGGGGACTCCGGATATTGTAATTTGACAAAAGATATTGACTGGCAGAAGGTACAGAACAACAAACTTCTATAAGCTATAAGTAGATGGGTAACATCCCTACGTATCCAATGCCTTGAAACAAGTTCAACCTTTGTTCTAGTAATCGCATTGTGAGGGGTTTATCTCTTAGATAACATTGGGCAACTTGAAAGTATGTGTATTTGGTGAGGTTTATTGAAGTATTACTTACAATGATAAGAATGGGAAATGGTTTCATTGTCCAATAATAGGGGATTAGCTAAGTAAATAAAGGCACACCCACACACTGAAACATACATGGTTCTTACAAATGGTGCCGAGGCATGTTACTCGTATGCACAAACATGTAGAGAGGTAGTCCTTTGTTAAGACCAGGTTATAAAATGATGCACGTAGTAGACTCTCATTTTGTTTAAAAATCCCTATCTTCATTTCTGTGTGAAGTCCAGGAGGTTATATACCCAATGTAAACTGTGGGTATCACGGATGCTATAGGATAAGCCCACACAAACACATACATACACATGCAAACATGCACACGCTAAATTTTCCACAATGATCAAGTATTATTATCGCATTTAAGAAAAAGATATTATTTTTTTAAATATGGATTTATGAGATTTTATTTTTTTCATCCAGATCGTTGTGTATGGGCACAAGGATTTTCCCTTTACTCTACCAAGAATGCCAGCAAGGAGATGTCAGTAAGAAAGCTATGCCAGGAATTACTGTTCCTGGAATGAAATCGGCAGAACTTTCAGAACTTCACAGCCCTGTTCAGCGATTTCCCTAGTTCTGAATCTCTGATTGCACTTTAGCAGTTTCTCTCCTTTTAGTCCTTAGACAATGGAATTGACACAGGTGCTTCTTAAAGATTTAAACCACTGTATTGTAAGTGGTGAATTATCTGTTTCCGGCTGAGACCGTGTGGGCGAGGTGCCTGGCAAAGGACCTGGCACACAGAGGCTCTCTGTAAATGTTGGTTGAATGAATGCCAGAGGGGGGGGGCATCGATGATGTATGTCAGAGGTCTGAGAGGGGGAGACATCGATGTTAAAAACTATGGAGTAGATTGTGGACAAGATGGTATTTGACATGACTTCAAAGGATTTATCCAGGCAAAAGTTCAGGGAGGAAGGCCATCAGTTCCAGGCAGAGGGAACAGCAGGGTGAGCAACTGCCCCCTGGGGTGTTTCCTGGGACATGAGCCTTTCAGGATCAATTGGGGTGATGGTCACTCAGTGGTGCAATAGTGTGGTCAAGGTAGGACCATAGAAAAGCAAATTTGGGGAGTATGTCATCTAGGTTGGCTAGAGTATGGCTTAGGAGTAGGGAAGCCGTGGGCCATATGTCTAGGAAGGTGAGGTTGGGACTTACTGAAGAGGGCCTTGAATGCCAGAGTGAGACTCTTGGTATAAGTTGTAAGACCAAAGGCGCTTGGAATCCTAAGGCTTGACTCCTCCAGCCACACATTAAACCCTCTCTTTCTTTCATTTTTGGCTTCGTCTTTGACATGGTTTCTTCCTTTCATAAAACACACCTCAAATTGTCAAACATAATAATCAAATCCAAGTGAGAACCACTTTCCCTTGTGAGAGGAAAGTCGTGGGTAGGGACAGATAGCCAAGCCTTCCACTGTCACTCCCAGCTCTTCTGTGACGTGTGCTGAGATTCTGGACACAGCCGCTGACTGGCATCTGGGGAGCAGAGTGGAGGTGGGGGCTCCTAGGAAATGTTCCTGGTTTATAAGTGTCATGCTACTGAGCAGGGAGCCACGGGCCATGCCCAGAACATCAGACCAGGAGCTCAGGGCATCTCGGCATGAGGGGTCTACACAGAAGGCCGTTGCCATCCACATCCCGGCCTCTCTGTCTGTGCACTGTGAACACTGACAGAGAGGGCCTCACGGCTGAGTTTCAGGCTGAATGTTTCATGCAATTAATGCATATTTCATAGAACCGTAACTGCCAGCGCCTTGCTCTGCCACCCTCCTGGCTGAGTTATTTACACAGCCATTTTCAGCCCCGTCACAGAGCAAGTTGACAAATGAGTGTCCCTGCAACATGTCTGGTCTGTCCCCATGCAGATCAGGGGCTCGCAACTTCAAATGGTCCCCGAGCAGCATCTCAAACCCACTGCACTCAGGGGGTGAATGTATTTACTCTTGGAACCACCACTCAAAAATCCCCGGACTGACATGCTTCCCTTTTCTCCCCTCCTTAGCCCCAAGAAAGGTATAAAAGGGAGGCTTTATGCCAACATCATCGTGCCTCGGAATGAATCTTAGTGATTTCTCTCGTTGCAAAATCCCTAAAAGTGAAGACAGTGAGCTGTCCCCCTGGTCAGTGACTTTGTTTGTTCATTGATCGGTTCTGACAGTCCTTTCACAAGGCAGCTCTGCCTCCAGGATGGTTTGACATAAATCAGGGGCTTCCCCGCTCACCTGCTCAGCACGAGTGATGGATCTGGCAAGTGTTCAGGTTGCTGTGAAACGGGTCTCTGGGCCAGGAGAGCCAGCCTGGGACTTCGAAGGCAGCTTTGACACCAGACGGATACTGACGGATTCCCACCTCGTGCTGCCTGTCCCTCACTAGGCACCAAGCCAGCCCTTTGAGTCTTGGTTGTAACCTCTGATTCAACATCAAGACGTGTCAGGGGCCCTTCTCTTCCGGCAATACTTGTGTTCCCGAAACGTTGTTGATGCCATGGTTTCTGTGGGGGAACGTGAGCCTGACTTTCTAAGCAAAGACACGGCAGTGGCTCTTTCTTTAACGTGTGAACTTGCCCAGCCTCCCGCTCCTTACCCCAGTCACTTTGTCAAATAGTTAATGAGAGGAAGACAAATTTAGAAAAGGACAGTTTAAGAGAATGCTAAAGCAAATCCTTTTTTTTTTTAAATGTGCGATTATTCACTCTGAACATACCTCTGTCCTCACCGTGGATTCTTAGATGCCAAGTTTTTCTAAGTAGTGGTACATTTAGGTAGCCCAGCAAATCGAAACAGCTGGCTGGCTTAAAAACTTAAATGCATAAAGCTCAGTTCAGAAAATTTGATTTCTTGAGAAATGCATGCTTTCAAGTGTCCTCATTTAGCAAGCTGTCCTTCACACATTGAGCTTTGCTTGGTTGGTTGGAGTCCTGCCCTGGGAGAAAGTGGGATGTTGGAAAGACTCAGGCCTCTGAGTCTAAGACTGGGCTCAGATATGATACTCAGATGCTGGTGAAAATAATATTTAGCTGTCCTGGCTGACGGGAGGCTTGAGTTTGGATAAGGAGAGCGAAAGTCCAGGGAACTCTGGTGAATGTAGTGACAAGCAGTGTCATGGTCATTATGGCTTTACACGCTGACGTCCTCCATGCTTGGGACTCTGAGCTACATAGTTTCTCTAAGCCTCACTTTCCTGTCTATAAAATAAGTACAGAACAAAACTTTTAATATACCTTTTCCATTTAATGTTAATAGATGATTTTGAATATTTTAGAAGAGACGTAACTTGTTTGACAATACATGAAAATTATTTTACATTTTTATTTCTTCTATTTACTGGAGTTTATATTTTTTAAGACATTTTTATTAGGTTTACCATGATAACATTGGTTAATAACATTATGTAAGTTTCAGGTGTACCACTTTATAATATGAGAGTTGTATAATCTATTGTGCGCTCACCACTTGAAGTCCAGTCTCCTGTCGCCACATATCTGACCCCCTTTGCCCTCTTCATTCTCTTCCCACCCCGTTCTGTTACGGTAACTTACCTACAATGCCGTTACAAGGGCTGTATGAGCTAACGGGCAGAAGCCACTAAGCATAGCACCTGACCATCGGTGGCATCCAGCAACTAGTAGCTTAAGCAAGGTAGACTGTGGTTTGGTCTGTTTTGAGTTTCCCAGCTTCTCCGTGAGGACGGCAGGACATGGGATCTTATCGTTTGCATTTTGCAAAGAGGAAACAGGAACCAAAAGAGATTCAAGATCTTGCCAGATCATTTAATGCTGAACCACAAGGAACTCGAGGATTGCTGCCCTTTACCTCACCCCTCGGATGCTGGGCCACGTGGCATAAAGTGAAAGTCCTCACATCCTTGCCCAGGTTCCAGTTATCCGCGCTGGACTGACCAGGGTGGACAGGCAAGTAGCCAGCCTCTTTCTTTAGATGTCAGGTCTTGGAGGCCTGGGCTCCTCCTGTCCCCTCAGCAGAGTGGAAGGGATACCTAAATGATCATGGCTTCTGGTTATTAAGGGATTACTTTTGCCAGGGATTGTGCAAAATGTTGTCCCCTTTGCAGATTTCACAAATGACACACTAGGCCCAGAGAAGCCAAGTGACTTGCTGGAAGGGGGTAGCTAGCAAGCTGTCATGTCTTGGCCGAAATCAATTAGGTTAGTCCATTTGACTCCCAATAAGGTTTTAAATCATGGTGTGGTGATTCAAGTTCGGGTCTAAGG
Organism: Sturnira hondurensis; assembly: GCF_014824575.4. Classification (NCBI taxonomy): domain Eukaryota; kingdom Metazoa; phylum Chordata; class Mammalia; order Chiroptera; family Phyllostomidae; genus Sturnira; species Sturnira hondurensis. The sequence continues at coordinate 15,710,763 of NW_028094846.1, read as the reverse complement.
TTCTCTCAAGCAGAAATGACCAACCCTGACGGATCATCAGACTTGCCTGAGATTCTTACAAAATAATGCAGATTCCTGGTTACCACCCTTAGAGACTCTGGTTCAGTAGGTCTGGGTGGGGACCAAGGACCAGCCAGGTATGGGGAGTCAGCTTTAGGAGACGTGCCCAGCTGCCGTCTGGGGTGGGGAGTCCTTCCTTGAAGATGGGCTCTTTCACTCCTTCCTTGTCCTTATTTCGGGTGCCTTTCTCACCTCAGGCTCAGGGTTTCAGTCCATACATCGATATCTGTGGAGTGCCTACTGTGAGCAGGATCTAAGAGGCCCATCCCTTAAGGCTCCAGGGCCAGTTGTGTTCACCAGTGGGTTGGTGGGTAAAGCTTCTGGAAGCATGTTTCTTTGTAAGATTTTCAGGTTTTTGCATGAGTTTGTTGTACTATCTGTTGTCCCAGAAATCAAGGGCCAGTCCCCTTTTACCTGTGTTTTCACAACACAACTGAAGTTATAAGTTTTACCTTAACCTTATAACTTAACACCTCATACCTGTCTCCATGGCCAGTAAAAATTGTAGATGGCGTGGGTTCGAACAAAGTGGAAACCCCTTCTTCGGAAGAAATAAAGCAACCAGTAGTTATGAACCTCTGGTCTCGGCTGCAGCACTTCTCACCAGAGTTCTTTTTTATGTCCCAATATATAGCAACCCAGCCTCCTTCTCCCTAATTACATCCCCACCCCCGACCCCACCCCACACCCAGTGGATTTGGGCAGAGGCTGAGAAGCCGTCTGGACCATGCAGTAATTCTGGACCCTTGCTGCATATTACATGGGGAGTTCCTAAAACACATGGGTAAGTCCCCGAAAGTCCAATGGAATCAGAACTTTGGGGGGGGGCATCTGGGCAAGGGCTTTGTTTTTTAAAGATTCCCAGGTGAGTCTAATGTGCAGCCAGTCAAGAGGCATTGGTGGAGCTAAGAGAACTGGGCTAGGAAGTGGGAAGAGACCTGGGTTCAACATTGGCCAATGTGACCATTTCCTAGTGGCTGAGCTTCCTCCCATATGTTTAAAATAAGGATGCTCCGCTAGGTCTCTCGTGGACTAGTCCTTCTATTTTCAGCTGTCACATTAGAAGTTTTAATGGTCTGAGGTCAGCTCACCTGAAGAGGGAGGGTCTGGTGGGGAGGGCAGCAGAGACCTTGTTGCTTTATGAGGGCCAGATGCACAGAGGGAGGCAGACAGCAAGAGGGAAAGAGCAGGAACGGGATGCTCATTGGAAAGGATAAGGACCATGTTGAGTCATCAGTTTCACTGGCAGAGACCTGGTCTGGAAGAGCGGGAACCAGCCTGGTAGATGGATCATGGGAGGGATCTTGGGCACGCCAGCTTCTGTCCTGTCTCCTGTCTGTCTGTCGGCACGCCGCTCTGTGGCAGTGGGCCTCTGTTTGTTTTCTTAAAATGATTAAGTCTTTCCAAGTCTCCCTCAGCAGAGCCTATGATTGAAAGTGACAAATGGAGCCTATCCTACTTAAAAGCTGCCACTTTGTATTAGCAGCGGGGTCCCCTCAGGTTGAGGGACATTTTATGGATGCATTTAAAAACTCTATCACAGAGAGCTGAACAGGTGCCCCAGGTGACGGGGTGAGGTGTGCTGGAGAGAAATCCAGTTGGTGAAGGAGGGACACGGCTCCGTGTTTGTAGAGGGCAGCTCTGCCCAGGTGAAACCCACTTCCTCCCCCAAGGTGTGAAGTATAATGGAAGGCTGGGCCATGAGGAGGTGACTGTGGGTGGGGTGAAGAGCTGACTGGGGGCCAGTGGGCAGAGGGGTGTGGCCATCTGTCCGTCACCGAATGAGAGCTCAGGAAAAGTGTTCTCAGTGGCTCCCCACCTCTCCAGCCCCTACCTGAGGGCCTCTCTTCCCATATATGCGTTTCCTTTCATTTCCATTCCTGAAACAACGCTTGCTGTAAGATATTTGTCGAGCACCAATGGCACCATCCTGAATATCGGGGATGCAAAGATGAGTGTTTGTTGGGTAGTCTCCCAAGGGCTCTAGGAGACAGAGTGGTGGCCAAGAAGTAGAGTAGCCCATGAACCCTGCTGGGGGAGGGAACTTGGAACACTGGGGGCACTCGCTGCCTGGGAGAGCCAAGAGGGAGGCTTCTGCTGATTTTTGACATTAGGGAGAAGAAAGTTACTTTGTGCACAGTGTGCACAAAGGTACAGAGGCTCCAAGTTTGCATGTGCCACTTAGGGAACAGGGTGTGTATTGATATAGCTGGAGGAGAACTGCAAGGGAGCTAGAGAGGAAGACGGGAGCCAGGTCACAAAGAATGTTGTGGTGTAGTTGAGTTAGAACTTCATTTGAAAGCTAAAACGAATCATTAAAAGGCTTTAGATTCCTGGCTGGTGTGGCTCAGTTGGTTGGAGCATCATCCCAATAGACTAAACGGTTGTGGGTTCGATTCCCAGTCAGGGCATATACCAAGGTTGTGGGTTTGATCCCTGGTCTGGGTGCATGTGAGAAGGCAACAAATTAATCTTTCTCTTTCACATTGATGTTTCTCTCTCTCCCTCCCTTCCTTCCTCTCTCTCAAAAGCAATGAGAAAATGTCCTCAGGTGAGGATCAAAAAAAAAAAAAGACTTTAGAGAAAAACATGACATGAGGTCTATATTTTAGAAAGGATACTTCAGGAGCAATATGCAGGATACATTAGATGGAAAGAAGATTGGTGGAAGGAAAAATAAACCTACTCCACACTAAAATGTAGAAGGCTATCTCATGGAGTGACAGGCTGAAGAGGGAGACATTTTCCAGGGCATTCTGAGAGCATGTGACATAGGGAGACAATTTCTCTTTGTCCTATGAATCCTTCCCTCCCCTTGAGTTTTAGGTCTGGTCACGGGCAAGACACTCTGGTCTCAGAATTTCTGTGGATGGCGTTCTGAGAGTGCTTGATTTTGATGCGGGAACATGCCTACCTCTCGCTCAGGGACCACACTCATATCCCTGGACCAGGGATATGCCTTCAAGGTAGCGTCAAATGCTCTTGACTTCCAGTTTCAGAGGTCCACTACAGAATTTCTGGTCTGAGCTTTGTCAGGCCATCTTGTTTCCAGTTGGCTAACCAACTCATCTCTCTTGTCTCTTCAGCTTGGAGTAGATTCACCAACAGTGAAAATCCAGATGGCTTCTTCAAGAAGCAAAGGAATTCTGTGTCATTTAGAGTCCAGTGCTGGTTAGACACCGTGTCTGACTGTGTCCCAGAGAAAACCTGACTTAGCTACTCCTGCCCTATTCTAGATCCCCTGGCAGGTGGGAAGTGGAAGGCACTTTTCTGATCAGGACTCTTAGTACAGGGCATTTCACTGGGCTGCTGACGTATGCGTATGGGTCTAGCCCCTGAATCCCAGCTGCTGTCCACCCTGTGCAAGACGCTGAATGAGAATCACTTGGAAGCTCCAATCTTCATGGCTCTGGGCACATGAAAAGTTTTCAGTGTGGAGTCTTGCAGGACCTCCCATGTATAACTCTGTCTTTTTGCCCAGAGTTTGTCCTGTGTGGCTTCTTTCCTCCCATTCCTGGTATTGTGTTGACGCATACTAAATGCACAATAAGTTTTTGTTAAATTAGTGAATAAATACAGTGATCATACTAATGTATCTCCCCCTGACTTTTTTCCCTCTCATTTCCTCCCACATGCACAACTCCCATTGGGATTTTTATCCTAAAGCCTATCTCTGGCCCTTGCCCCACCTCAGCCTTAAAAGGCAGGAGGGGGTAAAGCTTTAGTGAACAAAGTCAGAGGAAAGGCTGAACCACTAATTCTGTATGAGTTGTGTTGTCCTGGCACATAGAGACTGGTTCCTAGTTCCGGATGGAGTTTCAGTAAGGCACCTCTTAGCTGAATGATTGTGGGTTCGGAGACGTGCCCCACTCGGTCCAGCATATGGAAGTTGACTGGTTCCCTATGAAGATATTCCTCTCAAGAGAGAGTTAGATGTTTTTCTTTCCTCCATACCACACAGGGGGTGCTGATAAGATAAGAAATATTTCCCCTAAAAAATGAAAATTCTGTTTTTCTGTTTTAAAGAAGTAAATAGAAACAGAAGGGAAAGAAACACATAACCTGGAATTTGGGCAGGTTCCTGGGTTTTCCCAAGTATGAGATAACTCCAAGCTCTCCCTGGTGTTGCTGATTCCTGGTTTCTAACATCAGACGGAAACAGTCTAGATGGAGACATTAGAATGAGGGAAGACCAGTGGAAGTACAAGGCAGAAAACCACAGGAAATGAGACTGAGTTGTAGACAAGAGAATGGGATCCCAACAAGATGATGAAAGACTTCAACTAGGAAAATGCCCGGATCAGATCTACACATAAATAGGTTTTTTCCCCTCTTTTGTGGCTCTCTAGAGGATAGATTTGAAAGGAGTAAAATTAGAGGCAGCGCAATCAGATTGGAAGGTGGTTTTGTGTTTATTGGAAAAGGGATAAGGACCTGAACTAGAACCGGGCGAGAAAAGGTAGAGAAAAATGAGACAGATTTTGAAATGCTTTCAGAAGGGACAATGAACAGGACTTTGGTTTTATGGCATCTGGGTGAAGGATCAGGCATTCTCCAGTTTCTGGTCTGATGACGGAGTGAATGGAAATACCAGCAACCGAGATTGGACGTGGGAAAGGAAATGCTGTTTGGGGCTGAGCGGAGGATTATGACTGAATATATTGAGTGGCCCATCCAGGTAAAAAATATCTAGCCCACTATTTCAATGCTCAGGGGCAAGTTTAGGACTATACATATTGATTTTAGCGTTATTAGTTATTAGCTAAAACAGTGAGAAAGAGTGGGTAAGACTGGAGGGTAAGTGTCTTACAACAAGCTCTGGAATGCCTCTATTTCATGAGTGGGTAGAAAAAGAGGTCCCTACACAGGAGATGAAGGAGTCATAAGTCAGAGAGATACAGGGGGACCCAAGGAGTGTGCAGTCACAGAAGCTAAGGTCATCTAAATTGTTAAGAAGAATGGCATTGTCACCGTGTCACTTCAGTAGAGAGGTATGATACAGATTTCAACTTGGCAATTACAATTTTCTAGTGACTTTGGTACGAAAAGTTTCAGTAGCGTGGTGAAGGCTGCAGCCAGATTAAAATCGGTTTGAGAATGAGGGAGGTCCAGAAATGGACCGAAGATGTGAAGGACAGAGGGAGAACAGAGACGAGGTCATGGCCCAAGAGGAGCAGGGAGCGATGTTTTAGTTTGCTGATTTTATAGAATGAGATGTGTTGAGCATGGTCACAGACTACAAGGAAGGCTTGTGCATAGAGGAGGAGCTTGGGTACGAACAACGAAGCAAGGTCTTGAAGACATGGGAGAGGGTGGAGTCAAGGGCATCCTGGTGAGGCCTTGAAGAAGAAGAGGGATGCCTCATCCTATGATACCGGGATGGGTGAGCTTAAAGATACCTGCATAGGCGGAGATTGGGGATAGAAAGCTGAGGACCGTCATTCTTACTAGCTTCAAGTTTCTTGACGCAAAACATCCATCTGGAACTGAGTGCTGTGGCAGGCTCAGGTTTTTCTCTCCTCCTCCATGCTCTGCTCAAAGCCGCCAACAATCACACACGAAGGGCTCATTCCTGACCACAGGGCAAGGCCTCATCCATTGTCCTGACTGAGCCCCACAGCTCCCTGAGAGTGAACAGGACTAGTCTGACTCCACAGTAGTGTTGGGTAAACCTGGCTAAGTGAGGGGAATCTGCCCAAGGTCACGGAGGGAACGAGCTCCGAGGGCTGGAACTGGAAGCGGCTCTCCCTGCTCCGTCTCTCCGCCAGCCCACAGGCAGGAGGGCAGGAGACACAGGCAGGATTTAGTGGGACCATCAGAAGAGCAGGTGCACTCTGCTGCTTCCAGGTCAGTCCTCGCCTGGCAGGTGCAGCCCAGGTGCAGATGTTTGCAAACGCAGCCAGGCCCCCTTCCAGCCCAGGGAGGGGGGGCAGCCTCTCACTCTCCATTGTTATGCTTGGCTCTTCTGGTAGGGGCAATCTTTGCTGTCTGTTCCTGAGAGCAAGGAGCCTTTGATTTCCAGGAGCTGTGCGGTCCTTCCCGACTTTGATCTCTCACAAATCAGGTCTTTGCACACTCCCCAGAGAACATTTTACATTTTAAAGGCTCGGAGCTGACTGTCTCTTTTGCTCACCTGTGGAACCGCTCTTCCCCCCCCACCCCCACCCCAGGCTCATCCTTCCAGAAAAACGGGTCCCTGGGCAGCCTGCCCAGGATGGAGTCAGTGAATACAGGCTGCTCAAGAGGGCTCCTGAGCAATTGAATGAGCAAGAGGCAGCACAGATCAGAGGCTCACACAGTCCCCTCCCTCAGCTTGAGGCCGAGGGGAGCGCCCACTGTGAAGGGCAGAAGAGTCAGAGTCACCAAAACTGGGAGACCTCGATTTCCTGCAGGAACAGCACAGGAAGCTCTTGTCACCCTCCAGGCGAGGCTTCAAGGCCTCTGAGAGGTGTGCTAGGTGGGCAACACCACCTCCCCTTTGCAAATGGAGAAATGAAAACCTGGAGCAAGTCACCTGAGCAATGGCGTAGTGGGCAGATTCGAGATTATAACACACACCTCCAGACTCCTTACCCTGGATCTGTTAACCATGCTGAGGCTCCTTAGGCAGAGCCAGGAGACCCCAGACAGGTTTGCCAGGGCAGGGCCAGCCAGGGCGGCACGAAGGACCAACCTGACAGGGTTTCACACTCCGCGTTACTGAACGTGGGCATTCCGATCTCTGCTCTTACTGCTACCAGCAGTTGGAGTCTTGAACAGTGACACAACCTTTCTGAATGGCTTCTGCAATAAAACCCGTCTGCCTGTATCACAGGGAATATTGAATAAGGTAAACGCTTTGAAATTGCTGTGTAAATTGTTAAGTGCTTCAAGCAAGTAAGTTGTTATTTCTGCTTATGCTTATTTATCTCTCAAGATTTTACTTGAGTGGGCTGTAGGGGTCAGGAGGCTCTTGAGTTCATCTCTGAGCTAGGCCAGGAACAGAATCTCCTACCCCTTCATTTTTCTGGATAAGCATTGTTCTCTATTGTCCTGTATTTATCCTAAAGATGTCAGAGATAAACAGACGGACCAGTCCTGCGCCACCCCCCGCCCCCCGCCCCGCAACACACTGATATGACAAATCTGTATCTCAAGGTCCCTAGGCCAGTGATCTTTCCATAATATACAGAAGTCTGGAAACCTTCATCCATCCTCCCACCCCTGTCCAGTGCCCTCCCCTAGTCCTTGTGGACTGAGAAAATCTCAGCGGGCATAGGCCAGCAGTTTAGCTGGGCTTAGAAGAGCCCAGCAAACTGGTTAGTAAACAAAAGTGATTTTCCTTAATCAGGGCTGGTCACATGTGAGAGCTATAACTGTCCGAGTTCCACCTGCTGCTTTCTAATTCTTCTCAACCTACCGCCCCACCCTCTAGGGACCTTGGCCTGGCCCTTCCCAATGCTCCATTCCCCACCTGTTGCTGTGATTTCTTTGGTGGTGGGCCGGGGAAGGGGCCTCCCAGAAACCAAACACTGGCCAGAGGCAGAGCCAGCCTCCCCTCCTTCCTTCACCTGGGAAAGCTAACTGTCCATGGGGAAGCGCACCCTAACTGGAATTACCTGGGGCTCCTTTCCAGGTACCAACTTACAATCATAAGAAAGAGCTTCCTTTCCAGTATCACTCAAAGAAGAAAAAAATGGACTCACTGAAGCCAAGTTCCAGCCTTGACGTGTGTGGGGTCCCCGTATGTCAGGTTTTGCGTTCATCGCCCTGGTTTTTCTGTCCGAGCGGTCAGGTCTGCTTATTATTCTTGTACACACACTACCGATTCCTGTCTCCCGTCTCTGCTGATGTTAGTCCCTTGCCTCAAATTCACTCTGATATTTATAAATCTTTTTCACTTAGCATTTCAAAAGCCTTTCATGTCTATGATCTCATCCAATTGGATCATATCACGAACCTCACAGCCACCCCGGGGTTTTCTGCTATTACTATTATTTAAATTATTATTCCCTGTTTCGTTTGAGGAACTGAGGCCCAGAGCGGCTCAATGACTTGTTCAAAGTCACATCGGCAGTTACAGAAAGGGCTGGAATTAGAACAAGGACTTGGTGACTCCCCCTCCTGGGTCTCCTTCACTGCCCCACGCTGTGTCACTTTCATCACTAAAACACCTACCTAGGAATCTTTAGGAGCTGCCCCTGCACGGCCCCTGGAGTTATGTCTGCCTGGGTTAGAGAGCCTCACTGTACTTGAGAAATCATCCCACCTCCTTAGCTCATGAGGTTTTGATGGGACTGATCTCATGCTTTGGCTCTGTGCGTGACCACATGATCAGAGCTGGCCAGTCTGAGCAGTGCATCCTTCTGGCCACAGCCACTGGTTGAGAGGAACACGAGACCAAAGGTAGCATCATGAAATGCGAACCCAGGTCTTCTGCCAGAGTTGTCTGGAAAGAAACCCTTTCTGCTGAGATTTCTAAATCTATGGAATGGGAGCATGAAGTTGCCAGACCACGGCTCAGAGATGCCTACCTGCAAGCGAAGCTGACGAAGAGAGACACAAAGCCAAGAGAGGACCCGAGGGAGGCAGATTCTGAGGCCATTGCTCAAGCTGATGGAGTCCACTGTGCCTGAAGCCAGTCTGAGCCTGTTCCTGAAGCTGGTTTCAGTTGGGTTTTTGTAACCTGTATCACAACACAGAGCCTTGACTGATACAACCTACCAACCCCTATACTCTTTGTAAATCCTCCTCTTATTCCAGGTGAACCTATATGGCCCAGGTCCTTGTTGTCCTGGATCAAAATGTTCATGTTATAGGCTTTAGGTTTCCCCTGTTCTCTTACGAGCAGTTTGAGGACAGGGACATTCTCTTCTTTTTTCTTATTTTTGCAGTGAAAAGTGCCCCGGCTTTGGAATCAGACCATTCTGGTATGAATCTTGTCTCTACCACAAGCTGAATGGTCTTGAATAGATAACCCTCTTTTGTGGAGATTAATTTTTAAAAATCTGTAAGTTTTAAGTAAAACCCTTAAAATAACAAACTTACCTTTCAGGCTTATTATGGTTAGCTAATGAGGTCATAATGTATATGAAAGTCCTTTTCAGGGCTGGAAAGAAGTATTCAAAGTCATGAAAGGTAAGGACCTACATCCAAGATGACTCTATCAAGCAAAGCTTTCATTTAGAATGGAAGGGCAGATAAAGTGCTTCCCAGATAAGGTCAAGTTAAAGGAGTTCAACATCACCAAGCTCTTATTATATGAAATGTTAAAGGGACTTATCTAAGAAAAAGAAGATAAAAAATATGAACAGTAAAATGACAACAAACTCACAACTATCAACAATTGAACCTAAAAAACAAAACAAAACAAAAATAAAAACAAACTAAGCAAACAACTAAAACAGGAACAGAATCACAGAAATGGAGATCACAGGGAGGGTTCTCAGTGGGGGAGGGGGAGGAAGAGAAAGAAGGAAAAGGTACAGGGAATAAATAGCGTAAATGGTAGGTAGAAAATAGACAGAGGGAGTTAAAAATAGTATAGGAAATATAGAAGTCAAGGAACTTATATGTACAATCCATGGACATGAACCAAAGGGTTAGGAATATGGGTGGGAGGGGGTGTGCAGGGCGGAAGGGAATAAAGGGGGGGGATGGGACAACTGTAATAGCATAATCAACAAAATATATTTTTAAAAAAGTCCTTTTCAACATAAAAACTCCATTCCAATGTGAGAGATGACTTAGACCAGTGTCTAATATATAATGTACCCCATGATAGTGCCTGTTAAGAATAATTGCTAGATTCAGCTTTTGTGTGTTGCCTCCATTGTTTGAATTCTTTGCTTTGTGAGCAGGTCGCTGGCAAATTGGGAACAGAGCATGTGAGTGCTCCAGGGATTGTTTTACAGCAGACTTGTCACCGGAGATCTTCATTAGCCGAGCATCCCTCACCAGGCGAGGGAAGGGCTAGCCTCTGGGGGAGATAAGAAGATGAAGGCATCTCTCCGTCTTCCATTCGCACTGAGGCTGTACGTAAGGATGGTTTGAGCAGCATCCCTAAGTGGAAGCTGGTGTAAGAGGGGAGTAGAGCTAGGGAGTGTCTACCATCTGAGGCTACAACTGCTCGTCTAGTACCCTCCCCCCAGCCCCCAGTTTTAACTATTTACCAGGCCAAACACAGATGTGAGATCAGCTTAGGACAATACGCCCTCTGGAAGACACCCATGGGTTTCAATGGCCTTCTTGCAGACCTTCTTTGGTGGCCACGATTCTTGTGCGTGCATATTTGAGGGACCGGGAGTGGCTTTAGTTCCTTGTTGGTTCCAGCTGAGAGAGAACTCCTGAGTTGGAAACTGAGGTCAGTGTGGTTCAAAACCAAGCTCTTGGCCTCCTCACCTTTTGCAGATTCCTGGCCACTCACCCGGGGGAACTTCCCTCAGAGAATGTGAAAGTGCCCCAAGGAAATAGTCGTTTGTTAAATCATGGTTGTGTGGAGAACCAGAAATGGATTTCTTAGCGTCATGTCATGAGCTTCCTTTTTTATTTCTCTTTTTGCTAGTGATTTTGAGCATTGATCTGTGCTAGATCCCGTGCTAGAGCTCACAACACGCATTATGTCATTTAACCTCAACTTGTCTCTCTGAAGGAGGGTCTACAAATTCTCCATTATACAGAGGTTTAAATAATTCGCCGAAGGTCTCATTGTTAGCAAGTGGGAAAGTGGGGTCTTAAAGCCAGGTTTATTTTAGTGTTTATTCTAGTGTTTGATCTCTTCCTAGCTACCACTCCCATGCTTATTAACAGGTGGCACCTCGTTGCATTGTATACAATACTACATATGTGTATATACATGTTATATAACACCATAAATTCATCAACGTTAGGAACTGAGCACTGTTTTCCTCTACCTGTGTAGTAGTGAGAACCACAGGAGAAAATGCCACACAGTAGTACTTAGGTGGGTGGTTGGAATGGTGCGGAGATGGAAAAGAAACGTACTGAAGGGTCTCTGGTCTCAAGGACTCGACAAAGCATAAATATGTGAAAAACTAAAAATGACAATAAGAAAGTTCATAATACAGTCACAGTTATTGATAAATGGATGGCAAACTCTCCCAGGGTTAATTCTACAAACCAAGATTCATTTTAGACCATGATAAGGAATAGAGATCATTTATCTGAGTGAAAGGAGCTGCTGCCTGGGAGACACAGATTCAGGTACCAGCCTAGACTGTGCTCCACAGAGACAAGGGGAGTCCCTTCCCAGGTTCCCAAGTAGGTCCGTTAGAGGTTAATGAGGTACCCAAACGGCGCAGTTCTGATTGGTCAGTGTAGATGGATGCAGAGCAGGATACAATTTGTGTACTTCTGATTGGATGGGACAGGTCTCAGTTCATCATAGAAAAACAAAACCAGGGCTTCCCTGCATAGGCTGACTCAGAGGCATAAATGAGGAGGGCACAGCGCAGGGGAAGCCAAGCTCAGTCTGAGGTTCTTCCCATTGTACAGAATACATGAGGAGCCCCTGTGAGGGAATGGCTGCTAGACTCTTATTATTCATAAAACCTGGGCCCTTGATTGACCATCTCAGCAGATAAATTTCTTCTTAGGGCCTATACCAAATGAATTTTTCTTCCCAGGACCCATAATTTTCACAGAGAGAGAGATGTCTTTGGGCTGGTTCACACTAGAATATGGCTGTCTGAGTTCTTTAATCCCGACTACCTATTTCACTCCTTCTCAGGCTGGAAGGGAGCCCCTGGGACACACTGGTTTCCAGAGCCTCTCCTGTGTGCCCTTGGCAGGGGTGGGGGTGGGGGTGGGGGTGGGGGTGGGGGTGGGGGCAGGAGGTCCACTAGTTGATGAAGATTGATGACCGTTCCCAGATTACTCTCAGCCAGCGTGTGGCCCTGAGCTTCCTCAATTTTCAGTTAATTAGCTTCCCCCTTTCTTCAGTTTCTCACAGGGAGAGCCAGCTCTTGTTGCCTCTAAGAAATGTTTTGCCAACTCCCACCCTTTTGGAGGCCTTCCTGTGGAATATGGAGGCCAAGGTCAGAGAGGAAGTAGTTCTTTCCTCCGCCTAAGTGTGACTGCCCTGTTCCCTCCCACTTCCCCTTCTCTAAGCTGCAGCCAAGGTTACCTCTAGTCGTCTTGGCTTCATCCTACCTGGGACAGGCCTCAGGCTCCCAGGTGTCATAAATACTATTTTATTGGCCTAATGAAATACTTCTTCCTCACTCCCCACCCTCCTCGGACTATCTCTGATTCTCTGGTCTCACAGACTCCACAGCTGGGAACCTCCCGCGAGGCACTCCTAACCGGCCCAGAGGTAAATTGATTTTACCTCCCTCAGATAAAGAACAAGTGGGAAAGAATAACTGAGCTGCCTGTGTTCCCAGAACTTTCTGGGAAGTGGGCAGGCTGCCAGACCTGATGGGCGAAGGTGGCCACCCTGGGCTGTTGCCCTTTTCCCGAGAGAATATCCCAACTGCTCCTGAGATTAAACTCCCCTAAACTCACCATCTCGATGTTCCTCTGTCTCTTGAAAGCCTGTATGTGTTCTATGAACTTCTGTTGATTCAGGACCCAGCCTCAGGCCTAACTGTGAAGCAGGAGGAGCCCCCTTGACAGCACCTTGCCTCCCGGTTCTGATCCCCCCCGACGCCCCTTCCACACACTCAGTGATCCAGGCACCGCACGAACAGCCCCCGTCTGCTCTGCAGTGTGCTTCCTAGCCGCTCAGAGAAAACACACTTTCAGAAGGCTGGGAATTTCCCCAGGACTCTAGTTTACGTTCCCTCTAACTAATGTTCTTCTTCTTTTCTTTTTTTCATTTTGGGAGAAGAGGAGGAGAGAGAGCAGGCAGGCTAGAGGGAAGGGGATAGCAGTGGCTTCATTACCTTGCAGATGAGTCCAAAGGAGATGTTACCTTGTGTGTTGAAGGTTCCCTATTGAATGTTCGTTCATCTTCCTCTTCTGGACGTCTGCCCGCAGCCAGAGGAAGGCTGCCCTACCAACCCGGAGCTCCTTCCTTCCCGCTGTCTGGATTTCAGGGGTAGAGCTTGGCCAACCTCGCACGAGTGGCTGGAACAGAGGACTGAGCAGTCTCTGTGTGTCCCTCAAAGGTCCCTTCTTCTTTGCCTCGCTTATGGCTTTAGTGCTTCCTCGGCACCCTCTGCCCTCGGCCCCAGGACTAGCCCTGGTGGGGCTTTCAGAGGCCCCGCTGGCTCCTAGAAGGCAAAGATACACCTGGTGCTGCCAGAAAGCGGTTTTCTGCCTCTCGGGTCTGCTCCACACGGGGTACTTAGGAGTCTGGCTTCTCACACTGGGCTACACAATAACACAGCTTAACCCTGTTTCATTCTGTGAAACCCAGGATGACATTTATTGGGTCTATGTAATGATGTGCAGTATAAGACGAGAACCTAACTTAGAGCTTTGGTTTTCTCCTTTGCAAACTGTGGACTAGAACAGAGACTGTTCTCAGATTCCTTTGCGTTTGGGAATTGCTGGAGAACTGCTGACTTACCAGGCAGGTAAATAAGTAGATTTTTTTTCTGGGGCAGGAAGGGAGGATAAGAGGGAATGAGAACAGAGGCTGCGAGTCCTCCCACGTCCCTCCAGAAGGCACCATCTCATCAGTCACTCTCTAGACACATCACTGCTTTGTCTGGGGGACACTCCCTGCAATATGACCACCAAGTTCACGGACTGACCAATCAAAGGGAGTTTGCACCTTGGTCTCCTAGAATTGGGAGTAGGATAGACTGAGCTGGGGGGCAAGACAATCTCACTCTTCTTTAAAGGGCATATTATCTCCCCTAGTGGTTTAGAGCTGGGCTTTGAAACCAGGCAGATGTGAATTCCAATTTTGGCTCAACCCGTGGCCAGCCGTCTTCCTTTTCATGACTTTCTTCATCTCCAGAAGCCTCAGTTTTCTCAGCTGGAAAATAGGGATAAACATAGAGATGTCACAGGTCTGTGAGGAGTGGGAATGAATGAATGATGTAATTGAAACACTTGTGCAGTGAACTGGCACAGAGTGGACACTCCCAATAGGGGCACTAATAGGCCTTTCAACTTTAGTAAATGTCCAAAGCGCTTTGGCTGCTGCCTTCTTTACGATCCTGCCAACACCCCCCTTGGACTGCTTAACCTTTCCCTCCAACTGTGGGTGGACATAATCAGAAGAGTGAGAGAGAGGGGTGGGGTGTGAGGGGAACCCCTTGTCTCTTCCTGGAGGGGCCCAGACTCCAAGCGCTGCTCGCTCCTTTTTCTTACCAATGGAGCCCACCAGCCCCAGGAAAGAGGCAACCCCCTCCTTCCCTTTCTCTGGCCACCTCATCCAATGGCCGCCTCCTGGGCTGAGGGCCACCTCCCCACCAGGCATCCCATCCTCTGCTCTGCCAAACCCAGTTAAAACTGGTGGACTCAGCTTTAATCCAAACCCCCCAATCAGGACAGTACAAAGAGATTCTCTTCAATGCAAACCTCCAAATGCAAATACACGAGCGGATGTACAGTCTTCTCATCTCCTGCTTTTCTTTCCTGGCTGGAGCAAACCCCTCTAGTGAGACCTTGGGGTCCCGGGAAAGAGGCTTCGCTGCAATCGTATGTTACGCATTTGTGCCAAGGGACTCCTTCGTGCGCCGGTAAGTGCCCTTAAAGCAGATTTTATAAATATTTCAAGCAGCATTTGCTATTAGATTCCATCGTATAGGAACTTCTGCTGCTCTCTGGGTAGCCAGTTTTTCAAGGGTACACTTCCTTTCGGTTGAAACCGTGGTCTCCCAGAAGAGCCTCTGCCTCTGAAGTACCCGCTAAATGGGGTGGTTGACCCTGGAGCCCAAATTAGATTGCTCTTCATTCTACTGATGGAAAAATCCAGGGAACAAAACGGCCCTAGGGAAACCGCGTTTCCTCGTCGTGTTTGGTTAGTGGAGGTGTGGGTCTGGGAGGTAGCTGGGTGTCGGAAGCCACAGGGGAAGGAATTTTCGGGGCTGTTTCATTCCAGGTGTGAGGAAGTCAGCTTATCGGGCCTCAAGGCTTTATCGGAATGCATCTTCCGCAAGCAGGGGACACTGACCTTCTGGCTGGGCAGCTTTCCTGAGGGGCAGGAAAGCTCAAGGGCGAGTGACACAGAAGGGGCCTGGGCATCTGCTGAGGAGGATTTGCTTTCGCTTTCCCAGAGGCTCTAGCCCCAGTACGACCAAAGGCCTAAGGGGTTTAGCGAGGACAGCAGGCTATGCCAGCGAAGGCAAATAAGGGTACAAAGCTGAAGTCTTGCATTCGAGGCCTCCCTCCCTTCTTGCCTCCCCGTCAGTCCATTCTCATTAGCTAGGGAGGGCTTTCTAAGAGCGCCCACACCCTACTGGCTCTTGACTCTTTTCTGGCTAACTCTGTTCATCCTTCAGATTTCAGTGTAGAATTCACATTACTCTAGAAGCCTTCAGTGATGCCTCCCACTCCCTCTCCTGCCAGGCTTTTGGTTTGCCCTGTGCGTGTCCGCCTTCCTGTGGAGACTACCAGTTTCTCACCACAGGACTTTGTTTTGTAAGGGATCTGTTCCTAGCCCCCACTACCCAACATTCAGTGGTTCAGAAGAAACCAAACAGCTGCTATTAAACCTGTCATTGGGACATGGGAAGGTTGGGAAACAGCCCCCAGGGGTCACTGGGCCACAGAGGCAGCTCTGGGTCCTGCTCCTTGGAGCATCCCTGCTGTCCAGCATCTTTCAAAGCCAAAACAGAGAAGGGCACTCAGAAGACTGCCGTTTCTAGGGAGTTACAGAGGTGTAGAAGCTCACTTCCTATTAGCATGAGTTTGGGGCCTGGGTATTGCCTTCTGTGTAAAACAGCCAATACTATACATCTTTAAAAAGCCAGGCTGACTTCTAATGCATTCGTGCCCAGTCAATTCCAAACAATCCTGTCTAGTCACAGTCCTTGAGTCTGAGAATTCCTAGCCCCCATCTGGCCTCTGGGTTCTGTCCATCACCCTGGCCTTCAGTTCAATGACTTCTGCCTTGAGGCAATTTGAAACAATAGCTTGGCGGGGAGATACCACCCATAATCTGATTTTTCCCAGGCGGCATCTTCACAATGAGCGTGAGTGTCTGCTTTGTCCGAGGGAGAATGCTGAGCGGGAGGTGCTGGGAGAGGCCTGGGGATCCAGATTATGGTTCGGGCTCAATCTTATCTCCTGCTCCATCTCCTGCCTATGCCTCTGCTCCCACCGACTTTATCTGAAAGTAAAGAATTCTGCTTTTTCAACCCTGAAAGGCTTCAAGTTATGGGACTCCATCAAGTGAGATCTCAGAGTAGAGACAGACAGACAGAAAGTACCTCTCTTGGCCAAACTGTCTTTTTTTTGCCTCTCTGTTTTCAGATAGGTCACCTTTAGTCTGAACTGGTCCCATTCATGTATAACCTGACAGAAGGCTGCAAGAAATAAGAGATGCCAACATGCTGAATTTCCAGCATTTTCCCTGACACTGTAGGCTCTGTAAACACGGGGCAGGTGACACTCAGACTGCTCACCACCATCTACAAGAATCACCAACTTCCCCGCCCACCCCCCCAGGTGGACTGGGGCCCTCCCAGCTTCCCAGCTGCCCATCCTGCCACCGCCCCCTCCTCCGTTCAGCCTCCCTTCAGGTCCTATTTCTTGCTGCTCACCAGTCCCGGTACAGATTCTCTGTCATTTGGAATTGGGGCAGCATGTGGTCATAGGCAGGAAGATAGCTTCCCTGGACAATAGTCATTTTGTTTTGTTTCATTAGAATAAAAGAAATTAGAAAGGGAATATTGTTCCTCTGATATTTTAAAACATTTGTGTTGTCCTGCAGGGATTACCTTTAAAACTTTGGTCTTCTGTTTTGTAGTTCCTTATGCGCGATGACAAAATTGATGTATTTCCTTCTCTTTCTTTTCCCTTCCTTTCTCCACTATTACCTGCTATTAGTTCATAGTATTATCTTTTTACAATATCTACTTTTGTACTATTAAATGATACCTTTTGACCATCTGCTATTGTAGAAACTTTAACTGCCTCTTTCAATCAGCAAAATTAGTTTGCCTCCCATTTTTAAAAAATTTCTCCCCTTCTAATTGTATTAGTTGATCCATTTTTACATGGCCAGACCAATAATATTTTCATTCTGGTTTGTCACTGTCATTCCCATCTTTGATTTTATCTTGATTACATAGGTACATTTATTTAATTCTCACAGCACATCTTTGACCGTAGTGTCCTAAGTTATCTCTCACTTGGCCAAAGTTAATTTCCTGTAGTTTTCTAAGGAAGAGCTCATTTGCTTCCTCAAGCTTGGTTTTCTGAGGCCAAACATAGTTTCACTGGATATAAAACTTTTGAGTCACACTTTCTCTTTTGTGTATCATGTAAGTGCTCTCTGTTACCTTCTTGCATTTAACGTGGTTGGAGAAATGTGGACTTACTCTTAATTGTATCCACTTAAAAGCGACTTGATCTTTTTGTTTTGCTGACTAATGGAGTCTTAATCTTTAAGTCCAAAACTTTATTAGAGCAACTCAGTGTTGATTATCCTTGATCAATTTTCTCTGGCAACCATTGGTGTTCATTGATATATAAACTTAATATGTTTTTTTCTTTAATTTAAAAAAAATGTTAGCCGCATTATATCTTTAACTATTTGGTTTTTGTATTTTGGTTTTCTTCTCTGGGTCTGCAATCATGTAAATTATTGAATTTCTTTTCTATCTCTTAGGTATATATTATTGTTTTCTTTATTTCTTCTTATCTTTTATTTTCATCTCATTTTGTTGACTTTTTCTTTGTCCTTTAATATTTTTCTCCAGCCTAAATAACGTTTGATACTTTTCCAATTTTTTTAAAACAGGACATTTCCTTTTTAAAATTTTTTTTATTTTTATTTATTTATCTTTAGAGGAGAAGGGAAGGAGAGAAGGAGAGAAATATCAATGTATGGTTGCCTCTTGTGAGTCCCCTGCTGGGAACTGGCCTGCAACCCAGGCATGTGCCCTGACTGGGAATCGAACTGCGATCATGTGGTTCGCAGGCCTGCGCTCAATCCACTGAGCTACACCAGCCAGGGCTCCAACTTTATTTTTATTTTTATGATAGTTTGGCTTTATTTTATCTTTTTCTTTCTGTTATGCTAACCATGCATAAAAGCCAGTGTCTGGCCATTTTTAAGTACAAAAATTTCATACATTTCAACATAACACTTTTCCCTGAATTCAGCTAGCTCATATTTTATTTGCTCCTGTTACTCACCACATTTCCTCCCTGAGTTCTTACATTTTTACTTTGTAATCTTGCTTCACAGAAGCAATTGCTTCAATGAATTACTGTTAATTCCTGGAGAAATGCTTATTCACAACTTTCATCTGTTTCATAGCAACAATTTTTAGAAAGGATTATTTATGTCTTATCATAAATAATCTCAGCATAAATTTTGCTATTTTTCTTAGATATTTTTGTTTTTAATACTCAGTAAGTTCTTGTTTAATTTTTGTCTTTTAATAAGTTTAATTTCCCTATCGGCAGCAGTAGGCCACTGTGAGTGGCCAGGGAACTGCGAGTCACCCAGACTAGCTCTGTTTCACAACCCAAAGTCTTCCCGGTGACCGCAGGGGCAGAGCACTCCCACATGCGTGTGGAGTTTCCCCTAATACCCTCTGCATCCAAACCAATCACGTACAGAAGAGCTTCTGAGGCCAGATCCATTTACTTTAGAGCCCACACTCATTGTTGCAGGTTAGAGATATATTTTGCATTTCAGTGTGCACACTTTACTTCTCACTGTGGACTTTCAATGGCACTTTCTGAGATGTGTGGCTACCCAACCCTCCTTTCTTTCTCTGTATTTCTTTTTGTCACTTCTGCCTTCTGTTCGATTTAACCTGCTTTTACCAAGCTTTGCACATACTTCGCAATATGCGTATTCTATCTTGGAGGATAGTAACAATGTACAGAATTTAAGACCATGAACTCTACAATCAAACCTCGTTTTAATTCTAGTTCTTAATTCGTTATCTCTGTGACCTCATGCAGATTACCAGCTTCTTGTGGCTCAATAACCTCTTTGGAAAACTTAGTATAATAGTTGCATCTACCATTTAGTGCAGGGTTAAATGACTTGGTGTAATTAAAGTTTTTAAGCAGAACTTGGTACATAGTCATTGTTATAGAAATGTTAGCTATT
The DNA here is from genome assembly GCF_014824575.4 of Sturnira hondurensis. Taxonomy (NCBI): domain Eukaryota; kingdom Metazoa; phylum Chordata; class Mammalia; order Chiroptera; family Phyllostomidae; genus Sturnira; species Sturnira hondurensis. The sequence continues at coordinate 15,691,511 of NW_028094846.1, read as the reverse complement.
TCTATTGTTATTGTTTTTTTCCATCAAAAATATCATTGGTTGGACTTGAACATTTTTCTTTTATTACTTTTGCATGTTAATTGATTTTTAGATGGGGGGGGAGGGAGAGAGAAACATTGATATACGAGATAAACATGGGTCAGTCGCCTCCCATACACACCATGGCCAAAGGGGGGACCAAACCCATAACACAGGTGTATGCCCCAACAGGAAATCACCACCTGCAAACTTTTTGTGCACAGGAAGATGCTCCAACTAACTGAGCCACCAGGCCAGGGCTTCTTCTATGTTTGGGTGATGTTTTCTAGAAAGAAGAAAGTGCTGACTTAATCAGCCATCTTCACACCAGCATATTTACCCTTCCCCTGTGTGCTGCTTATTTCCCTCAGTGGCTATTGATCCTCAGTTGTACATTTATCTTTAAGGATAAAAAACATTCCCTTGATTAATATAGATGGCTCCCGCGGGTTAGTTACTTCTGCCTTTTCTGGCCTTTGTCCAACCCGAGACTGCTGCCTACCTGTCTGGGCAGGTGTGTAGGACATGACACACTGTGGGCTTCCCTTCGGGGTGCATTGTGAGCTGTGGAAGTCTGGGTTCGAACCATTTCTCTCAGAAACTTGAATCCCTTCTCTGACCAATGCCAAAACAAGGAGGGCCCTATTCTCGGGCATCAACTTCCACTCTGGGAACTCTAGGCCCTTCTAGGCAGATTGGCTTGATTTCTTTGCAGAGTATTTCCTGTATTCCACCATTCAACCTGGAGATAAACGGCGCACTGCTGGTGGGGGTAGAGGAGGCCAACAGTGCAGCCATTCACAGGCTCTTTGCCAATCAGCTCGCAAGCAGGGCGAACCGCAGGCTCTGTCTTAGTGGGAGGGGGGCCATCAGTCTGCAGGCTTCCTTTTAGGGAGCAGGCAGTAAGGCAAGAGGTGTGGACAGGAGCCTCTCAAAGTCCGCAGGGACTGAAAGTGGGAGTGGGAGGAGCCGCAGAACCAGAGTCTGTTCAGATCACCGCTAAGGAGAACGGGCAAGGAGGGCCAACGCTGGGGACCCGAGATTCTCATTTAGGTCCCAGCTGTGAGGCAAGGTTGAGAAAAGGAAAAGAGGGCAGGAGGTCAGAATATAAACAATTGGAGTGAAGTTGAAAGCGGTATGTGTGGTGGTTCGAGAAAGTGGCTATAAATGTTATAAAAGTGTCAGAAGCTCATTTTTTATTTTTATGGAGCACTGGCTGTCTCTGATGTGGGGAGGAATTTGAGGCAGATCTAAGAGTTAAAACAGCCAGTAGAGTGAACGCTTGTGTCTCTACTTCTCTTCACATGTGGGCAAGACCATCCTTCTTTCCCTCTGAAACAATGCTTCCTGTACATGCTGGTTGAATGGGGGGATGGTTACGTGTCTACCACACCCTTTATGAACGCATTCAAATGCAAGGCACATTCTCGCCTTGCATCTGGTTCAGGTCTTCTAGTGAGTGAGAAGCCCACGAAATAGGATAAAAACCGGTCCCTGAAAAATTGTAGTTGACGCTCGTGGTTCACATCCTCGCTGTTGGGAAATTCACAGAGGGCTTTACGACCAAGCATCTCTGCCTGCAACAGTCAAACTCTGGGAAGTGCGTGTTTTTCTTGAATGGTGCAAAGTCAGCCTGGACTCCAGTAATCCAACTGGATCAGAAAGATTAGCCCATCATCTGTTTCATCATTGTTGGCATGTGTAAGAAGGAAAAATATAATAAAGGCAGGCAAGACATTTGAAATGTAAAAATCAGTCATTCATTCTCCCTTTTTGACTGAAAGGGAGGACCCATTGCTTCTGCACTTCCTGTCTATTGCTTACATGCTCACAAGAAAAATGTTCACTTATGTGAGAGGTAACTGGTGAGCTTTGGATTTCTTCTTTTAGATTCAGTGTTTTCCAAAAACATTTTGTACAACACATATAAAATGTGTTTGTGGTCTAATACATTGGGGAAGTGCTGCTTTATTTTCCTCTTAGAAATGAATAAAACATTAATATGTTAATGAATCTAAGTTCTGCAATATGAAAGTTTATGTACTTTGTTTATATAAGAGTTTCTTAAACAGGAGCTATTTTTTTTTCTATATAATTCCTAGCATTCTGTGGATGGCACACAGGAAGGCTTTTTTTGCTCTAGTGCCCATGGCCAAGGCCAAAGCACCCACTTGGATGGTACCGAGCACCACAGCTGGACTCTGTGGGCCAGGATTCCTGGGCTCCCTGCCTAGTTCTGAGAGAAGCTTTTCTGGTGTCCCTGAAGACAGCTTGCTCCAGAAAATCCAATCTCCTGAAAACTCAGCCCACTGGCTGTTTATCTTGAAACTAATATGCCCGTGACTGATACCATTCCCCCTTGGTCTTCTTAAGAAGGTAGAGTCTTTAGTATTTTCTCTGCATAAAATACCATGTCATCTGCAAAGACACAACTTCACTTCTTTTCTGATTGGGATGCTTTTTCTTTCTTTTTCTTGCCTAATTGCTCTAGTGTGGACTGGAGGTATTATGTGGAATAAAATCAGTGAGAGTGGGCATCCTTGCTCTTTTTGTTTTTTTGATAGACTTTATTTTTCTTTTTTTTTTTAGAAACTAATTTTTTAAAAAGATTTTATTTATTTTTAGAGGGGAAGGAGAAAGGGAGAGAAACATCAATGTATGGTTGTCTTTTGTGCGTCCCCTGCTGGTAGTTAGCCTGCAAGGAACCGGCCTGCAACCCAGGTATGTGCCCTGACTGGGAATCGAACCGCGATCGCCTGGTTCGCAAGCCCGCACTCAATCCACTGAGCTACACCAGCCAGGGCTGATAGACTTTATTTTTCAAGAGCAGTTTTAGGTTCACAGGAGCACTGAGAGAAAGGTACAGGGGTGTTCCCAGAGACATTCCCTACCCCCTCACGCACGCAGCCTCTCCCCTGTTCACACCCCCCACCAGAGTGGTACATTTGTTATAAATGATGAACCTACACTGACAGATTATCATCCAAAGCCCCCAGTTTACATCAGAATTCACTCACTCTTGGTAGTGTACGTTCCACGGGTTTGAACAAATGTATAAGGATGTGTATCCATCACTAGGATAATGTACGGAAGAGTTTCACTGCCCTAAACATTCTCTGTGTTCCTCCTATTCCTCTCCACTCCCTCCTAACTGTTGGTAACTACTTATATTTCTACTTAGCTGTCACCTTCTAAGTCACAGGAGTCACTGTGGGCTGCAAGAGAGGAATTGATATAATTAGAAATAGTCCTCGAAGGCAGGAAATGTGTTTTCTGTGTTACATTTTGTGACTGGTCAGGCTTGGCAGGCTAGGCCCTGGATGACTATTGACTGGCAGACTGAGCCTACATTACAGATGTTGTCTCAGGGCCGTCTTTTTATCTGCAAAAGCAGAGTTTGTCGACTGAATTCCCCCTGAGTGTATCAGAGGTCTTCCTCCCCTGTGTTCATAGTCATATGCACAGATCCCCCAGAGACCTGCTCATCTACCATTATCTCACCAGGGCTCCCCTGCTACCTTTTCACCATTTCCAGACTCTGCAGTGACACCAGTGAGAACAACAAAGAGAGGCTGGGCCCGGGTCCACTGGCTATTCCAGCTGCACCTCTTTCTGCCTTGCCTTTTGTGCTCCACAGTCTGACGAGAGCCACTGACCTTCAACAAGCCGAGCAAATTATATTCTGCTAATGAGCTTAATTACCTAGTTCTCTGCTTAAGATAAACTTTAAAATTCTGTAAAGGCCTTTAAAACCCTTTGTGGCACTCGCAGGTACTTGTGGCAAAATGGGAGACCTGCTCCCACCCCATGCAACCCAGCCGCTGTGACTGCCCGGATAATGAGGCTGATGCTCACCTGCCTCTTGACACTCAGGGCTTCTGTGGGACTCCACAGCCAGTGGGCAGGATGGTGGTTATCATTCTCCTTTTACAAATGAGAAACTGAGGCCTGTGAGGGTGAGTCCCTTTGGCCTCTTCCAGTGCTGGTCTGGTTGCCTTTGGTTACATGATGCTCTCCTTACCGGCACTACGGGAAATATGGCAACCCCTCCCTTGGGAACTTTTCAAAGTCTGCATTTACCATAAGAGGCTGACTGAGAACATGTCATTGAAAGCACTGACTGTTTTCTCCAATTGACAGTTCTGCGTAGGAGAAACTAAGGCCCAGAGAAATTCGTGGGTCCCTCAGGAAAGTGGCAGCTCCAAGGGTCCCATCCTCCACACGTACTATCTGCTGGTGACTATCTTCCAGTCTTAAAAGCTGCTCGGTCAATCAAGTTTCATTTCTTTAACAACTAGTCCTTATCCTGCTCAGGCTGGGCTTTGGAGGGGTGCCTATGTGACTTGCATTTGCATGGGAATCACCTGGAGAGCTCCCTCCCTCCCTCCCTCCATCCCTCCCTCCCTCCCTCCATCCCTCCCTCCCTTCCTCCTTTCCTTCTTTCCTTTCTTCCTTCCTTCTTTCCTTCCTTCCTTCTGAATACTGGTCATTGCCCACCAAATTAATATACTCATCAGTGAGTTGTAACTTGGCAGTTCGAATAACATGGAGCTCAAAGGCAAGCTTGACTTTTTCTTATTTTTCAGTCCATCTTTCTTCCTCCTTCTCCTATCTCTGGGTACACGCAATATTCAATAAATGTTTGCTTTAAAAATGGATATTCATTCCCCATCAAGAGCAAGATCTGGGAACGTAAAACATTGACCTGGGAATTATTGTGGCAGCCCATGCAAATGCCAGTAATTATTTAAGGTCAAGTTAAAACACAGGAAACCAAGCTACTGGGTCTTCCATCAGGACCATTTGGAGAAGGATGATTTCAGTGAAAGCCCCAAGGATTTTCACATTGAGACTATATTTACTAAAGCTGCCATCTTTGACCAAACAGTCTTGGTCAGAGAGCCACAGAGAGAGTTTGGGAAATATCCATAACTGTCATACCCAAATCAAAAACAATTAGCCAGTGGGGTTTCTTGTAAGGAATGTTGGGAGGCAGGTCTGGGGACTAAATGTCTTCATTTTTGTTCTCTCTCTCTTTCCTCTCTCGTTCTCCCCACTTTTCTGTATCTTCACGTTTTCCCCAGTGTATTTCATGTGCCCACATCTCTCTTCCCAATCTTTGCAGCTAAACATTTACAAGTCTATAAAAGCTAAGAAATGCAAATGATTAAGAAGCACCATACTACAGGAAGGAGCATGAGCTTACTTGTGAATAAAAGGGTAGTGAGCGGGTTTGATAATCAACCACTCAAACAAGAAACATAGTATGTTGCTCAGGTTGGAGCAACGTGGGCAAGAAGGAGGGACATTACCACCTTCCTTGCACTATATTGAGCAGTTTACATGGTGAGAGGCTACCAAGGAGCTGATTCTAGGAACTGAGCCAAGTCCAGTCAGTTAAGAGGAGTCGGGGAGTATTTAAGATCTTGTAAAACCATCCATCACTAGAACTGAAGCACTCAACAGAGGACAGCCCCGCGTCTCATCGCAAATTTTTCTGGACATTGGAAAAATTGGCTTAAGGGAATTAAAAAAAAGTTTCTGAGGTTCTTGACTGGAATTTTAACACATATCTTGCAGCTTGATTACAGCTAGAAAGAAGGAAGTAGCTCAAATAAATCCACATTTTCAGCCATTCTACACATGCATAAAGAATAAACTGCCAGGGACCTTGTAATGGGTTTCAGAATTGGGAGATGGGGTTTATAGAGATGGTGACCCAAAGAAAGATCTCGCCTGAAATGACTAAGAGCTACATTGATGCCATTATCTTCAGGTTTTGGTTGCATTTCCTTATATCTCAGACCCCTTTTATAAAAGAAAAACTAAGAGGCCTCTGCTACATGTCCCGAGTTTTGATGCTGTGAGACACCGTTATATAATCTTATGCAAGTGAGTTGACCTCCTTCAGCCTGCATTGCCGTCACTAGGAAAAATCCAATGTGTCAAAGCACAGGGTGGTCTTCCAATGCAGATCCAAAGTATATGCGCGGATGAGTTCATCTAACACTGGTGTCGGGGGCGAAAATTCTACACAACTTCTGAGCTAATACTTGAGCTGGTGGTAAGAGAAATAGTAATGACATTTTATTCTTGGTAGTGGGATGAAGGCATTGTGGATAAAAGAATTCCACACTGCTAGACCTGTGCGCGGTGGGGAGAAGAGGGGAGGTGGCAGGTATGGACGGTGAAGCTTGACCTTGGTATTGGACACAAATATGAAAGCTTGATTTGGCCTCCTGTGCCTTGTTCTTCATCACGTCCTCAGTCCACATGACCCTCCCCTGTACTCCAAGGAGACCAGCATTGTCACGGCCTGCCACCTCTCAGGGGCATCTCAAAGGTCTTTGCCTTCCTGCTCTCTTCCTACCAAGGAGAGGAATTTTAATAAGTCTAGGAGAGGCCCAAGGACAGTATTGGTGGTGCTTTTAAATCCATGCTGTGTATTATCTCTTGGCATTCTCTCTCCCTCTCCTCTCTCTCTCTTTCTGCTTCTTTCTTCTCTCCCTCTATCTCTGCTCGCTGTTCTCTCTCAAACATATACAACTTTGTTAAAGGCCAACTCAAGTCTGTATCCTGCCTGGGAAGACTTAGGATGGGTGACTGTGTAGCTCTTGCTAGTTCATCCTCTAATGAGAAAATTTCTCCACTTCATGCCCATTTCCATCCTTTTGGTTTACTGTGCATGCTGCCAAGTGTTAAGCTCTTGAGGGCTATGATTTGGATGTGGTGCTAGTGTGGAGGGACTGGGGTCTGCGTGTAACAGCGCAAAACGACAGCTCCTTGTGACCTCCCCTTTGTGCCCAGAAGGCTACCTGAGGATTGGGACAAAAGATCTGTAGTCAGAAACAAAGTCACTGAGCATAGCTCAGATTCCGGTCTGCTTGTTTCCTCCAGGAATCTAGTGTGGAAATGCGTGGCTGGTCTTACCATGTTTCAGTCTCTTTACTGAGACATGAGAAACATTTCTCAGGCTCAAATCCTCCTTTGGACATTGGCTTCTGCTCTTTTCCAGGGCTGCGATGCTCCCCTGCTCCCAACCCACTATCAGTCCCATGATTGCAACACGACATTGCAACTACAAGTCCCAGTGTTACAATTACAGGAGACTGCTCCTGGCCACTCCTGCCTCCACTCCAGCCTCAGAGTCTTCTCTTTTCTCTCTTCTCTGAGCTACTGTAGCATCTCTTTACCTACAGTTCAGGAGGGGGGTTACTGGATTGTGCTTTTGGTGTGTTTGCGTCCCTGACTGTTTCAGGTTGGTAAATTGTATTACTTCTACCAGACTCTCGGTTTCACCTGCATCCCCCATCTCCTTCCAGGGCCCAGCCCAGTGCCCTGTACACAGAAAGTGTGAGTAGCCCTGGTGATGTCTCATGACTGGGAAATGAGAAGGTCGGTTAGATGACTGTCATCTCCCTCCTCTGGTGGCAGCAAAACCCAGAGTAAATGAGAAATCCCATCTGTGCAAGAAGCCATCCTATACAAGAACTTGTCAGGACCCCAAAGCAGCTGTGTGAGGTGTCCAGCCACGGGGAGCAGGACTTCCCAGAGAGCGAGCCCTGGGGGATAGCTGTGCTCTCTGACATGTCCAATAAAGGAAGAGAACAGCTGTCACTGGGTCCTCTGAAAACTCTTTCAAGTACTTGGACCCCATGAGGATTTGCTCCACTTTTAAAGAGGATACTCTGTGGACCATTAAAGAATTAGTGCTTCAAGCTAATAAAGTCCAGACCTTAGTTCTGCTACAGAAACCCCACCCAGTGACTGTATTGGTTTCCCAGGGCTGCCGTGACAGTGAACCACCAACTGGGTAGTTCAAACCACAGAAATTTATTTCCTCACAGCTCTGGAGGCTGAAAGTCTAAGACCAAGGTGTCAGAAGGACTGGTTTCATTCAGAGGTTCTTGCTCCTTGGCTTATAGGTGGCTGTCTTCCTTCTGTGGCTTTTCCTGTCTGTGTCCTCATCTCCTCTTCTTATAAGGACACCTACCATATTGGATTAGGACTTCTCCACCCCCCACAGCCCCATTTGATATTATTTTTATCTTAATTACCTCTTAAAAGTCCTTGTCTACAAATTCAGTCATATCCTGACATACTGGGGTTAGGACTTCAACATATAAATTTGGGAGGATACAACTCAACCCATAACAGTGACTTTGGGTAAGGTTGAATTTTACTCAGTTGAATGTTATTCATCTCCTTCAATAAGATGTATTGAGCACCAAAACTTCACCAGACTCTGTGTGGATGCTGGGAATACAGCAATGAACACAATAGACATTCTGATACAGAGAGACAGTAAGAAAAAAGGTGTGGCATGTTGAACAATCATACAGTCTATAGAAGAATTTACAGCATGGTTGAGGCACTGGGAGTGTTGTCCAACCCATGCCCCACTTCAGGGAGGACTGGGTACACATCTCTGATGAGGGTGGACAAAGAGAGGAGGGGTGAGCGGAGTGCCCCTGACTAGAAACACGCCACATTAACATAGACAATGAAGACATTGAAATTGTGAAATATTTTGCCTTGGTTCAGTCATCAGTGCAAATGGGGACTGCAGCCAGGAAATCCAGAGAAGGCGGAGACTCAAAAGAGCCGCAATGGAAGAATCAGGAAAAATCACGAAGAAAAAAGGTGTGTCATTAGAGACCAAGGCTAAGTTTGTCTATAGCCTCATAGTCCCAGTTCCTAAGTATGAATGTGGAAACCGGGCAGGTGGCTGCTAGGAAAAAAATTCATTCATTTGAAACATGGTGCTGAAGGAGAGCTCTATGTCTACTCTGCACCATCAGCAAGAAGAACCACTGGGTCCTAGAGCAAATGAAGCCTGAGACATTGCTGGAGGCAAAAACGACCAAACTGTGCCTACTTCAGGCACATCATGAGAAGGCAGAGTTCTTTGGAAGAGATAACAATGCTGGGAAAAATAGAAGGCGGCAGGAGAGGGAGACCAGATAGGAGATGGATTGAGTCCATCAAAGAAGCCATAGGCAAGGGTCTACAGGAGCTGAGCAGGGCTGTTCAGGACAGGACATTGTGGGTGTCACTCATTCATAGGGTCACCAGGAGCTGGAGCCAGATCAACAATAGGAAACATGCGCAGCAGAGTGTAGCGGGGAAGGATGAGGCTGGAACGCCTCTATTTTTATTAACTCTGCTTTTTCCACAGACACAGGTGTGATGTTCCTCCTCCCTTCTTCCTGACCAATACAAGCCTAGGATCCCCAGAGGCTCTGTGAGCAAGACTGTGGCTGGTTTTTGGCAAGTGAGGGTCACTGGTGGAGAAATAGTCCAAGACACTCACCCTACAGCTTGGGAGCCAGGAGCACAATCATCCCCTGTAGGTTTCACCTTCATCGTCCATCTCCGCCCAGGGCCCAGCCCAGTGCCCGGAGCACAGAAAGTGTTGGTAGCCCTGGTGATGTCTCATGACTGGGAAGTGAGATCCCAGTAATGGATGAAAGCCATTACTGTCATTGAGAACCTGACAATCCATTACCCTCATTACTGCTGAGTGCTGACACTGATTGCAGACTCATTATGTGCCAAGCACTGATCGTACGCATCCTCCTCCAAGCCCAAGGAGCGCTATTTTTCTTTTCACATTTACAGATTAGGAAACCGAGGCCCTGAGTGGTTCTGTAACTTGCTGCAAATCCATCAGACTTAATTCTCAGTCACGCTGCTGAGCTGTTTGGGGAAGGGTAGGCCACTGATAGAGTTGGAGTTGAAAGTTGGTTTTCATTGGCTTCCGAACACTTTTGTCCCCAATTAAAGCTGCTGGCATTTCACCTTACCAAAGAAACTAATAAATCTTATTTCCAATAAGTGACTCCCAACATTAAAACATGCAACATTTTTTCAACATAAATTTTCCCGACAACTGTAACTCATTCCTTTGATATAAGGCATGAACTACTGCAGTCTGTCCACAGTGACAAAGACAGCCCCGGGCGTGAGTCCAGCAGCTGGGCTTTGACAGCAGCGTGGAATACTTTACAGCAGTTTCAGGAAGTTTCCCTCGCTGTCCCAATTACAGTGGAGTCCTCCTGGGGGCATCTGTTGCAAGGGGCCTTAACACATACCTCTCCTGGTGTGTAGTGGCCACTCAGTGCAAATGGGCCACTTGACAAGAGAAGAAGTCCTTCTTTAAGAAGTTTGCTTTCTCAAAGACATTGGGGCTCTCTCAAGGAACTCTTGGGCAAAGTTTTAAGGCCTGGTCTTGCTTCTGTGGATAGTGCCTCAGCCACAGAAATCCAAGCCCCTTCTCTTTTTTCTCAAGGTAAATCTTTGCTTTGGGAACAATGTCCTCTTTTGCTAAGTATGATGACGAGAGTTTAGCTAAAAGCCCGTGATGGTGGATAACTGTCTATTGGGCAGGTTTATGGTTTATGGTTTTAGTCATTTGGTTTCTAAATCTGTGGATTTCTAGTTCATATCCTTTGCCCATTTTTCTACTTTTTGTGGTCTTTTCCTCACTTATTTTAAAGACTTCTTCATATATTCTCAATATGAACCCCTTGCTAACTGCATGCTGGCAAATATCTTTTCCCAATTTGTGACTCATCTTTTTGCTTTATTATGTGAAAATCTTAATTTTAAATTTGGGTACATCCATTTCTCCTTTGTGATCTATGCTGTTGATTCTTTTTAAACATTTATTTTTCATTTTAGTTGACACACAATATTACATGCATTTCAGGTGTACAAAATACTCACTTAACAAGTGGTCAGCATCATAAGTCACTGTACATAGTTACTCCATTATTGACTATATTCCCTATGATGTATAGTACATCCCTGAGACTGTCTTTTAATAACCGGAAGTCTTAAACATTATGTAGATTCCATTTCACACTTCATACTCTACCAACAAAAAGTATTCATCGGTCACTTTTCTAAAAGTTTCGTTTGAGATTTTATAATTGTTGTTTTTACACATGCTTTTCAAAAGGCAAAGGGCATTAGCTGCCTTGATAAGGAGTTATCGGCCTCTGGAGCGCGTAGCTGTGTTTCTTAGGAGCAGGACTTCTCTCCTGCTTGTGGTGCTGGCGTTGAGTGGCTGAGCACAGCCCTAATTCTAGAATCCATTTAGATCTCACTTGAGGGGCTCCCTATATATTCCCCCTCTTGCCCTACCAAGTCGTTAGCATTGCAGTTGCTTAAGCACCTAAGAACTAAAATCTTTTCCATCCTGGTTTCCTCTCAAGGGTGCGTTGGCATATCTATATCTGTATCTAACTATTGATACATTTACCTATCTAGATTGTGGAGTTGGCACATATTATGCGTGTGCATTGATAACTGATATTTTCTGTTTATGTCATGTATGGGACACTATTAAAAATTCATGTAGGTTTTCAGAACATACTGAAGTTAGCCCAGAGGAGGCAACCCTGGTCCCACAGCGTAGGATGTTAGACTATTAGAATAGGTTAGGTTAGGATGTGTTATCAACAAGCCCAGGAGCTTAACTCTCAGCAGGGGTCGAGAAACACCAGGATGCTCCAAACTTTTTCTTTTTTAAAAAATATTTTATTTATTTATTTTTAGAGAGAAGGAAAGGGAGAGGAAAGAGAGGGAGAGACATACCAGTGTGTGGTTGCCTCTCATGTGTTCCCTAATGGGAACTGGCCTGCTACCCAGGCATGTGCCCTGACTGGGAATCGAACTGGTGACTCTTTGCTTCACAGGCCCGTGCTCAATCCACTGAGCTACACCAGCCAGGGAAGGATGCTCCAAATTTACACCTGCACCATCTCAACATGAGGCCTCCTCGTCATTGGGCAGGTGAAGAGACAGCTGGAGAATTGCTCTGGCCCTTCTATGCTTTGGCCTGGAAGTGGGACACATCACTTCCACTCACAGTTCATTGACCAGCCCATGTCATGTGACCCTACCTAACTGCAAGGAGGCTGGGAATGTGAAGAAGCAGATGGACTATTTACTAAGTATCACAGGAGGCCAGCCTGAGACTAACAAATCATCCACAAAATTTGCACCTGCATGATTAGTAATTCACTGTAGCCAGCTCTGGCTGGTGTAGCTCAGTGGATTGAGCACTGGATTGCAAAGAAAAGGGTCTCTGGTTTGATTCCCAATCAGGGCACAAGCCTGGGTTGTGGGCCAGGTCCCCAGTTGGGGGTGCATAAAAGGCAACCACACATTGATGTTTCTCTCCCTCTCTCCCTCCCTTCCCCTCTCTCTAAAAATGACTAAATAAAATATAAAATTTGAAAAACAAAAAAGAATTAACTGTAGCCGTAGCTGATATTTTGAGTCCTGCTAAAATCTCACAGGACGAGATACTCTGCAAGCAAACACTAATTAGGAAAATGTGCCTCCTGAGATGAGAAAATGGAGGAAATCAAGAATGTATAAGTCAATGGAGGTAAGAGAAAGAAAGCATTAAACATCAGCTATGGCTTAGACTGTATGGCTTATCATTTACAGGTGGAGGGTGTCAATATTGAGAAGTAAAGCAAAGCAAGACAATGCAAGGGGTTCCAAGGAGCTTGAGCTAAATAATAAGAAATAGTTCCCATGTGGATGGAACTCACGGTCTGTGAAGAAACTGGTTGCTGAGAGGCCACTGGAGTGGTTTATTAACAGGCTAAAACATGTTGCTGCCATCAATAAAGAAGGTCTTTGTTGGGGTGGGCTCCCCCCAAAAAAGGAGGGCACGAGGCCAGAAATGTGAGTCCATATGTATTTTTCCAAAGTCGTATGAAAGAAAATTGAAAGAGAGCTAACCAGTCCTCCATGTCTTTACACATACTGCAAAAAACAATCATTAAGTTGATATTTAGGACAAGAACAACCACCACAAAAAAAAAGGTGAAATCTAAGCAGTCGTGATTTTTAGAAAAGAAATAAGAAGTTGAAGGGAGAAAGGGAAAAAGTTAGCAGAGAAAGAATGTACAGAGAGGTGAGCAATAATTGTTTTCCAACTGCAGGAGATAAAAATGCGTATCTAAGAGGTATGCCTGACCTTCCTGCGATGCATGTATCAGACTCCCAAGTGTGGAGACAAAGGGAAGAAGTCCCAGGGGAGAAGGAACCCGAATGCGGTGGCCGTATGCAAAGTGAAGGCATTGTGGGCGACAGGAGAGATAATAGAGGGAAGTGGAGAGCGAGGAATAAAGCAGGGTGATAAGGAAGCACAGCGAAGAGGGAAAAAAAAAAAAAACAGGGGAAGGGCCGAGATAAATCGCCCATAAAGAAGTCTTCAGCAGAGGCCAGCAGTTCTGGGAGGAAGTTTATCTGGGGGGTCAGAGTCTTTGGAGAGCCTTGTGACTCCAAATGTGTGAAAAAAATGGACTGCTGGTATCACCCAACCCTAGTCCCAGGCTATGCGGATCGTAGAGCAGCCACCATTTATTGTGTCCTTTCCAAGAGCCAAGTGCAGTCCAGGGCATCCTGGGTACACATTGTCTGAGCTCAGTGCTGTGAGCTCAAAAGTAAGACTTACAACACATTGCAAATAAGAACTGATATTGAAGGTGTTCGCTGTTTGCCAGGTCCTGTTCTCAGAGCCTTCCATGTGACAAGCTGTTTAATTTGGGGGCCAGCCCTAGTATTGCCTTCCCATGCCCCTATTTCTTCTTCTCTAAACTGGGATTATTGGAGAACCCACAGCTCAGTCCTCTAAGAGGTAAACTGAGGCAAGAACTAATGTCATCATTTGCAGGTGGGGCGAATCCCTGCTCCTTGGCTTTGGTGGAGAGAGTTCCACACTTGGGAAGGAAACAGGGGCAGAGAGGTTGGGAGATGAGAAAGAAGAGGGTTGACAGTCCCTGTAACTTCTGCCACTCAATTCTAGACCTGTGACGCTGCAGCCTGCTTACTGTTCCATATAGGTCACGTCTCCTCGGCTGGCCCTCAGGGAACGGAGGCACAGTGAAGCCCCACAGTGGCCTGACATTCACACAAACAGAACCAGAAAGAGAGAGAACTCAGGCACCCTGATTCCTGGGCAAGGGAGGGAAGTTTTCCCCGGGGTCCAGGCTGGGCAGAAGGCCAGGGTTAATGCTAGGGAAAAGAAGTCAGACAAAGGAAGACAAATATCATATGACTGTCCTCATATGTGGAACCTAATAATCAGAACAAATGAACAGTTGAAAAACAAACGCATAGAGAGAACAAACTGTGGCCAGATGGGAGGGGGTTTGGGAGCTGGGTGGAAAGAGAGAAGGGATTAAGAAGTACAAATTGGCAGTCACAAAATAGTCATGGGGATGTAAAGTACGGTATAGGGAACAGGGTCAATAATGTTGTAGTAACTATGTATGGTGCCAGATGGGTACCATACTTATCGAGGGGAACAGTTCATAAGGTATGTTAATGTCTAATCACTATGTTGTATACCTGAAACTAGTATCATATTGTAGGTCAACTGTAATGGAAAAATGAATTAAAAAAATAGATGACACAGGAGGCAAATGTCAAATACACCAGGGAGTGCTTAGCACAAGGTAAAAGTTGAAAAAAAATGACAGTTGTCTATAGTAGCAAAGGAACACTTCAGTGCCAGAGGTTCTGGAAGCTGTGGCGTTTTCACATTGACCTACAGGGGAGCCAAAGAAGAGTCACCATGACACTGGACTTCTTCAAAAGTGGTGGCAGGTTGCTCCTTGTCCCTGCCACCATCCTCATTCTCAAGTTTGAGGTTGAAAATCTTGCAGTGTTTTCCCCTGATGACCCAGAACAAGCTTCTGGGGTTTGCACATGACCCCCTTGGTCTCCTGGGGCCAGCAGCCCCCACGGGCTTACCTCCCTATGACACCTTCCATTTATGGCTGTGAAGTCCCTTGTAATCATCGATTGAGAAGTATACCTGCACTTCCAAGTGTCATTCTTTATTGTGTCCTGATGCAAAAAAAAAAAAAAAAAGTTTTTTTGGGCTGGTAGAAGTTCTCTGATGTCTCATATTTTTGTTACCAAAAAAGGAGGGAAGGCTTCCTGGAAGCCTCCTGGTCTCTGAAAAGCAGTCAATTCATAGAATTCTCAAACCAACAAAGATAGGGAAGGTCATGAAGTCCAGGTCCCAGCCTCCATGCCTGCCTCAGCCCCTTCTTCTGCAACAGGCCCCGTTCTGCCCAGGATCGAGCATTGGAGTTAAACTTCCTGTTCAGTCCTAAAGACTTCTCTCCTGCCTACTGTCTAAAGTCTCCACTGCTTGGTGAAGAGAGGTGGCAAATGGGCCCTTCCTCCGTCCACTGGTGAGAACGTGAGCTGCTACAGACTTTCCGAAGAGCAGAAATCCTTAACACATGCATATAGTTTTAACTCAGTAATGCCGTGTCTAAAAATACATCTGAAAGAGATACTCAGGTTATTGCAGAAAGATGAATGGACAAAAATGTTCAGTAGAATGGAACATTATGATAGAACAATTGGAAACAGCCTAAAATGCTCAACAGTAGCAACTGATGAAACACGTCATGATGGAGTGAGTCAACAGTGTTGTATGAGATACCTCAGATGAGATTTATGTATTTTTTACATGGCAAATGTTTATGACACACTAGGAAAGAAGCGAGTCATGAGACAGCATCTAGGGCAGGGTGTCAAATTCATTTTCACGGGGGGCCATGTCAGCCTCACGGTTGCCTTCAAAGGGACGAATGTAATTTTAGGACTGTGTGAATGTAACTACTCCTTACCTGGGGGCAGGGATCACAGGTAGAAACAAGGTGCTGGGCCAGATAAAACAAGGTGGAGGGCCGGATTCGGCCCATGGGCCTTGTGTTTACCACCTGGGATCTAAGGTACAATCCTGTGTACATACACATGTCTAGAAAAAAATTGTAACGATACCAAAATGTTGATACTGTTTGTCTTATGGGGGTGCGATGTAATTTTTCCTTTCTCTATGTTCTGTTTTTCTAGAATGAATTGGATTGAAAAATAATGAACAAACAAACACATGTAGAACACAAGAATCACTGTTTAGAATTGTCCAGATTTCTTCTCCCAAATCAAGATGGTACCATTTTCCGAGCTTCTCTTGGAAAAGGAGAAGAGGACAATATCCACCCCCCACCCTTATTAATTTTCTTTTAGGCAAATTGCAGTGAACCCAAGTATGATTTTGAAGAGGAAACGGTATCACAAAGACTTAGCCTGATTGGTGTGTGTAGATGAGAGTGTAAGGGGGGTATGTGTGGGCCTAAAAGAGTAAGGGTTAATCCCTTTGCCCTGCTAAATAAATGTGGATTCTCAGGGACTGGTGTTCCTAGCATAAGTAGTTAGACCACAAACCCTTCGAGGCAGGTGGTCACTGAACTTTTTATTCTCAGGTCCTAGCCTCGTGCCTGACACTTAGGAAGTGCTTAATACATATTTGACACGCAAATTAATTGTCAAGCCCCAAGTTTTTGGAAGTGTCTGCTGGCAAAGCCGAGCCTTCTCTTCTACCTGGATCCCCACAGCTGCGTTGGTCGAAGGCACAGTGGGGACTGAGGGAGTAACGGATGTGGCGAACCAGGCCGACCTGGATTCAAATGCTGGTTCTGCCACATGCAAGAGTTTGATCCTCTATTTCTTCTATTTCTTCTCCTCTGATATGGGAATGAGGATACTGGTGATTTGGCAAACGTAGTATAAGGATGAGAATTAGAAAATTTTCTCCTTCAAATCCTTTTTTTGTAGATTTTAGCTGAAAGCCTCTGAAAACTATTTCACAATGTTAGAATCCATTTATTGAAGCCATTCTGTGTAACTCAAGGTCCAAGTAGCCTTCTCTGGAATAGAAACCCAGAAGCATCTAAGGCTGTGTCTGCAAGTGCTTACTGCTGGCTTTCACCATGGGTATGGAAAGGAACTGTGTTTAGCAAGAGTTGGTGGATTATTAAGTAGCCTTATCTCAGCTCAGCATCTCCGTAAATAAGTCAAGGCTCAGAGGAGCCAAGTGGAAGCACTGGAAATATCTGAGGCCCTAAAATAGCAAAAAGGCTTTGAAGAACCCCATCTTCCTAATGGAAAAAAGCACACACAAGGAAAACGACGGTCAGCTATTTATGTACAGCCCAGACTTCGGCATGTGACAATGTGATTGTTGCTGATTTACAGCTGTCTTCAGAAGTGAGCTTTGTGCAGCACATTTGAGGAGGCTAGAGATTAAAGGTGGAGCTGGCCAGCCGGCTACAGCCCACAGCCTGGTCCTGGGGAAGCTCCAGGGCTCGACTTATGTGTGAAAGAGTTTCCTACACGTCACTGAGGCTCAGCCTCCGATGATATCATTGAAGTCAGTGGCTTCTTTACGTGATCAAAATGACCACGTAAAAGGGGCTGCCAATGGAGTAGAGAGAAAAATGGCCCATGTTCTATTTTTGCTTTTACTAGTATGTTACCAGGTCCCACCCCCCCAAAAAAGTAGAAATCCCACGCAGGTACCATAGTTGGTGGACCACAGAGCGGGTTGACGCATGAGATTTTTTACTGCACAAGTGTGTGTGTGCACGTGTGACCTCTCCCTCATTAAGGCTGTGCAGAGTGGTGTTATCTCCTGCCACTGTGTGGAGATACTGAACCCTGGGGTATGCGGGGCGGGCGGGGGGGGGAGCTCCTCTGTAGTTTATTGTAAAAAAATAAAATAAAAAAGATGGGTGGCCAGGCCCACTGATGAACACACTGGAAAGTTCACCTTCAACACTTTCAGGTCGATAGAAGATATAAGAAACCTATTAATTTTCAAAGTAAATAATTAATATTTGAGCTCCACAGAAACTTGGCCTTGCCCCTGGACATGGGGCAGCACCCATGCCGAGGTGGTTCTGAAGCTATCTCATTCCCGCTGCCCGTGGCACCGGCTGCCCTGTAATTGAGAAGTCAGGTGAGTTCTCCTGTGAAAGCGAAGGCTCTGTGCGAGGTATCCCGGGAGAACGCTTCCCCGAGGCTCTCCAACTGAAAACAGCCCCGAGTTGCTGGCAACGCTGCTCCTAAACCCAGAGAATCCAGGACAGTGACTGATAATATATGCTAATCTGGGACCGAGTCAATTGCCTGGGGATGTTCAGTCTTAGGAGGATGGAGACGAGGTGCTAGGAAGGGTCTCCCCAACCCCCACGTGCTGCAGCTCCCACAGGTGGCCCCGTGCAGCGCCGACCGCCCCTGTTCTGTCTCTCGCTAAGTTCTAAAATGGCTAATCACACGGAGATGGGGGTCAGGCCCGCCGAACAAAGGAACGCTGGGGTTGGCCTGCAAAGGGAAAACTGTCAATTATCCTATTTTATGTCCTACCTACATCCCTAGTAGCAGGGTCCTCATTTCCATTAGACCAATTTGGTACAATGCCGCCTGCTCTAATCCTTTTACCATCTTGTTTGAACAGGGGAAATGAGTCCAAATGAACAGGGACAGGGACGGGGCGGGGCAAGAAAAGGAGACAGAGAGGGAGAGAATCATTTCAAAGGGGGGTTTTTAACTCCTGACTTGACAGTTTGTTCAAAGTGAATGTCGCATCGTGATGAAAGCGGGTCGCTGCTGTAACGAGGAGGGTGATTCTAGTCGCAAGTGACCTGGTTTTGAAAGCTTGGTTGGCAGATGTTGAGAATCTTAGTCTGTGAACAAGATTCCGTGTACTTACGGAACACTGAGTGTGGCTTAAGCAGGGGACAGCTCAGGGCACAGAGAGAGAGCCAGGGCCAGGGTTGGCCTTCATGCCCACCTGGCTGTGCCATTTTCTCAGGAGGGGTGGCAGGTGCAGACCACAGCACAGTGTGGCGTGGGCATTAACCCTTTCCTGTGTGAGCTAACTCTCACAGGCTTAGCAGAGTGGTTGAAAGCATCTACTCCTTGTTTTCTATGGCTGTGAAACAAATTACAACCAACACGCCACAAGGCTTGGCACGAGGCATGTGACTTCGACATCCGGGGCTCAGGAGTCCAGGCACGGAGTGACAGGGTGCTCTGGTCAGGGTCTCCCAAGGCTGCACCTCGAGTTTCCGGGGCTGTATTCTCATCTGGAGGCTCCCAGGAGAAGAGCCTGTTTCCCAGCCCTTTGGGTGGTGGGCAGAATTCGTCTCTGGACCTGCAGGACTGTGATCACTCATTTTTTCTGGTTCTCGGCTGGAGGCCACCCACAGGGCTCACCACCCGGGCTTTTCCGATATGACTGCTACTTCGTTAAGTCTGCAAGAGGAGCTCTAGCTCCTGGCTGCTGATGGGAGTCTTCTGTCGTGTCTCACCCGAGTGGTAGCTACCACCTTTGCTGTGCTTTGTGGGTTAAAAGGAAGGCACAGGCCTTGTTTACATGAAAAGGGAGGGGATGACATGGATGCACGCAGATTAGGCGGTTGAAGGTCGCTGGGAATCACCTGGGGTCTGTCTGCCACTCGCCTGGAGTCTCTTCCCACCTCTCTCACTGACCTTCCTGCAGTTCTCTCCCAAACCAGCTGAATCCGTGTCCTCTAATCACCCTCCATGGAGGGGGGGCAGCTGTCCCAATTTGCCCAGGACTCTCCTCACTTCAGCAATAAAAGTCCCTCGTTCTGGGCAACCCCTCAGCTTCAGGCCAACCAGGACAGCTGGTCACCCTAAGCAGATCGTGGTCTCTCTTTACTTTCTCTTTGACCAGTATTGGGGATGAAAGAGAAACCAAAAGTTTTTACCCAGAGTGGCTGAATTGTTTTCCTAGCAGCGCTTATGGGGTCACCGAGTGGGAGGAGGTGGTGAGGTGGGGCTGATTGGGTGGGCTCTCCAGTCCCTTCCCACCATTCTACCACCAAGCAAAGCAGCTCTCGATGTGCTCACACGTGTTGGATTCTGGGCTGCGTGAAGTGTGGTTTCCTTGGCCAAATTTTGGTGCCTTGACACTTGCATTGACCTATAAACAGTATGGGTCTCCTCTGTGGGGGTTAGAAGAGGCAGGGCCCAGCCTCCTGACTTGTAGTGGAGTTCTACGTGGGGTGTGGCCGAGCGAGGCATTCTGTGGCCATCTGCTGTGCTCATGGCCCTGGACTTGGCAATGGGGCAGTGAAGGAGAGTCTGGGGATTTTATTGTTGTTGTGCTTTGTTTGACAGTTTTGCTTTTAAAGAAAAGACCAAACCCCACCCGTAGAGAATTTCCAATCACATTGGCAAAGACCTAGGGGGCGGCTGGGACATTCTCAGCTTGACAGCTTTCCCTGAGTGTACTAGCTACTAAGGAGTCAAACGGTGACTTTATCTACCTGGAAATAGGGAGATTTACCTTGAAGTTACACGTGACTGCAAAAGCACGTGAGGATAAGTGTGAATCCTCAATGTTGAGTACACAGCTTATGCCTATGACAGGCAAAAGACTGTCTAGTCTTTTCAGCATAAAACACAAGCCAGTGCAAATTAGCCTACTGGAAACAGAGTTCAGGAGCACTGAGGGGAGGCAGGGTTACTCAACTCCTAAGAAGTTCCAGGCAAGGTTAATGTGGGCCAACAGAGTGGTGGTATTAGACCACTTTGGAGAAGGCGGTCCAGTTTACTAACCAGCACAGCTCTGCCTGCTGCAGCCAACTCCCGGGTCCTATAAACCAATCAAGTCAAGTCACAACTCTTATCTACGGGCAGGAAAGGTCCTGGATGATAATATGCTTCCCCACTTGCCTAGCCAGGCAGATTTCTGTCATTGGACACCACACCGTCTAGGTTGGTTGATGAAAATGTCTCAAGTGTTGGGATGCTAATCTCAGAGCGGTTGGATTTGCTATTGCACCATTTCCCCACTAGCCCCAAACTGAACTGGGGGTGTTAAAAAGAGGGTGGTGAGCATAACACCCCCCAGAGGTGTGAGGCTACTTGTCCAAGGTGGGGGAGCTGTGCAACATGGCCTCAGGCCCCCCGAATCCTTGACCCAAATGTGCATCCCAAGAGCAGCGCCCCGGTCAGAACAGCTGTGGAAGGAACCTCAGTCAAATTAAAAAAATTTTTTTTTATGTTTCAGTACAAAAGACATCAGGCAGCCAACTTCATAGATTGGCAGGTGAAGATGGAAGGCTTGTGAGTTCTTTTTTATAAACTTCCAAGGAAATGCCTGTTTGCAGAAATACTGGCATTTCTTTGATCATCCTTTCCCACTGAGTTTCCCATAGAATGTTTCTGAATTTCATGAAACAGAGGTTCTGCAGCCAAACAAGTCTGGGGAATACTGGGTCGGACAGTGTCTGGAGGGATGGATTTGTCGTAGGACTTCTTAGAACTAGTTCAATGTGGGGAACACAAGACTGGCTCATCACTGGAATCACCTGTGGAGATGTTTTTATCTGATTCTTGTGAAATGGTTATTTTTTTTTTTGTAATTCTTGAGCCTCACTAATACAATGGATTTTTTAAAGTGAACAATAGGTATAAAACCACATCGCATAGTAGAGTTCCCTTTAGTTTTCTCCCAGTTTCCATCACTGAACGTATGGTACATAAACAGTGTGCATTGTCAACACCAGGAAATCGATATGAATACTAACAACACTAATAAGTCAGATGCATACTTTATGCAGATTGCATCAGTTTTTACGTGAACTATTTCTTTGGTGGGGGGGGAGGTATGTGTGTATAGCTCTATGAATTTTAGCACATGTGTATAGTTGAGTAACCAACACCATAATCAGGTGACGGAACGGCTCAGTCACCACAGTGGGAATTTATCACGTCACCCTGGACTAGTCACACTGTTCCCCAACACTAACCTCAGGCAACCACAGATCTCCTGTACATCTCTACTGTTTTGTGACCTTGGGAATGTCATATAAATGGAACTGTGCTGTATATAACCTTTCCTGACCTGCTTTTTAAAAAAGATTTTATTTAGCATCGTGACCTTGTGATCCATCCAAGTTGTTGAGGGTATCGGTATTTTTTTTCTTTTTTTATTGCTGAGTAGTATTTCGTTGTATGGTTATATCATAATTTGTTTACCTGGTTATCAGTTGGAGGCTATTTGGATTGTTTCCAATTTTTTTGGCTATCACAAGTAAAGCGCCTATGAAATTTGTGTACATAATTTTATGGGAACAAAATTTTCATTTTTGTGGGACAAATGTCGAGGAATACAATTTCTGGGCCATGTGCTATACTGCAGAGCTTTAAAAAACTCTAAATGCCAACTTCTTTCACAAGATGTTTGATTGAACACAGAGGCATATTCTCCATGAGGAGATCTCATTAAAGTAAATACCATCTATAGAGACAACTCAAAGGAGAAACAGAAACAGGAAAGAGTTCTCCACAGAGGTTTGAAAGTGGAGGTGCCATGGCAACTGATGATGCAGAGAACTGGAAGCCCCTCATTGGAGGATGTGCCATGAAGAAGGAGCTAATCAGTCCATTAGAGGCCAGAGGAGCTGGGGAGGGTGGAAGGGACCTTGCCTCTGACCTGAAGGCAACTGGTATTTCAGAAGAGAGATTAAAAAACTTGTAAGCATATTCAGAAAACTTGGAGAATGTGTGCAGCCTCTGTACATGAGAAAAAGATGGTTCATAAAAGAAGTGACCAGGGAACAAGAAAAAGCTCTTGGAATTTACAAATATGATTGCTAAAATAGAAAAAGTCTCTATAGAAGGCTCAACAGATTAAGCTTGAAAAATTTCTCAGAAAATTTTTTTTTAAATAATGGAAGATTTAAGAGAAAATGTAAGAGATATCAAGTATTAATTCAGGAGGTTCAACATCTGATTAATAGGAGTTACCAAAATAAATAATGGTGAAAACAGCAGTGAAAACTTATCAAAGAATTAACACAAGAGATTGCTTAGGTTCTTCAAATGGAAAAAGACCCCAAGTGCCAGGCATAATGAATAAGAAGTCTCAACTAGACACACATGTGAAAGTTCAGACACACATGTAACAATAAAGAAAAGATCCTTAATGCCTTCAGAGAAAAATCAGAAGTAAAAATCACATTGCCATCACACTTCCTCTCAGAAACACTAGATGCTAGAAGACAATGGGTCAGTGCCATTCCAATTCAGCAGCATATATTTTGAAGCTAGGTTTCTATGGCTGGCCAAATCTTCCAAAGTGTGCTTTTCCAGGGGTGTCAAACTCACTTTCACCAGGGGCCACGTCAGCTTCATGGTTGCCTTCAAAGGGCCACATGTAATTTCAACTCCTTAACAGTGAAGGAAGAGTTACATTTATATAGTCCTAGAATTATTTCAACCCTTTGAAGGCAACCTTGAGGCTGATGTGGCCCCCTGTGATGGTGAGTTCGACACCCCTGGAAAAGGTCTTTGCAATCTTTCACAGAATCATGCTTGAGAATATGTGACAGTACACAAAAGTAGTTAAAAGAAAAGGAAAATGGGAAATGTAAGAAAAATGGATTACATCTGGGGACAGCAGCTACAACCAGGCCCAGAGAACAACCAGTCTAGGCTGGTGCAACATAAGGAAACTGGATAATATTCCTAGATAAGTTTCTAGGAATAAGGGTGATTGATGGACTAGAAATGATAATTGAGAGCTTGGCAAAACTTAAAGGAACTATTAAGGTGAAATATAGAAAGGAATAACTTATTCAAAAATATCTCTAGGAAAGTTGTCTTTTTGGTGTCACAGAAGCCATGATCAAAGCTGCTAAGAAGGCGATACAAACCCCACACTGTCAGACATTTCTCCATGACGTCACATTGGCACCCCAAAATAGTTCGTGATCAAGAGACTCCCACAATAAAAATAACAGGGCTCACAGGAAAAATAGGGTCTGGCTGTTGACTCAAAACTTGTGGAACTTTGTAACCAAAGCATTGACCAAAAACAGTAACAATACTAAGAAAAATATCAGCACAGTTAAGTTTTTGCTGGCGTGCAATTACAGCTGGAACCGAAGCAAGTTTTCTCTCGAACCCTGGGGTTCTGCTTCCTCCATGAAGACATTCACCTCTAACAGAGGCCAGGCTCATCAAAGCTACAGTGTACGATCCGGGGAAAGATTTCTTCATTAATCTGGTTTTGTTTGAACCCAGGAGCGAGGTCCTCCCTCGGTCCCTCTCGGTAATGTAGAAGCTACCCCAGCCGCCTCTCTTGAAGGCAGGGAAGGCGTCACTCCCCAATGTTTGTTTCCTTGGATCTTTATGTGATGTCTACGGTTTTTTTTTTTTTTTCCTAGTCGTAAGAAAATTTGTACCTGACTGCGTCAAACATCAACGTGTTGGGGTGGTGATGGGGCCGTCACTCATGAACGAATACAACTTCCGTGTCCCGACACCGTTCCCATTTACAAGCCGCGTGCTCAGCAGAACAAACTGTTGCCGGCTCTGCAGAGAACAAGCCTGATACAAGCATAATAGTATAAATACTGTTTATTGGTTTTCAACTTCTTGAATCAACGTATTGACCACGGTAGTGCCCCAGCCTTCTCACCAGCGCTGTCTCCATCCTATGACCGAGCAGTCTGCAGGTATCGTGCCTGCAGAAGGGATGGGCGCCTTAGGCCTGCTGCTCCCTCACGCAGAGCGGGGGTGACACAGGCGGGCAATGCCTTCATTTGGGGGGATGGATGGCGGTGAGGAAAGGGGTCTAACTGAGCCAGACCCTCATCCATGATAGACAACACCTAAAGCTGACAGCTCAAATAAAAATGACAGCAATAAGTTATATGACCCATGTTCTTAATCATCAAAATAACGAGAAGGAGGAAATAGCGAAAGTTGGTTGTCTTTGACAGAAGCCTAGCGGAAGGGCTGGGAAGGCTGGAGGAGATAAAGGGCCGGGGGGGGGGGGGGGTTGCTTTTCTTCAGAGCCCCTTCTAGAATAGTTATTTATTTAATTTTAACCAAATGCCCATGCTAATATGATGAAAATAAAAAGCAACTAACTTTTGAGAAAAAAAATTGCTCTTATTCAACTCTACAGTCCTATGAGTACTAAGAAATTTTGATTCTGGTGGAACCAAAATTTATCAGTAGATGTTAGGCATGATTGCTCTGGGCAGCAGATGTGGGCAAAAGAGGTATGGTGTGCAAATTTATTTGATTTAGTATCTCTTTCCTCCTCCTGTTTTTCAGTGTTTCACAGGATTCGTGTCCTGGGAAAGGGGCAAGGAAGAAGGGGCAAGAACGCCTTAGCTGGAAGCAGTGGTGATAAGGAATATCTTCAGTGTGGTTATCAAGATTCCTAATCTCTCATCACTGAGGCAAGAACACATAGCTCTTTTCTCAGGGCAAGGGACAGGTAGCTCCAACCCGTGGGCCTGCCCTCAATGACTCGTCTTGTTGACGGTGTGCTAGGACTAGGCTGTATGGGTTTGGCTGAGGCTCATGCAAAGCAGCTCCAAGGGCTCTTGGGTAGCCAGAGGCTGGAAGGGCTGTGTGCACAGAAAGTACGAGAGTGGGATTGGTCAGAGCGAGCAAAAAAAGTGAAGATTCTCTGGGCCAAAGGTTTTGAAATTTCTGAGCAAGGCTGATCCGAATGACAGCACTTCTATAAAGTCTAGCATCTTGAAGGGCTACAGATGCCCAAACTGGGGACATTATGAGAGAAGAGGCGCCACCCAACTTGTGCCAGGGTTCGGTCCGTGCCCTGGCTCCAGGAGATGTGCTGAGGGAAGTTCAGATGATTATATTCCATGACAACATCCCTGGCAAGGCATCGAGGAGCCGTGGGCAGCCCTAGATTAGGCATCAGAATTTCTGAATTCGGTGGTGTGCCTACAGGTACTTGGGGACAGGTCTTTGGTGTCCCACATAAACACTATTAGCCTCTAGCAAAGCCTCTCCCCCCAAAAAAAATACCACACATCTTAACGTGTATGTTGTGAGCGAAAGCAGCTTCAAAATATGTGTCCTAGTCGTCCCCTCCATAGTATCGCCCCTCCACGAGCCTTTTCTATGTGCAAATTCTGGAGCAAATTACCTGTCTTTAGACTTAACGCTGTTCCTTATTTGCTCCTTATATGGCCTTTTCTCTTTGTTCCTCAGTTTGTTCATCTGTGAAATGGGAGTGGAGAAGAGGATACTGTAAATCAACCAACCTCTACAATCCCTTCCAACTCAGACATCTCAGAATTCAATGTCTTCCAAAAGTGAGGACTGTTCTAGAACGTGCCCAGTTTCCACCAGGCAAGATAGCTGAAAGCCGGGCCGGAAGGAGACGAGAGACCTATTTTCTGACCGATGAAACCCCTCCTCCTTTCAGGTAGATTTCTCTATCTTTCCAGGGAAGGGAGGGCGAGCTGCTTGCCCAAGGGCAGACTTCACAAAAGCGCAGGAACAAACATACAGTTCTTAACACATCCCCAGTGTTTCCAGAAGTGCTCAGCTACCTGGGGGGAGCAGACTCTGCTGACCCAGATAAGCAGACCAGGGCTCTGTGATGTTGGCATGAGGCACTCCAAGGTGTCTCTCTCCATATGACATTGGAGGCTGGGCGGCCCTGTCCAAACACAAACACGCAGGCAGTGGTGTCAAAATAACGACCTAAGCAGAGGCAAACACAAAAGAGACTTCTCCGCTAATGTGCCCGTCTGGTGTTTGTAGTTCTAAGCAGGTAAGGTCATTCCAATCCTTCCTTATAATATGTTTTTTCCCCTTCCACGTTCTGATGGAGTAAAAATAGGCCGAGGAACTGATTTTGTTTCCCATTTGGGTCTTGTGTGTTTGTGTCTGTGTGCGTGATGGGAGAGGCCTGGGGGAAGGAGCGTTTTGAGATGATGCTACTGGGTCCCTTGGCTGAAGAAGAAAAATGTTGGGCTTGAAACGGTTTCCTCTGGAGGCTGTTTGTGGAATCAAAACACCTCTCTGGTTTGCAGTTCTGAAACCCACTACTGTGACTAAAAAAAAAAAAACAACACAAAACCACTTTCAATTTTGAGGGGAAAAGGCTCCACACAGCTCCTGGAGTCCCGGCTCGGCCAAGGTAAATGCCGCTGGATGAGGCGGACGCAGTGGAACCTGATTTCAAACGCCAGCATTGATCTCCACATCGATCGGGGGGGTGTTGATTATTGTGTCTGAGTGCCAAGTCCTGCCTGGTCCCCTGGGGCAGAGGATTGATCACAGGGTGTAGCTGTGAAGCTGGGATGGAAGAGGGAGGGCAAAGGGAGCCAGTCCCGTGATGAGGGATGGACCCCAACCTGCTCTTTCAGTAAAACTGAAATCCTGCAGATCAAAATCTCACCCTTAGCGACTCCCATCCTCCCCCCCCCCCCATGGGACTTGGTGAATGCTTTTCTCCTGGGAAGGCTCAGTGCTTTGATGGTTGCTCGGGTTAAATCTCTATTTAAAGCACCACCAGGCACGGGGCATGTGGATAAATGATTAATCCTCCTTCCTTCCTGTACCAGGGACCAGGTACCCTCTTGGTTTCTTTGTATATGAAGACCCACTCTAGGACCTCATGCTGCCTACTTAGTTCCAGAGTGATAGACTAATGAATTATTAATCCATTTGACAAACATTTATTGAGTGCTTACTATGTGCCAGGAGCTTGGGATGACTCGGTGAACAAAACAGATGCAGACCTCATATGCTAGTGGGGCAAGATGAATAATAAACAATAAAAATGATAAATAGCCAATTAGTATGTGTTCTAAGGTGATGGATGCTAGGGACAGGCGAAGCAGAGCGGAGAAGGAAACATTGGGAGGAAAGAGTCGGGATGCTGTGCGGCTGGTTGGGTCATACCTCTGTGAGACAGCGACATGAGCAGAGACTGCGGGGAGGGGAGCCGCAGAGCTGGGCAGATACCCAGAGCTGAAACCTCCAGGCAAGGGGCCTGCTGAGTGTGATGGCCCTAAGCTGGTGCAGTACCTGCAGCATCCGAGGAACACCCAGGAGGTCCCTGATCAGGGTGTATGGGGATGGCCAAGGGTGAGTGACAATAAGGGAGGATAGATTCGGGGGTCTAACTCCTGTAGGGAATTACTGGTCGTTTGAAGACCTTTGGCTTTTAGTCTGATATAAATGAGGAGCCCCTGGCGAATTTTAAGCAGAGGAATAGCATGATCTGATGTAGTGTTTTCAAGGTCACACTGGGTGCTGTGCTGAGTGTAGAGGGCATGGGTAGAGCAGGGGCATGGGTAGGAGGAGGAGGAGGATGGAGACAACAGAGGTGGAGGTGCCGAGAAGTGGTCTGTTTCTGAATATAGTTTGGAGATGGAGCCAAGGAGATTTCCAGATTGGTGGCAGGCTGAGGTTTGGGGCATGAGCGCTGAAGAGCTGAGTTCTTTACAACTCAGATGGAAGGGAGCTTTTTCAGGAAAGGTCCGGGGTTTCATGTTGAATGTGAGGTGTCTGTGATAGGCATCCAGCTGGAGATGTTGAGTATGCAATTGGAGATATAAGTCTGAAGTTATCCTGGAGGGAGATAGCTGAGCTCTAAATATAAATTTGGATGTTATTTGCATATATGGGACTGAATATGATCACCAAAGGAATATGTAGAAGAGAACAGAACCAATGAATCTCTTGGGAACAAGACCCTGACACATTCCAATAGGAAGAGGTTGGGGAGAGAAGACCAGCAAAGAAGGCTGAGAAAGAGCCACCTGCTAGCCATATGGGGTCCTTGGAGCCAGGTAAAGAAATGCTGTGGGGAGGGAGGTCAAGAAAGGTGAAGACTGAAAGGTTACCATTCCTTTTAGCAACCTGGAGGTCACCAGCGGCCTGAGCAAGAGTGGTTTTGGAGGTGTGGTGGAGGCAAACTCTCAACCAGATCAGGTCTAAGAGAAAATGAGAAGAGAGGACTTGCTAACAATATAGAAAGTTGCTTTGTACAAAAATCAACTCAGAATGGATTCAAGGCTTGATGTTAGACCTGAAACCATAAAACTCCAAGAAAACAGAGGGCAAGCTCCTTGACATTGGTCTTGGCAATGATTTCTTGGTATGACAACAAAAGCAAAAATCATCAAGCAGCACTACAGCAAACTAAAAGGCTTTGGCACAGCCAAGGAAACCGTCAACAAAAAGCAACCTATGGAATGAGAGAAAATATTTGCAAGTCATATATCTAATAAGGGTTTAATATCCAAAATATATAAAGGACACATACAACTCAACAGCAAAAAACCAAACCAAACCAAAACAGAACCCTAAACAATCCAATTTTAAAAATGGTTAGAAGAACTGAATGGATATTTTTCCAATGAAGACACAACAATAGCCAATAGGTGCATGAAAAAGGTGCTTGACCTCACTAATCTTCAGGGAAGATTGGTTGTCACCTCATACTTGGGAAAGGAACTATTATCGAGGAGGCAAAATATAGGTGTTGGTGAGGATGCGAAGGAAAGGGAACCCTTGTGTTCTGGTGGTGGGAATATAAATGGGTGCAGCCACCGTGGAAAACAGTATAGAGGTTCCTCAAAATAGAAGTGGTATATGATGCGGCAGTTCCACTCGGGGGTATACATCCAAAGAAAACAAAATCACTACCTTGAAGAGTTAGCCACCTTCCTATGTTCATGGCAGTGTTATTTATAATAGCCAAGATATGGAAACAATCTATGTGTTCACTGATGGGTAAATGGATGGAGAAGTGTATTTCCTTATTCAATCGTAAGACATAAGGAAATCCTGCCATTAACAACAATGTGGACGGACATCGGAAACATTACACTAAGTAAAATAAGTCCAAAAAAGAAAAATACTACATAATTTCACTTATATGTGGAATCTAAAACCAAACCAAAACAAAACAAACACTCAGAGGGACAGAGAACCAATCGGTGGTTGTGGTTGCCAGGGTCAGGGGTGGGTGGGGGAGGGATAGTCAAAGTGGGTCAAGGCACTAAGAAAGTACAAATAAGTTCTGGAGATACAGTGGTCATGGCAGTACCCATAGTTAACAATACTGTATCATGTGTTTGAAAGTTGCCAAGAGAGTGAATCTTAAAAATTCTCATCACAAGAAAATAAATGTAACTATGTGAGGTGATGGATGTTAACTTATCACGGCGATTATTTCATGTATATACACATATCAAATTATATTGTACACTCTCAACTAATATCTGTCAGCTATATCTCAGTGAAACTGAGGGAAAACTCTTTTGGGTTTCACTGCAGAAGAGAACAAAGAAATTAAGTGGTAACTAGCAGAAGAAATTGGGTCAAGGTAAATTTTTGTTTGTTTTTGTCTAGCTTAACTTAGTTTTTAAAAAAATACTTAAAGGCATTGGGGCTGTGTGTGTGTGGGTGCATGTATTAAGAACACCTACCATGAGATCTACCCTTCAGATTCTAAGGTGTACAATGCAGTCTTGTTATCTACCAGAACAGTATTGTACAGCAGGTGTGTGTTCATCTTGCATGACTGTAATTTTATGTCCCCCATTAACAACTCCCATTTCCCTAACCCCTGGTAAACAGCATTTTATTCTTTGTTTTTATGAGTTCGATGATTGCAGATACCTCATCTATAAGTGGAGTCACACGGCATCTGTCTTTCTATGACGGGCTTATTTCGGTTAGCATAGTGAAGTCTCATCCATGTCCCCCATTGCAGGGTTTCCTTCTTTTTTAGGGGTGAGCAATATTCCACAGCATAAATCTACCCTCTTTTAAAAAATCCATTCATCTATCTCCGGACATTTAGGTTGTTTGCACGTCTTGGCTGTGGAGAATAGCGCTTCAAAGAACATGGTAGTGGATTTGGTCTAGTTTTGCCAGGAGAAAAATACAGCAATAATCAGTCAGTTAGTAAAACAAATGAAATACTTGCAGTGTGCCCATGCTGGGCTAGGTGCTACAGAGGAAACAGCAATAGAAACTAAATGCTTGCCCTTGAGGACTTCACAGTCCAGGTAGGGGCAGAAGCCATTCAGAAAATAAAATCAGGCAGCTGTTGGCAACCCCAATGGAAAGGCCTAAAACTGAGAGCGAAGGTGTGGGATAGGGGCTGCTGCTGTTGTGGGGGCTCAGAGCTAAGAGAGAGTGGGGTGACGTGTGCTCAAATTCCGTGGAAAGTAGGTATATTAACAACTAAGTGTCTAACATTGTGCCTGCCACTCTAGCACGTAGGAAAGGACACAAATTGTCCGTCATCGATGCTTCCTGGCTCCCTGGGTCACCTCCAGCACAGCAGGGTCATACGGGAAGGGCTCACGCCCTGGACCAGACTCCTTCCCAGCTCTGCCACAGTCAGGCCCCCTAACTTACAGGAACTCTCAAATAAGGATAATAATTGCAGGAGATAAAGCAAGTGCTAGGAACACACTAAGCACTCCTTTACTATTTTTTGAAATTGCACTGCTAGTATGAAAAGCCTTGACAGCATCATATGAAAATGAGCCATTGACTTGGCCGACTGCCTTGTTAGTCTCTGATCTCCTGGAAGGCACGGACTGAATCTTCTTTGTCTTTATCTTCCCAGGGTCTGCTATATGGAAAACAGTTGTATTATGGGTAATAGTGTCACCTCATTGGAGAGCTTCTGTCTTCATCTTCCTTGTCCAGGTGATGAGATATTAATTCCAATCTATTAATTGAGCACCTGCTATGATGTGGGGGGAGCCGTGTGGGTGACAAAGATGCCTAAGTCCATCTCTTCCCTTTACATTCTAGCAGCAAAGCCAAGATAAAGGCGTCTATGATGCTAGGCGTGCTCACAGATGGACAGTTCTGGGGCTGGGGGACCCAGAGCAGGAGAAACCGACCCCCCTGCCCTTCCTCCCCACCTCAGCTCCCAGTCGACTGTCACTGTGTTAACCTGAGAGAGGTATCCCCAAAGGTACCATGGTGGTTGCAGGGCCTCTTTTCCATTTTGAGCTTGTATCAAGACACAATTCAAATCAGTAAAGAAATAGATACGAAGAGGCATATTTTTTAAGATGATCTTTTTTAGTGTATTGTATTGTTTCCATTACCAAATGTCCCCCTTATATACTCTCCCACATCCACTCTCCCCTCACACCCACAATCACTGCCCTGTTGTCCATGCCCAGGAGTTGAAAGAGCATATTTTTAGGGCTTTGTGAAGGTGTGGGCTGGAATGGGGACTACTAGATGGTGTCCAAAATATGCATGCTTTGAATGATTTTGCATCACAGACCACAGTGGCCAGAATAATTCTTCAGGGGTAAGTTAATTGCAGTTCTCCTCCATCTTCTGGTGTCTTCCCTGTGATGGGAAAGTCTCGAAGATCTATCCTTTTAGACAGATGTATAAATCATCCCCAATATGGGTAGGTCAGTTACTTCTATTGGACCCTGGGATGTATCTCAGAGTTTCTGGTGCAAGTTAGTTTATTTGCTAATCTAGAAGCATAAGAAAGATCAAACCAAATAAGGATGCTGGGATTCAAAGTCCAGCTCAGGCAGTTTGAAGAAATGTCCGTTTTCCTAGTAACGTCTTCACAATTCTCTGCTGTCTGTTCTAGGCAGGAGGAGAGATGTTTCTCCTTGAAGACTGATGCTGGACACCAGCCTAAGCAGAACTATCTTTCCTTTTCCTTCTGACCAACACATGTACTGCAACAATACTGGGTTTGGGGTCTCCTGAAAGAATCTCTTCGAACACCTCATGTGGCCAGCGGCTTTAGTTATGTCTAGGCAATAAACGAGAACCTCCGCAGTATTGGCTGTGCAAATGTCCATGAGGCTGGACAGCCTGCAGAATTTTCAAGATTTGCTTTCTCCCCTAGAAGTGTACAAACATTACCATCCCCCACTCCTGGGATATTCTCATAGAATATCCATTTTCTCATAAACAAGAAGATAGTCCTTACTAGCTGCTCGGCACCATGCAAGGCATTTGGGTTACAAGTGGGTCTAAAAATTCAATGACACATAACTTAGAATTTGTCAGATACATGGCTGGTCTAGACAGGGGTTCAGACTCATCCGTGAGCGTGTCTGTGAGAGAGTGTTTGAGGTAGCGGGGCAGCCATATGCACGGAGGAGGCAGGGTTGCCAAGGAGACTATGGCCTAGTCTATCTTTTTTAGGGCAATGAGGAGACCCTTGAGTTGAGACATGAAAGGAGATAGGAAATTTCTGGGTTCAGAACCAAGGGAAAGAGGGCTTCATGATTGAGGGGAATAGGAATTCCAGGCAGAGGGAGCAGTAACCACAGACAGGGACTCACAGCTACCAGGCCGGTGCCCCTAGGCGTGCGGTGGGTAGTCTCTCAGGTCTTCAACCACTTGCAACATTTCTGTCCATTAGAAGCTGTGGTGGAGACAAGTCCGAGTCGTGTCTGAGCTCCCCTTCCATCCCCACGGTGAAAAAGGAGCCCCACATTCTCTGGGGGCATCATCCGCTCCCTCCACTCCCCTTTGCCTGCCCACCGTGCGTGCACAGTATTTCAACACAGGGACTAGTGTGGCAGCCG
The DNA here is from genome assembly GCF_014824575.4 of Sturnira hondurensis. Taxonomy (NCBI): domain Eukaryota; kingdom Metazoa; phylum Chordata; class Mammalia; order Chiroptera; family Phyllostomidae; genus Sturnira; species Sturnira hondurensis. Next base: position 15,658,239 of record NW_028094846.1, on the reverse strand, counting down.
GTGTCAGTGCCACTTTAACTGCCACCACCTCTACTCCAGGGACATCTCCAGGAGAGGACTCTGCTGACGTCCCCCAACTTGCGGTTGGAATTATGATGGTGCTGTGAGGAGAGTGAGTGAATGCATCTGATGGGGGAGGGCCGGACCGGGGGGATATGGAGGGGCATCCCCACAGTCACCGTTTATTGGTTTGCCGAACTTCAAAACTCTCTTTGGGAACTGCTTAGACAAGGCCGCTTTATCTTCCCCAACACACACCGCTAGGAAAGACCCATGTCAAAAAAGTAGCCTGCTAGTCATAGTCAGTATTTTTAAAAAATCGACAAGCAGACTCTGTTAAATTCCTGTTTCTGGTTTACCTTGTTGTTGGGGGGCGGGTGGTCAGGGACAATTTAGCCATGACTATTTTGCAGCAAACGCCAGTCACGGCCACAAGCAGAGCTGACACTGGGCGTGACTGCAAGCCCCAAAGGGGACAACGTCGTCCACATTCACAGCTTCCGGATCTTCTGCCCTGTGCGTGGTCAGTTTCTCGAATACTCACGTCACTGGTCGCTGGAGGGCCAGTCTTTGTTTCTGGTTTTTCATCGCCACTGTTTTTCTCTCTGTTTGCGTGCTTTCTTGACTGGCATCTTTATCACCTTTATCTCTGTTTGTTCTCACTTGACAAAGGGTCTGCAGTTTCATGCAAGCCAGGAAGGCTGTTGGGAGGTCACAGTCCAGAGGAGGTGACCAGGGCCAAGCCAGGACACTGGGAGTAGGAACAGATATACGGGCCAATGGAAATGTCTGGAGAGACTCCCAGGTTGCTCACTTGGGGGACTCGGTGGGTAGGGAGGCCCGTAACTGAAGCAAAAAGGAGACACGGCTGTCTTGAGTCTGTTGGGTTGGAGGTGCCCACAGGACGTCCAAGTGGAGATGTAACAGACAACGGTTTATGCAGGTCCAGAGTTCAGGAGTGAGGGTGACAGATTCCAGTCCCTTTGTACTCACCGCCATGTATGACCGAGTCCAACCAATTGCCCCTCAACCTGAAAGTTTGCAACATCCCATCAGTAACCAAGGAAACATGTTTATTTTGATATGTTTCTCAAATCCCACCTGTTCTCTTTTGTGCCGGAAACAGACTAAGACTGCTACACCGGAAGAATTAAAGTGTGTGGAGGAGCCAAGCAATAATAAACCCGCGCCGCTGATGCCATGGCCACTCAAAACAATGCTTCTTTCTAGTCGACCGTCTGGCACAACTGGGCATCTCGAAGGTCTAGGAAGAAATAGATAACAATTTTAGCAAGTTAGCCCATGGTTCTGAATTTTTCACACAGACAGTCGATTATCATGCTGCATCTGGCCCGGAGTGCCTGGGGTGGTGTAATGAGTGAGCGACAGAGTCGTCTGAAGGGTGAACAAATCGTCCTGGCAGCGAGGATGGGCTGGGAGGGAGGAGAGCGTGCACAGCACGCCGCGTTGGTGGGGCAGAGGGCCGGAGTGGTGCTGCTCCGTGACCCGGTGGCGCCGGTGGTGGGGGAAGCCAGAAAGCTGGAGACGCCAGCGTCCGTTGGTTCCTTTCCTGAGCCAGAGCACACCAGCAGCTGAGCAACCTCACTTCTCTCATCTCTTTAGCCAAACCACGCTCGGGTCCCTTCTCTCACTCCCACCTCCCAGTTAGACACCGGGGTACCCCTGCCACCTGCCACTCTGCCCGGCAGGCCCAGCTCCCCCGCTGTGGGAGAGGGACGGGGAAGGCTGAGCTCTCCCAGCCTGGAAGGTGGCAGAAGAGCAGCCCAGGCCCCCAGAGGGGAGGAAATGAGCAGGGAACACTGCCCCCCAGCAGGGAACACTGCCCCCCAGCAGGGAGGTGGAGGGCTGATGAAGCGTGTTCATGGGCGCCGCGGTTGTGGTTATTAGTGTGGGGAGCTCTTCGTAAAAGCTGCGGAAACTTCCAATGTGAACTCGGGCTGCACATTCCACTCTCCTGATGGAGTCTGTTTAAAGATTAAATGAAAAGATGGGGGGAGCCAGGCTACACAGTGCCTGGTATTTAATACATGCTTCATACACGGCAGTCATTGTCACCATTTGAGGAGTGCAGAGAGGGTTAGGATCAGCGGGCAGCCTGATTCGAATCCCAGCTTCACCGCTTACTTACTGTGAGACAAAGGGCAAGTTATTTGACATCCCAAAGCCACAGTTCCACTGCCTCTAGAACTGGGTTAACAGTACCCCAGGGTTACCGTGAGTCTTAAGATCAGGTAAAGTCAGTAAAAGGCTTTAATTTGTGGTAGCATTGTATTATTTTTGTAGATACCTGAGCATAGGTTTTTTTTTTTTTTCATGCTTACTGTTTTTAGAGAAAACAGCTTTTGATGAGGTCTGAAATGTGTTCTGATTGGACCATACCAACATCTGTATGCTACAGGGAACACAAGCTCCATATTCACCTAGACTGGGGTTGGCGAATCTTTTTTGTAAAGGGCCGGAGAGGAGGTATTTCAGGTGTTGTAGGCCCCGCAGTCTCTGCCCCCACCCCTCACTTCTACCATGAGGCCAAAAGCAGTCCTAGCAGTAAATAAACAAACGGGCATGGATGTGGTCCAATAAAATGCGATCTGCAAAAATCAGGCAGTCAGCCCTCGTTAGCCTGGGGTCACAGTTGGCCGACTCCTGACTAGGGCTCACCTGACTCAGAGGTGCTCAGGGAAAAGCAGGAAAGGACCTCCTGCCCTCACTCCCCCCCGCCCCCCCCCCAGAGGCGCCGATGACTAGAAATTCCACTATTAGAAAGTCATTCCTTTGAAATAAGCATTGATCCATGGGAAAAAAGAAGAGAGGCCTGTCAAAATGCATATAAAAGAATGACAGGCAAAGATGGGGTTTTACTTTGCATTGGAATATTGTGTACCTTTTGAGCTGACCAGCCTGGACTTTGCTGGGAAGCACCAAGTGCCTGGGGGGAGGAGAAGAGAAAGTGGGTAGAGGGAAGAGGTCATGGGGGCCCCAGTGCCAGAGTGTGAAGCTCGCAGCGTGGGCCTGAGGGCCCTGGTTAGACTGTGCTTTTGCTGGTCCCTGTGGTGGCAGCTGGGGCGGAACGAGGGGTCGGAGGCCCCGGGTACAGGGGAGCGGAGCATCTGAGACGGTGCACAAAAGTGGACCAACACACTAAAACTTTCTGCCACGGGTGTGGCAACGCACAGGAATGTACTCTATGCACGCACATTTTATTTTTATTCAACAATTCATTTCTTTACTGATTCGTGAGCCAATTCATGCCCCACCCCCAGATGCCAAGCACTGTCATACAAAGGAATAACCCTGGCTTTCTGGAAAAACGGAAGCACTCCCTCTACCACCCTGAAGCAACCCCAGCCTCACTCCCTGGCTCTCCATGCCCCCCAACTCTGCATCCCACCTGCATGGACCGATCACCATCATTAGTGTTGAGTCGCCCACAGATCTTCACACTGCAGGGCCCTAAGGCTGTGGGTGGCCCTGGAAGAGAACGTGTCTCTTCCAAGGGGCATACCGTGCCTGTGAACCTGAACATGAGACCACTACTTATCCCTCCGTGTGTCAGCATTCCAGGGACACTCAGACCCAGAACGTGGCATGAGGAGCCCCAGGGCCCTGGAATGGGCTCCGTTATCTCCAGCTCCAGGTAGAAAGGGACCTGCACAAGCTTTGAAATGCCTCACTGTTTTATAGTTTGGGGGCTGTCAGTGGAGAAGGGTCCAAAGTCCACATTTGTAAGTTGAGGAGAGGCAAGAAACTGGTATTGATATTTGCACCTTATCCATCTACTATGGCATTTGCCTATGGCTCACCATAACCATGGCCATGGGTGATTATTTCCATGTCATGGGTGGAGAAACTGAGGCCGAGAGATGAAATAACTTGCTTGAAGGTCACACGGCTGGTAAAATGTAGTTCTGGGCTAAAGTCATGTTTGTGAAGTGAACTCCGCCTTTGCCCTACCCGGTAGCACAGCCCACCCGGCCTGTCTTTCATGTCACTGACCTGTCAGCCCGGGGCCAGCTGCTGCCAATCCTTCCTTACACACCATATGGGAGACAATGGGCCTTAGGACCCAGGGTTTCCCCCGAGGTCCTTCAGCGGAGTATTGTGGATGGGCACAATGCCAGCGCCCAGGGCTCCATCGTCCCCTCCCGCATCCCCCCACCGAGCCCACTCCTCCCTCCCCTCGAGTGGAGCCAACTCACTCCTGGTAAATTCCGTGCTTTTCCATTCCAGTGAGCTCAGCCTCTACTTCGGTTTGGGTGCAAGCAGCTGCAGGTGCCTCAAGTCATCATGTGCTCTTTTCCCGCTCTCCCAGCAATGTCATCCACGTTTACTTGCTGCTGTGGACTTCAGGCTCTGTCAGAATGCCAGTCGGCGGGGCCGCCAGGCACCACAGCTGACAGTGAGATCTGTGATGCCGAGCCCTTCTTCTGGAAAAAGGGGCTAAAGAGGTTAATACACTCAAGTCGGGATAAACACGCCAGCTGTTGGAGTTTCTAATATTTAATGTCATTATCGAATAAACAACTCAGGAAGAAATCACAAACACGCACACCACAAAACCCTGCAGCCTGCTGCTTCGTCCACCGTGGTCAAAGATAATATTAATACATTATCTTAAAAGCCTCCCAGGGGAGTAACGGCCGGGCCACAATTAAAAAAACATCTGCATAGAGGTTGCTGCTGCTTCTGCCCAGAGACACTGTCGCCCTGGGCAGCTCTGGAGAGAGGGCCTGGGGGAGCCTGAAGAGGGACGAACATGGGCCCGCAACTGGAGGATTCCCTCTTGGTCTGGTAGGAGGATCTCAGCTCAAGTAACCCAGGGTTTGCATGTGCTTTTGCTTCCAAAAGGGAGATTTCCTTCTATGAAAACACAAAAACAAACAGCACAACACACTCCTGTTTCCGCACACAGCGGCGCGTGATTATTTTGTGGTAGAAACTCCACTGGAACTTCGCACTCGTAACCAGTTTTGCGGACGATGGATTGGGCCCCCAGCTGGTGGTCCGTGCTCTGTGGTTCTCGAGTGCAGAGACCAGCGGCCACAGCAATGAGTGCCTGTCTTCCTCTTGTGGTTGCGGCTCTTCTGATTCCCGAACACTGACCCTCACGTTGAGCAGGACGGAGTTTTAACGGCCCGTTAACTGTGTCAGGAAATTGTCGGTCCGCTTTTCCTCCCCCGGCCCTTGCCAGCCCCCTGGCTGCTGTTCGCCTGGGCTAAAGGAGCAGAAAATGATGATCATCGCATGTGGGGAGGAGGAACGTGGGCTGATTTTTTTTAAGGCTCCAACAGAATGTTCTCCAGGTCACAAAGCGCTGAGCAAAATGAGCTCCGTATCCAGCTGATGTGGTCTGTTACAAGGGAAGCTGGTCTCGGCGCCTCGATTAAGGTTCCATGAGCATTTTTTTGGAGATCAAGCCTTTATTTCACGGGGCCCCGGGTCGAGCCATTTCCCATCTCATCAAGCAAAAACCTGGCATCCCGTTTGTCTGTCCAGATGTAGTTTTGTTTGGGTTTTTACACTGTTTGATTGCGATCAAGTCATGAATTTCTGCTCTCTGGATGGGCAGAGGGATGAAAATTTATGAACTCTGAGGATGCCTGTTGTTTAGCTCAAAAGCACAGCCAGATGCATTTGGGTGAGAGGAATGGCTATGTGGCGTGGCCACCGCGGCCCAAATCGGGGGCAAGTTCTCCTTCACAAACTTGTGGAAATCAGAGCAGGCAGGTGTAGTTTCAATACTCTGCTCTCTGGGCTGCACAGGTGGGTGGGATAGAGAGAGTCCTGATGATTTAAATGGGACTTTGTTTTAATAAGACTTTAATAAAGTAATTTTCCTGTTGACATTGTGTCCTTGAAAGGGTGCCTGAGATGACTGCCCGCACGCTTTCTGGTGAACGCCGGGAGTGGCGGACACGTCAGTGACTTCTGCCCGCACACCTCTCTGCTTTCAGGTCCTTGATGAACTTCCAACGGCTCGGTGCCCCCTTTTCTCGCCCAGCCATCCTCTCCAGGTTTGGTCAGCTTCTCTGGTTTTTCAAATGAGTTTCTCTGGCGTGTAGAAAAAAATGCAGCCGGTGGCAGGGATGAAGGCAAGAATGATGGGTTTCTCTGGCCCCCTGGGGAGACCAAGTGGGAGGAAGGGGTGTCTCCCAGCTGATTTAGGAGTGGGGTCGGGGTGCCTGCTCCCAGCCCTGGCTGTGGCAGCTCCTGTCCTCTTAGCATGGGTGTTATAGGAGGAATGAAACCATAAACGATCCCTGCGAGAGATGCCTGAAGTTTAGATACTTGATCATTGTTTAAATTTCTACTCAAAGATATTTGGATTGGAGGTGATTGTGGAGTGATTGGTAAGTCATGGAGATGAAGGGGAGAGAGGGAATGAAGAGGAAGACGGCGGCAGGAAGAAAGGGAGAGGGAAAGTGGAGGAGAGGATGAGTGAAAGAAGGAAAGGAAGGGAGGGGGAAGGATGAAGAGAAGGAGCTCCATTCTCGGACCAGAGCCCTGCTGTCTCGGCTGGGACTGCGTGCCTTGCAGAAGCGGAATCCTTCCCCATGGTCCCTTCCCCCCTTCTGTCCACCCCAACCTCACGCTCTCACTGAGTTTCCGGTCAAACTGCCTGCTCCTCAGAGCTGACATTGCTTCTTCTTCTCTGCTTCATTTCCTTCCTGCACAAGGCTGTCTGTCTTTCCATCTCCCAAAGGGAGGACAGGTGTCTTGATTTCACAGCTCCCCCAGCACCCTCACTCATGCTAGGCTCTCACAAATGTTTGCCGGATAAACGACGGACGGACGGACTGAATGAATGACTATGAGAGAGAGGAAAAAATAACTAGAGATTTACCAAATACTGTTAGTGGAAACCTGAGAACTCTCCTGTGATAAGGAAATGCAACTAGATGCTATTATAACCATTTATGAATAACAGTAGAAATAAATGTGTCTTCCTGGTAAGTAAAACTGATAGTGATGGTCTCGTTTCAAGAGGTTTCTTTCTGTTGTAGCAACAGCTGTTTACAATGCCCTTCGAAAAACAGAACATACCTGTCAATATCGAAATGGAAGGTGAATTCTGCTCTATTAACAAACCTACATAGAAGCTGAGTGAGGCCCTATTTTCCTTTCTATTTTTTAAACAAATGCGCCTACTGATATTTAAGATAGCCCAGGCTTAACTCCCCAGGGAACTAGATGAATGTAAAGTCTGAGATATATTGACTTAAGGGTGGTTTTGGTTTTCGTTTCTGTGACGGTGACTGAGCTGTCTCTGGGAGTTCATTGCACCTGAGATCAGGTGAGCCCTGAAAACAGGAACTGAGTAGCCAAGTACCTGGGTCCCTCTCCTTCTACCAAACTTCCATGTCCTGCCACTCTCATCGCCTGACTTTATTCCCAGAAGACCCTCGTCAGATGAGGAAGGAACTGACTTCCACCTTCACTGATGGGGATACAGGAGCCTAGAGAGGGAAGGGCAGCTGGGCAGGGCAGCTGGGGGACTGACCCAGCCCTGCGGTCTGTGCCTGCCAGGCAAAGAGGAGCGGCGATCCAGGCCAATTCTGAGCAGGAAGAACTCTGTGAGTCGAGCTGGTCCTTGCCTTCCACTTCGGGGACGTGGAAAGCCATAGAAAGGGGGACGTTGGGCGGTTTTTCTGGTTGTCTGCAGGCTAACAAAGAAGACAGGAGGTTTAACGGAAGGATGGAGACTAGGCACCAAGAAGAACTTCTGTTTGCTGGGATGGTTTTATTTTATTCTATTTATTTTTAACTTTTTTTAAATCCTCACCTGAGAATGTGTTTGTGGATGAGAGAGAGAAACAGCAATATAAGAATCATCAATGTGAGAGAGAAACTTCAATTGTTTGCCTCCCATACATGCACTGACTGGGAATTGAACCCGAGCCTTGGTAGGAACCCTGACCAGGAATCGAACCTGCAACCTTTTTGGGGTGCTGGATGACCCTCCAACCAACAGAGCCACTCGGCCAGGGCTGTGGGATGATTTTAAAAGCTGAAATAAACCAGTGCAATTCTTAGCAAGTGTAACTCTGCTGCCACATTATCTCCCACTCACCGAATTACAAATGTCTCAGGCTCCTTGGTGAGGAGTCTCACTTCATTCCCCACTCCAGGCAGCGGGAGGGCGAGCAGGCACTGCAGCTTTCCGTCGGGATCCCCAGCCTCCCTCCAGCGTGAGCCCCATGCTTTATTTATGTGACTTTTTTTTTTCATGTAGACGTTTCGCTCTCCTCGCTGCAGAAGGTGGTTTCCCCAAACTGCTGTGAATGCTCCTTGTCTGTATATTTTATTCATATGGATCGGTTATTGGCCCATCCCTTCCTGAAAGAGCTGAAATTTGCCCTTGAGGCATCAGATGGAGTAGTCAGATTGTCAAGTGTGTCTCCTAATTGAAGTGAACGTTGGCACAGTATTTGTCGACTGGAAATAAACAGTCCCAGTGAAGTAGCAGGTTTATAACCTTCATGCGCTTGTTTGGGTCTTGCTGAGTATTGAAGAAAACATGCAGAGAGAGAAGCGATTTCTCTTGGAAATAAAAACTTTGGGGGACTATTTTCCTTGCACTTGGCATTTCCTAGAGTTAAGGAGGGCTGACCTGGGGGCATCTGGGCACCGTGAGTGGGCTCATTGCCAGCCCTCCTCTGTTCTGGGCTGTGTCCTCCTCTACCATGCAAGGGTTCAGGGTCAGCCTGCTGGCTGTCCCCCATAGACCCTCTGATTGGCAAGTCTCCACTATCAGAGTTTGAGGAACAAAAATCGATAGTGCGATCAACTCAGCAAGAGGCCCGATGACCTTCTTTACCTTTTCTCAGTGTGTTCTGAGCCCCGGAAATCTCGGAGGTGCTGAGTTGACCACTCTGTTGAAGCTCACCTTGGCCTCCAGTGTCCCCTGCATGGGTCCCTCTGATGGCTTTGTTGTTGACATTCTTCGGGGGAGGTGCTTTGGGGAGTCAATGCAAAGCCTCAAAAAGTAGAGCATTGGCTCTTCCCCAGGTCACACTCCAGAGCAAGCAAGTGAAAAGGACCCAAGTTTAGCCCAAGGCTGAAAACCCTGCCTCTCCAGGAAGGAGAAGTGGGGTGAGTGACTTCTCTCCAGTCTTGGGAAAGTCTGCTTGCCCCTCCCACCACGGTCATGCTCTTCTCAAGAGACCAGTCAGAAGGGGGCCATGTCTTCCATGAAAGCTGCCTCTGGGCTGGTTTCTCTCACTCCCCGCTCCCCGTTGCTCTTCCCTTATCTGTTCCAGCAAGTCTCCAGGTCTCCCTAGGAGGCACCAGGACACCAGCCCCTGGACACGCTCCTCCACGGCCCCCCTATGGAAGCTGTCATTCTGATGCACCAACTCCTGGTAGAGAGTTGGTGGGTCCCAACTCTCGGAAGGTCCTAATTTGTCCTCCACTCGGTCTCAGTGGGGAAGCTGAAAATATTGACACGCACCATAAACCTTCCTCAGCCTTCTCTGGTAGTATCTGGTTTTTCTCCCCTCTTCCTTAGAAGAGGGGAATGGGGGTGTGGCGAGGCCAGGGCAGGACATTCCTGCAGTGACCTCGATGCGACAAGGCATTTCAGCTCAAACCCTTCTTCAGGACAGAAGAGAAGAATCTCACCTCTAAGGTCCCTTCAACTCACCCACAAAACGCATTTGTGACCTGCCTTCCCCACCTGTGGTCAGGGCTGAGACTTCCTCCCGGCACACCCATTCTTTCTCAGTGCGTTGCCAGCTCCGCTCTCTCCTTGCACTTGGCTCTGCTTCACCATAATCTGCCTGTGAGTGCGCCCAGGCCACTGTATTAGAGGCTCCCAGGGGCAGAGGTACAGAGATGTTGCTTCCACCACTGCATCTTCAGCCTTCGGGACAAGTCCGTCCCAGACGCACACTGTTTGTTAAATCGAAGAAACTTTCCATGACGAAATAAGCACGTGAACCTCAGACACCGAAGCCCAACCTTCACCCAGCCCCCACCTCCTAACCCTGATCTGTATCAGAACAGGTGACCCAAGTCAGTTGTGGTAAGAAAACGTGAACATTTTTCTAGCACCCTGTTTCTGGGACATTGTGATAAATCTCACGTGACTAAACTGTGTTTTTAGTCTTTGTCGTGAGCCGTTTGTTTGTCAGGGTTAATTTAAAGCAAGTGAAGATGGGAATGGGGACACAGTATAATTTTCCTTTTTGAAGCTTGACCTCTCCTTGTGGATTCGTGCTCTGTCCCTTGAAAGAACTTTCGTGTCCCTTTACATGGACAGATTGAGGGAAATGTCTTAGAGATGGGGATATTTTGAAAGGCACCCCAAAGGGTTGGCAAGTCGCTAGCTAGCAACCTATCATATGCTCTGTTGGATCAGCTCCGTAGCTAATGAAACTCAAATTCCCAACATGTCTTTCTGGAGTGGAACTAGATTGGTAGAAGCCCAACAGTTGATCGAGGCTTATTTAACAGATTATTTTGTTTCTCCCCCTGGATCTTGAAGACATGCTATTTCTATAAACTTGGAAGAAGGCAAGTCAAAGAAGGGGTAATGGCAAGTGTCGGGGATAAGAAATCGGTCACTCCTGTTACCTGGGTGAAATGAACCAGTAATTGCTGACCTGCTCTTGAGGGAGAACACAAATCGGGCGGCCGTCACGTGGCTCACAAAGACCGCCCTGCATGGCAGTCCTCGGGGACTGGAGGTGGTAAGGACACACAGGGCTTTCCAGCACGGAAGGCCGAACCCGTGTGACATCACCTCGTGGGAGAAGTTCCCATGCAGGGAAAGCTTTCAGTCTCTCTGCTGTTCTTCTCAATGGCCTTTTCTAAATTTTCATTTTCCTTGACATCGTCTCTGTAGCAGCTGATGTGCCTGACCATTCTCTTACACCCAGGAAGGATTTTCACCGTAATGACCCCTAAAGTAACTATATATTGTGGCCTGGCATTTCAAATATCCCGTGTCATTTGCTCAGAATGACTTGGTGTTGTCCCTCCCTTGTCCTAGCTTTTGCGCCCCCATGAGAACCCCTGTTTCTGCCTCTGTCTTCCTCCTCCCACCCCTAACCGCCATATTCACTCAGCTTCTGCCCTTGGGTCTCTGCTCTCCTCTTCTTCCAAGGAGCCCCCTCCTCCCTTGCTTTCCCCTGTTACCTCCCAGGAAGTGGCTTCCGCATCTGCTGTCTTTGGTCCTCACCCCCATTCCTGTCTCCAGCTGCACGTGTGCCCCCGGCGGCTGGACATTTCCACTGAGGTGTTCCACCAATGCCTCAACATAACAGAGGAGAAGTCACTTCATGTCTCTCAAAAGTGGTCTTCCCTTCTCCACTTCCCCATTTGTATTAATTCTACCAGAATTCCAGTCTTTGTACCTTACACGCTTTCTCCTCTTTCACCCACTCATTGCTCCCCGTGACCCACTTCCATCCACTCCCGCTTTGTCCAGCTTGTTGTTCTCCCTCCCTTTAGATTCCCGTTTCTACGATTCTAATTTGGCTCTTGTCTCGGGTATTGCAATGTCCTCTTAATTTATTTCTCTGCCACTTCAGTCTTGAACACGGCTGCCTGATTAATCTTCCTAAAATACTACTTTCTTCAAGAAACATCCCTGACCCAAACCCTTCGCTGTCTCCCCACCGGCCAATCCTGGCATCTCAGGCCTTCTAAGATCTGCCCCAATTCTACTTTTCCCAGGCAGATCCTTCACTCCCGAGTACAAATGGTCTCCTTGGTACCTTAGAGACAGAAATCGTTCTACCCCATTTTGTTTCCTCTGCTGCTATCTTTTTTGAAATACTCTCCCCCTCCTCTGTCCAGTGTAAATCCTTCCAAGTCTACACACCCAGGTCAAGGTCAGCAGTTCCATTTTCATGAAGATTTCTTCCACCAGAACACATGCATCCATTCAGCAACTATTGATTGAACAACTGCCCTATGTCAGCTGCTGTTCTAGGCGCTAGAGATGCCCAGGTGAGCAAGCAGTCAGGGTCCCAGCTCTCCCGGAGCTTACTTACTTTGGGGAGACAGAGGACACAAAATAACAAATCAACCACGTAGCGATAACTCTACTCCATCTCAGCAGCCCTCTCTATGAAAGGGAGAGAGTCTGGAAGAGTGAAATGCCTTCTCAGACATCATGTAGTCAGCGAGTGACCATGCCTAGACCTTCTTTCCATTCTCTACGTTATTTCTGGGTTCTCTGGCCAAATGTTCAACTCCTCAAGGTCAGGTTCTAATTCTTTCAAACTTGCCCTAACCCTTGGCATACTACTGGGCATGTTGCAAGTATTCAGCAGTTACTTGGGGAAAGACAGAATGAGGGGAAGCAGGAGGCAGCAGGGAGCTAGGGTGTCCTTATTAGGTCACAGACATAGAGCATTAATTTTCCTCATCTGAGCCCACGTGTCTCATTAGCATCACATGCATTATCCATATCGCTTAGCCCACCAGAGAGTCTAGGGGTAACACAGATGCTGTCAGGGGGTACCAGCTTTTATTTTCCACTAAATTTCCCCTCGCAAGGAACATATTCTAGCATTTGGGTTGTGAGTATAACCCAGGGGGGTGCTCAGTGTCCAGCCGACTTCCTACTCCTGACGGTGATGAGTCAGAACAAGACACAGCTCAGCGGGACCAAGATTGGAAAGAGTTGAGACAGTTTGTTTAAAACAATCCGTAACAGACATTTGGCCACAAAGTGGATTCCTTTTCCTTCCCCCTGAGGAAGGAAAAAAAGAGAGAGACAGTGAAGGGTAGGGGTGGGGAGGAAAGGAGAATTTATCACAGGTTCTTGTTTATAGAATCATAAGGCTGAACAATCACCCGCCTTCCAGGAAAGAGGGTCTTTAAATTGCATTTGACATAGGATTTGAAATACGCCCTCACATCGAAATGATGTTTCTCGTCCCTTCCCACCAAGTTCCAGCGGATTCCATATTGATGATTATGGTTTAACTAACAAAACCTGGGTGAAGGAATTGGCGCCCCCAACTCTGATCTCCCTTTAAATTATTTTCCATTTAGCGTAAATCCTATAGCACGGCATAAAACTTTATTGAATAGCTCATTTGAGCCGAGAATACTTTTGAAAGAATATTAGTAAACTCTTTCAGTGGAGTCAAAACACCGAGATGGAAAATTCAAGTTTTGAAGAGAGCCATTAAGTGTGATTAAACCTTTAAAAGGGAGAGAACAACGCCCGCAGAACTCTATTTAGCCATTTCCTATCTTTAATTGTCCAAAGATTTACTTTAAAAGCGCGGACATGAAAGGATGCTGAATGTTAGCGTATCGAGAGGGGGGAGAGTGAAGATAAGCCCCGTTCACCAGCAAATGGAGCTCAGCCCAGAAGTAGGAACAACAAAAGCCCAGGGACCTGCTTCCTTCTACGATAGAGAGAGAGAGGGAAATAAAAAGGCAGCGATTCTTGACTTAGCTTTGAGGAGCACAATGGGCGTGATTAGGGGTCCAGAGTGGGCGCATTTAAGTGGCATAGCATCCACCAGTCAGCTGGTGGTTAGGATGAGAACCACGGGGGATGGAGCTAAGGAGCGAGAGACGGGAAGATGGGGCAACTGAGGATAGCGGTTTGAAAAATTTTCAGCACGTGAGGAGATGGGGGAACTGATTTTATCATCAACTACTTTTTGGCCTCAACCCTTGGCGGTTTTGATTCAGTAAAATGTGGGGTGAGACCCAGGAATCTGCCTTTTTAAAGAGGTTCTGAGCTAATGCTCTTGCTGCCGGTCTGTGGACCTGTTTAGAGGACGTCTGGACAAAGGGAGGAGAGTAGGGGGCAGAAATCTGTAGGAGAAAAACCACCTGGGACAGAGAGAGAGAAAAGTGTTCCCGAATGGCAAGCATCCTGCCTCCTTCCTCCCACTGAAACATTCAGAACAATCCAGGGAAGGAAGTCGGCTGGGGAAGTCAATACTGGAGAGTATCAGCCCTTCTAAAAAAGGACAGGCATGGAAAGCAAGTAAAAAAAAATGGAAGAAGGAGAGGAAGAAAAAGAAAAGGTCAGACCCTCAGGAAAGCAAAATCGTGAGTTGAACATTCTTTACATGCCCAGCAATGAACGCGAGCAAAGCAGTGTGACAATATGCTTTGATATACATTGACAGTATTTAAAAAAATTAGTAGTCATATCTTGTGATGAGGTGTTGATAACGTAGAATAGAAACATGTCAAATATGTTCGATTTACAAGTGGTTTGAGAGAGTGTGAAAATCTGTGTTTTTAAGCCCTGCTCTGCGGCCTTGAACAAGGGTCTCAAGGTTAACCACCAGGGAGGGAGGGCCATCAGGCTCCGTGGCATCACCAAGCACTGCCCCCTGCCACAAGCAGACTTCCTCTCTTTTTTGGTAAGATTCAATTGGAACAGAAGAGGAATGATTAAACATGTTGAAAATTCCTGCTTCTGGCCATTTCCCCTCATTTGACAGATGAGACAACCGAGGTCCTGCGAAGCAGCGTCTTGCCCAAAGTCACTTGACGTGTTTGTGTCTTGGAATTGCTGGTCCCTGGTCCAGTGAGTATTCCTCCAGAGCACCCAGCCAACCGCTTTCGACCCTGGGACTGGTCAAGCAAGTGTGTTGTGCAAGACTTTGTTATTGTATGTGGAAAGAACGTTCTAAGGGTTGTGATTTAATCAGTGGCACATCTAAACTCGGGTGATAATGATTAAGGTCGTCCTGGAGTGCTACCTACATTCGTTTGAAGTAGGAGTGTTCAGCGAAGTGAATAGCAATGAATAGGACTCCTTGGTTCACAGGGAAGTAGGAACACCTGGGGAGTACTTAAACTACTCAAAGCGTGTCACACGAGTTACAGGTCCTAGACCCTCTGATGCTCAGAGCCACCCAATGAAGCCAGAGAAATGACCCACACTAAGCCGTGGAGATGACCGGGGCCCAGCCGGCTTCACTCAGTTGCCAAATGGAGATGATGACTCCAGAATGGGTGAGTTCAGAGCCCAAGCTTTTTGTACTTGATTACACTGTCCTCCCAGCAATGGGACACTTTGCTTTTGGCTCTTGGTGGCATCCTCCGAAGACTCACTGCCTTTGTGTGGGGCCACTTCTAATATGTGTGCCGCCGTGGGAGGTGGCTGTACATTCAAAACAGGAGAGAGAAAATACTGAGAAAAAAACGTCACTATAAAAGTTGAATTTGAATATCCGGGAAGAGTGACTTCAGAGCGTTCTTGTCTGTCCCTGTGATACTTGACTTACTACAGGGAATGCTGAACAGGGGCTTGGGGATCAGTGCATCCCTGGATGGGGCTCTTCCCTGGCTTCTACTCCAGCTCATCCTTCAGGGTGAGTGGACTCTGAGTGGAGACGACAAAAGACACCCCCTGGGGGCAGAGCTTCAGGCTGCCTTTCCCTACCCCCATCCAGGGCCTTCAACACAGCAGGAGCTGGGGTCAGCGCGGAGAGGCTTGGAAGGGGCAGCTGTGTTTGTGCCTCTATGCCTTCCTCCTTAACACCGCACTTCTTCTACTTTTTGTCTCATAAATGTGGTGCCTAACTGAAAGTCTAAAAATGGGAGAAAATGATACTGCTGTTCTCGCCAACCTAACATATACCTGTTTTGGTGTTGGTAAAATTCTGTTCGCATTGTCTGTCTTCATAAATGTAGACTTCATATAGCTAGAGTTGTATTGAACACATTGTATCATCTCACTCCCCCCCGCCTCCCCCCACCACACTTAACTTTACGACACAGACTTTGTCCAGGAGGCGTGGGGTTGCCTCTCTTGTTTTCTTCCCCAGGGCTTTTCTCCCTTCCTTTCTTTTATTCACCTCATCTCCCCACCCCAGTTCTTTCTTTGTCACTTAGTCTCTCTCGCTCTCATCTCCAAGTTTTTCTCCCTTAATGGAGTCGAAAGCTTTCCCCGGGCTCCTGGAATTCCTGGGAAGGAAGACACGGCGGTGCTCTGACCAGGCCTCCCTGCTTTCTCTTCCAGGCGAGCACGAATCAAATTCCCAGGGGTCTCCTGTCCCGAGTCAGTCCCACACAGGATGTCTCCTAGAAGTAAAACTGGGTGGAGGTGAGAGGGAGGAGGGGATCGGTGCTCATAACCAGGGATCAGAATCCAGCCCAAAGGTGATCATGGGGGTGGCCTAAGAACGGAGAAGGCTGTGCATTTCCATGGCACTAGGAGCTGAAGTGTTTCCCTGCCTATCAACAGTCAGAAACGGCAACAATGATAATAATCTGGATGCTCCAAGCAAAGTCTCCTGAGGAGGGCAAGATGTTGCATTTGCTCCCCTCGAAGTCCTGGAGTTAGTTCAGTAGTCTTATAATACAACCCAGGGAAGATTGTTTCCTCTTAAGAAGATGTGCGCAAGCGCAATAGCACCAACTGAAACTCACATGGCCCTTTAAAGGTACAGAGTACCAGTTTATCTCATAAACCTACAGAAGCAAAGGAAATGGTCTAGGTAGGATGGGAGGAAGCTGACCTTTGACAATGAAGACTTTAGCTGAAGTTTATAGTATGAAGCTTTCACCAGAGCAATGAGTGTAATTAAACACTGCAACGACTGGCGTTTGAAGAGGGGCCGAACACACCGACTGACAATCTTAGAAGTGAAGGTGTGGCTGAGAAGGGGGGCGTGAACGAGGAGGAACGTTCAGAAGACGGAAGGGAGCTTACCTGGGGGGCTTTCTTGATGAGAAAACATCAGCTGCTCCCAGGGCTTTAATAAATGTAAGTTGCAATTTACTTCTTCGTGGTTCATTTTCCTTGGCAATTATTATATTGGAGTGACCCTTCTATTGAATTATCTGTTTCAATTACTATTAACACATCGAAGTCCTTAAGTTTGAGGAAATCGTGAATGCATCTTCTGGAGAGTTCTACCTCTGACACTCCAAGGATAGCATCATTTATCTCCTTAGCACTCGGAGGCCCGTGATGCAGTGCGGGCCAGGAAGGAGCCGGTCTGCACAATAGTGTCCAACACTATCAAAGCACTTCTGATGGATTCCACCATCTCTGTGCCGTGTTGGGGTGACCCCAGGCGACCTGCCGCCTTTCTTTGCACAGGACACAATGGCAAATAGAAACATTAACTCTCGTGGTGTCGCAAGAATCTGACTGCATTATTCCTTGACCTCCGGAAAGATAATGTGTCATCTGCTGTACAGAAATGAAAGTTTTCAAAGCAGTTGGAAATAGAATTGTGTACACTTCACTTGCTGCGCCGCCTTTCTAAGGCTTATTTGTTTGGCCCTTTGGAGGGAGAGAATGGAAGACTTTCAGAGAGGTGACCACTGCGGTTTCCTTCCTCCCCCTCCCCAAGTTCCCCTCCAAGAGGGAAGATACAGTGTTTTCTGAGCTCTGGATTGTGGGCAGAGAGGATCTGCTTCCAGATGACAAAGCCCAGGGCGGGGGGAGGGGGGGTGGTGGTAGGCGACAGGGGTGGGAAGCGAGAGGGCCCTGTCTGGTGTCTGAACATCCCTGAGGCGGGGCTGGGGGAAATCTTCCTGGTGGGTGGATATTTACTAGAAGTCAATAGCGCAGTGGGCTTTGGTTGGATGCTAATGAGGCCAAGGTTATACAAGGGCCAACTGGTCTCCTTCTGTTCCCTCTGCTGCAAACCGCCTCCCGTCAGCGCGGCCAGGCCTCTCACAATGCGGGAAGGGGGGTAATGAAACAGGCCGGAGGCTTCTCCCAGACAGATGGCTCCCCAGCTGTTTTTGCCGATGGGTAACTTTTGTTGCCACCACTCAACGTCCCCTAGAAAGGCCTCTGTCCTCTAAAGCCGTTTCAATTCTCCTGTGAGATGTCTCCTCATCCACAGGGCCTCTCTCCAGGGCTGTTCTCTAATGCGCAAGGCATCTTTTATTGGGGCAGCGGCCATCCCAGCCCCCATCCCAGCCCCAGGTGGCTGCAGAAGAGGTTGAGCCCCAGCCTCCCGATTCGCCAGCACTTGATTGGGCTTGAAACACCATCCCCTGTCTTCAAGGCACCCGTGGGCCTCAAGCTTTGGGGTATCTAGTGGCTCTTTATTTTCCCATCTGTGAAATGGGCACATTAAACCTTGCTCTTGCCAACGGGCAGGGTTAGTGTGGGGACCAAACATGGAAACAGGGGGACAGCTTTGGGAAGTGTGAGGCATGTGCTGGGATGCATGACTGCTCATGCTCACTGCTACCCTGACAGCCACCACCAGTGATGGCCATCAACCACTTTGGTCCCCGAGGCAAATGGACTCTTCCTGACTGACATTGCGTCCCAGTGATTCGCCTCGATTTGGCGTGTTCGTCATTTCTGGCAGCAGTGATACGAATGTCTGTGAAGCCCCTCCTTTGTCCTCGGCACACTGTCCCCATGTAATTCTCCCTTTTCTGAGCACAGGCCACTCCCAGCGGAATCGGTCAGGGCTCCTCGGAGACAGAGAACCCACGGTGGTGACTTTAAGGAACTGTCGCACACAGCTGTGCAGTGGGTGGGTCCAAATCCCTGGGGCAGGCTGGCAGCTCAGAGGGGAGTTGACGCCGTGGTCTGTAGTAGAACACCTCTTTCTACAGAAAATAGCAGTTTTGCTCTTAAAGTCTTCAACTAATTAGATGAGGCCCACCCACATTATTGAGGGTAATTTCCTTCAGTTAAATTGAGCTGATTACAAATGTTTATCACATTTTAAAAATACCTTCAATATCTATATTGACAGTAAATTAAATCACTGGGTACTGTAGCTCAACCAAGTTGACATACCAAGGCAGCCATCACACCAGCCTTCTACAATGACTCCCTAGCCCATTCCTTGGGTAAAGCTCTCTGAGCCACTGCTCACACCAGGCTGTCAGGAGGTATATAATTTTTTCCCTTTTCTCTTGCTTTATATCTTCTCTACTTGCATGCTCTTCCTCCAGACACACACAGGTTGGCTTCCAAACCCTGTTCCCCAGCTCACCCTGCCCTGCGGAGTTGATGTCAAGGTCTCCTCTTCTAGAAACAGTTCATGATCCCTTTATCAAGTTATCAGAGTAAAATCTGCAATGCATATTTCACAGCGTTGGCTCTGGCAAATTGGTTACAGTGTGGCTCTTTTCTATTTGGAGAGCGGGGGACTTGAGGTTAAAGGGAAGCCAACTGTCATTTGTCGGGGAATTACATCCTGACCCCACAATGCAAACTTTCTGTCAGTCCCCAGTCCTCCTCGATGCAGCCGAGATACCGACTCGGCGCGATTTCAGACTGAAAAGGGACCGGCTGACACAATCCCCTCCTGCACACGCTCTTTGGATCCACTTTTCCCCAAATGACGCTGTGCCCCGGGTGCTGGGGAGAGGCCCAGGGAGAGCTTCCTGGGCTCTGCCCCAGGAATTTGCGTTCTAGTTAGTGGTAGAAAACCCCAGTGAGCAAGAGGTTAGAAGTGCTAGGTAGACACAAACGAGTGGTGAGATAGAGGTATAAACAAAGCGCTTACCTCTTCACAGGTAAGAGAGTTCACATACCGTGTATAACAAACTCTAAAGCTGCAGGCACTGACACATCATTGTGTGTGTTTACAGTAAAGCAACTGTCAAGTATTCCACCTGGTGTTCTTCTTCTTGGTGTTACCTTCTCATTCATGCTCCTTTTGGGAAAAGATGTGCAGAAGTGTGCGTCTCCTCCGAGCGTATTCACTGATGATAAAGACACCTGCCCCAGCGTCCCTAGAAAGGTGTGAGCAGTGGAGAAGGAAGTTGGAATGGAATAGGTATTCACTCCACGGGTACACCGGAGCAATGGCAGGGCCGAGCCAGCGTGGCACCTGGAGTGGGAGGTGGCCGGTGACCAAAGCTGACGTTATACGTAAAGGTGACACATCCACAGAAGTGCCTCTGAATAAGATAGAGCCGGGCCCGGGGACAGGAGGTTTGGGGGAGTGCTCTTTTATCTAGGGGAGCCAGGGAAGGCCTGCGTGAGGGGGACACACGAGGAGAGGCCTGAGAGAAGAGAGTGGGGAAGATAGGCGCGTTAGATAACCCTGTTCCCTGAAATGACAAGGGCAGGTCCTAATCACGACACACACTGTACAATCTGTATGAAGTAAAATGCATGTGTGTATGTGTTTGTATGCGTGTACACAATGAAACCATTTATAAATACAAATGTAAGCATTTGCATGATTTACATTACTAACAATGATCTCTTTATATATATGTGTGCACCATATGTATTTCAAATACTATATGCACAAATAACATGAATTATCTCTGGGCATGGTGATTACAGGTCCATTTCACAGTTTAATTTTCTTCTCTGATCTTCTGCACCTCCTACATTTTATGCAGCAGACCTGACTTACATTTTTTTGTCATGTATTAATTGCTCTCCTTAATCTCCCAAATGAAGTAGTTGTGTATCGGGAACTGAGTATTTTTGCTACGAGCAAGTGTAAAATAATGGGAATAGCTATACCCGGGACCACGTGGTCTGTGCTGAGTACCGTTTCACGTGCTTTGTGGGGTCATCTCACGGAGTCCCCACAGGGGCAAGGTAGGGGGGGCCTAGGCGGGTGGGTGCTGGAGCCAGGGCTGCTCCCCAAAGTCTGTGAGAACCCCTCCCCTGTCTGTAGCACTGCAGTGCGGCGGCCCCTGAAGAAGCCTGGGGTAACCTCCTCATTCTGAGTTGCTTTTCAGAGGTAGAAAAGAGAGCACGCCATCGATGAGTTATCAAGAGAATTGCCTCTATGACACCTCTGTCACTGCTCTTGATGCAGCAAAGACCAATAGAACAGGAATGAGAGCATTTGATCTGCCCACCTCCCTGGTGGCTAGTGTATCCCAGACCATTGGAGTGAAGGTCTTCGTACCGACTTCGACCTTCTGGTGCAGGACCACGAGTCAACCCCACAGGGGCAAGGCCGGGTCTTGCTACGGTGGGCACAGCCTACACAGGTGGGTACTGACAGGCCCCTTTCCCCTTTCTGCTGTGTGCGCTTCACATCCTCCCTCTCCATCCTTGGAGGACTATAAAGATCAGATCCTGTCAGAGTGCTAGAGAAAGAGTTTGTTTCTTTTGAATTTATGCAACTGTATGATCTCTTTTTTGTTTGTTCGTTTTGCATTCCTTTGGTTGTTTGGGTGGCAGGTAAACACAAACCCCTGGTTGTCTACCAGTAAAAGGGGCACAAGACCCGCACGTGCAAAAGGCACGGAGCGAGGTGACTGTTACCAGCAGCCTCTAGGGAGATCCATGAAGCGGGGCTCGGACTGAAGTGGGTTGGGAGCGGGCCCACCGGGAGATGGCCGAGCAGCCTCTGTGGTCCTTTAGCTGTGGCTTGGTGTCTTCTGACCCTAGGGGTCATTGTCAGATTCAGCTTGCAGTACCAGATATGCCCATGGTGAGGGCACCCGTGCGGGGCTGCCCCACTCTTTCTTCCCGAGCATCAGCACCTTATCGAGGGTTCTGGAGGCCCTGGGCACTTCCCCACATGCTCCAATGTTTGGGTCGGCTGCTTGGAGTGGCTGAGAGAGTGGCGGCCTCTGTTCTGTTCCTGGTGCACTGTTCCTTGGGATCTCAGAGGCCTTAAAACAACAGGGGAAGGAATATGGAGGATAGAGAGTAGGGTATGACTCAATTGCCACTAAAAATCACAATGAACGTCCCCCATTTCAGGGGCACAGTGGAGGGAGGAGAAGTCGTGAGTGCCGGCCAGCCATGTGGTCAAATCAGACTTGCATCACCCTCTGCCCCTGGGTGCCCTGCATGGCCACTGAGCGGCTCGAAGAAGACAATAGTCTTTGGATGGAAAGACCCAAAGGGCCTCTTAAATCTTTAATGAGCTCAATGTGTAGATGACTCCCATCTCTAGACAGGCCTCCCTGCCTTCCTGCCTGCCTAGCACCCAGGGCTCAGAGCTGACACACCTAGCCAGGGTAAGCAGTCACATGTCCTGTGCCCTTTGCTTTGGCTTATCTGTGGATTCAAGGTGTTTTTCCTTCTTTCTCTTTTAATGTCCTGTGACTTCACCTTTCCCAGACTCTAGACTTATTGCCTTTGCCGTCTGCTGTAGTGTAAGGGCCTAGTTAATGCTTGAAAGTAAATAGCAACTTGAGAAGCAATGCTGAGTTGTCATCATGGCTAGAAAGCTGGGAGGAAGTCACAAAACCAGTGTGTATCTACATGTAACTCATGTCAGCCTTTGGACCCTGGGAAGCCATCAGTTCATGCTGAGGACTCGGGTCCACCAAACCAGCAATTTCAGTCACCAGGGTTGAACTAGTTGCCAGATGGAGACACCCAGGGAAGTTCAGCATCGAATAAAACCAACATGCTTTCTTTCTTCGAGGATAAAGGCATTGGATCATCCTTACAGAGAAGAAGTGTCTTTTCGTCTGCGGTCAGAAGAAAGGTGGATGGAGGAGGGACCTGTCCCTGTGTCCTAACTCGGTCTAAGTGTGGGTGTACGTCTGTGTGGGCGTCTAGAAACGGGAGTGTCAGGACCATGAGGAACAAGCAGCGTGCTCTCTGACGCAGGGCGTTCGGAGTTGAATCGAAGCCAAACATTCGCATGTAAAGTTATAAACTGAAGTTAATAAACATTGAGAGGCAGTGGAATAAAGCATTTTTTTTTCTGTTGGAAAGCTATAAAGCAGAAAGAAATGTCAAAGAAGACAGTCTTTAGAAATGCATCTCTGGAACAGAGCAAAAGAAGGAAGGTAGTTTAACCTCTCATGGAATTGCCTTGAGCCTGACCCCACGTTGGCCCCGGAGTCCACAAGTTGACAGGTGAACGCGTGCATATTCAAATGCATTGTTGCAAGAAGTAGCAGCCAGCTGCCAAACTGTCTGTCTAGAAAGGGATTGTCACAAACCTGAGCAGCTTCATCTGCGGAAACTCCCTGCAGATGCCTGGCATCATGCAAATGGGTGGAGGACCAGTCCTTGGCCCAATCTGAGCCATGCCAACACCGTACAACCCACTTGTATCGGAAGTTGTACTCCATTAGGGAACCGATATCTGAGCCAGGAAGATTTCTCTCTTCATCAGTAGACTGTTCTGGGTTTCTTAACCCGGTCCTTTCCCAGATTCCAGCAAGCACCAGGAAAGCTTCTCCCAAAACCTTGAGCTGAAAAAGAAGAGGGCCACAACTGGAGCTTGAGGGGTGGCATTCAAGGGAGGGACGGTGTCCAAAGGGACAGGAATCCTGCAGACGATGTTGCGAAAGAGAAGCCGGAGAAGAGAGAGGCAAGCCAGGAGAAAACCACATGGAAACACAGCTTGGAGGACGAGGTGAGAAGGCAGTGGGTAAAGGGCTGCGTGGTACAGACGGGTGGAGACAAGATGACGACGTGAATGTGCCTGTGCGAGAGGATGGAGGGGACCAGTGGCCTTTGCCACAGCGGTTTAAATAGATAAGACAGAAGGATTGTCATGGGTCTGGTAATAGCCAGGGGAGGAGAAAAGCAAAACTATCAGCAGGCCACTCTGTCCAAAGGCCCATAGAGAGAACCTGGGTTACATGCTGGGAAGATGACAATTCCAGGACTGAAAGCCGTAACTAGTAGAGCCAAGTTCTAGGAGATGAGATCCAGAAGACAGGTGTGTGGCACTTCTGGGATGAAAGGAGGAATCCTTTGAGACAGGGGAGGGAGGCACAGAAAAAGCTGTTGGGGTGTGGATAGGGACTTTCAGGAAACCGTGTCCATTACCCTTATGGTTTATTGTGAAATTGAAAGTAATGTAACCCACTAAGAAGATGGCAGGAGAAGCCTAAGTAAGAGCATGCGATAGGATTGCCGACTGGTACGGAGGGGCGGCTGGGATGGGAGACCAAGAACCAGCAATGGCACCTGTCGGCACGGTTGATTTATTTCCCGTACGTCACACTCACTAGTTTGGGTTCAAGAGTGAAAGAGGCAGATGGTTTGGTTAATTCTGCATCAAGGTGCTGACAGGCAGGTGCAGCTCATGGACAGTTTGGCAAAGGAATTGAGGCTGGCGGTGGGCGCACGGGAAGAGGCGATATCTCGGTATGACAGACATCACTGAGGACTCTGAACTTGGGCTAAATGGAAAATGAACCCTGTTTGGGGTTGTTGTGTTTCCATTTATCGTCTTGCTATATTTATACAGGTTAGCTCAGCTGCTGGAAAAAACTCCATGGCTAGCCAAAGCTTCAGAACCACCCCTTTTCCATGAGTGCCTGGTGAGGGTATGTCTAGCTAACCTGGGTATATCAGACAGGATGGGTGACACTCTAGCCCAGTGGTTTAACCCAGTAAAGTGGTTAAAGTGGTTTAACCCGGTCACTCCTTGCTCATGCAAAATTCCCAGGGTCAGCTGGCTCTCTGGGGAGCTTGGCTTCACCCAGGGATAGAAGTTGCTTCTATCTTAGCTCTCTGCCTTCTCAACGCATGTCCTCCAAAGGGGGCAGAGAGGATGCACTAGCATGCCGACTGTTCGTGCCTCAAAGGAGCAGTGACAGGGAACTTGGTCCACATCCCTGTGAGTTCCAACTCATCCCGAGACCCCAGTCCAGCTGCAGAGAAGGCTGGGAAATGAAGGAGAGTGTGAGGACGTTCAGGGAGCATCAGTCATAGCTCTTCACCTGCACTTAGCAAATTTGGGAGCTCGACTCCAGTGATGAGGAGGGAAAGACTCGGAAAGCAGGAGTATAATGTCATGCGGGACTGACGGTCCACGCAGTACCAGACCACCCTGTTGAAAAGCACACATGGAAGCTGAACTGCAATTCTGTGGTTGGGTATTGTGTAGGCAGGTGATGGCCAAGAGAGGAATGAAGAGGAGGAGGAGGAGGAGTGGGAGAGAGAGAGGAAGAAGAAAAAAGAAGGAAAAGAGCAACAAGAGCAGCAAGGTCATTTGGTGAAACGCAAAATGTTGCTGTAATCATTTCCCCCCTAAATCTGGCCAAACTAGTGTCTGCTTACAGAGGGGAAATAGGAACCCGAATCAAGAGAAGGCACCGAGGGACCTGGCCTAAACCGTGTCAGCCCGAAGGCCTTGAGGAACACAAACAGGCTGCGAGGAATTTGGAGGGAGCGCTGTCGCAAACCCAGCTGCCTACTCTGAGGCTCACGGGTCTCCGCGGCCGTCCTTCCTCTCTCGCCCTAGCTCTCGTCCCAAGGCTGCTGCATAGTTAGTGTGATCGCTGAGACTGTTTTCGAGACCCCGAGATGCTCACAGGCCTCTTCCACCACCGGCACCACTCTGGCGGGGAACGTGCGCTTTCTTTTTAATGTGCTCACTCGGCCCTAAATAACTTTTCAGAGGCTCCAGACACCAGCGCGCGCTCTGACAGCGAAACCAAGGTGCATCCGATGCAGTGAAATTGCTCTACAAGCAACCTTGCCAAAGGCCCTTGTCGGTGCACAAAGCTGGCTCTATCTTTGTATATTGAGGGAGCTCAATCAATGTTAAATGCTTGGCTCTTTTCACAGGACAATGACCAGGACCTAAGCTGCGTCCTTCCTTTTTGATTGACACTTGAAACGCGGCGCGGGAATCAGCCAGAGGCGCTGCTACAAGCCGAACCCTCTGCTGGGATAACCACTGGTGACATCTGCAGAAAGGCCGACAAAAGGCAGTTGAAAGCTGTGTTTGTTGCCTTCCCCCCTCAGATCTCCGTGCTTTCATGGAGCTCCTTACTTGCTTTAATATTATGATTCAGCACCTGGCTTTTTTTGAACCTTGCTTTAAACTTCAAAAGGCGAGGTGGTATTAACAAACATGAAACGAAAAAGTGGCGGTAGTTTGATTTACTGTTGTCGTCTTATCAAGGGTTTTTTTTTGGCCACCAGCTGCCACTTTCTGTCATCTTTGCAGCCATTATCATCTCTCTAAAAATCTAAAAGACTCCGCTTAATAACAGCTTTGAATACAGGCAGGATCGGTAGCATAGATAGTTCTGGGGATGACAAGACCAGCAAATGAAAAGAAAGATGTTGCCAAAAAACCCCCCCCAAAAAACCCCAAACCACACCAATAAGAGCTGTAGTACTTTCTGGTGACCTTGATTGCAGAATTAAACAAATCCAATTCCAGTCCATTGTTCCTCTGGAATGCCGTTGTAGTTTTCTGGAGAAAGTTCCTCGTTGTTGGGAGGGCGGTGGGGAGTTAGAAACCTCAGGCCTGGACGAGGCTTCCCTCCTCCAGGTGGGAGAGAAGGCTCTGCGGTCAGGAGAAGGGCTGAATTGGCCCCAGCTGGCGCAGCCGCTCAGCTAATTAACAGGTCTCTCTCGCTGACTTACTAATACTTGAGTGCCCACCCACTGGATGCTGACAGCCAGGTCCACACTGCGAAGCCTCACCAAGGAGGAGGTCACTCCGCGTTCTGCTCTTTCCTAAGCTCTGAGCTTTCCAACCAAAGCCTCAGGACCGGACAGGCCCCTCCGTGTGTAGGTTAAAGCTGGGTCTGTCACAGGAAGCCCACCGATTAATTCTGCTCCCTGCGTGGAACCTGAGGCGTGAACTTGGTCATCAGAGCCACAAGGGACCTTAAGATCGCCCAGTTTGGTGGTTTACATTCTCTCCTGAGGCCCTTAGTAAAAAATAGGGATGCCTTTCTCAGCTCCTTCCCACGGGATCTGAATCCAAAATGCCGAGGGCGGGTCCTGTGCACCTGTATTTTAAGACGTTCTCTGGATGACTCTGATCTCCAGAGAGGGTTGAGAAACACCCCGTCCAGATGGAGCTCCTGAGAATCAGTGGAGTGAAGTCACTTGTTTAAGGTCACACGGCATGTATGGGGCAGTGCTGGGCCGAGACCCAGTGATGGGATCCCTGAACAGTGCTCATACGTCTGGTGCAGACCCACCGATGAAACCTGGAGGGTGATAAGCAGACAGCGCTTTTCCACAGGGAGGGACTGAGTCAGTCACAGTCACGCCAGTGCCGGCTGGGGTCTCACCTTCCTTCTTCCCGTCTGTTCCCTATCCTAGGCTGGCACAGCTCTTCTTCAATTTTCTGCACCCGTTCATGATGGGTTTCTCTCATCCTCCTCCTTCCCTATCCCCTCAGGGCCTCGAGATGCTCAGTGGAGAGGAAATAATCACCAATCGCTAAAACACTTCACGGAAGTAAAACATATGAAAAAGATGAAGCTGTTCTTTTAAGTGTTATCAAGTACAAAGGCCTTGATTTGTGGCTTGATCATATATGCCACCTCCTTGCACCTAGCCGAATATCTTTGACCATCTGTTTCTCTTTTATGGTCCAGTAGCACAACCTTGCTTCTTTATTGTGTAACATCGTCGGGGGTAGCACCAGAAATCCTATGCACTGCAGCTCTTTTTACAAAGGTCGTTATGTCAAATTAGCCACATGGGTGATTACCACATAGCGTGGAGTTTCAACCCATGGACCCTGCGTGTTCTGCCGACAGCCGAAGAGGATGGCCCCTGGAAACCTCACCAGTCTTCCAAATAGAGAGGCAGGGTGACTCTGAAGATGAAGAAGAGCATCTTTGGAGCTGGAAATGGGTCTGCTTCTGAAATACTGAGACTGTGACAACTCTATAAAATAAGAAAATAGCCCCCAAACAAAATCACGAGATCGCCGGTCTTACAAAGCAGGACTATTTTGATGATATAAAACAATGTTGTGATGGCAAATAGTTTTCTCTCCATGTGAATTCTAACCAAGTATTTGTGGTGGCCTGAAAGGCTAGATCGAGAAAGAGTCTGGGCTCACTGGAAAGCTATCATGAATGATTAGCAAAATCTGCCAAGGCTAGGGATACAGATTATAGATGTCATTTCAAGACCTGATAGAGTGGTTTAAACAAGTTTTGACATTTTCCTTCAGACTGAGCATGAGTCTATAACCTGGTTTTGTCACTTACTAGGTATGTGAACTTGGAATACTTACTTAGAGTTCGTTTTCTTACCTGTAAGGAGTATAATACTTCATTCTGTGTTTTGAGATTTGAATGACAATAAATGTCAAGACATTAGCACACTGCGTGCCATACAGTAAGTGCTCAATAAAACCGAAGCCTCACTTCTTATTATGGGAGGGAACAAATCTACCAGCCTGAGGTTGAATGTCTATGGATAGGCAATGCAAGAAATTGGGATCATTCTCTAAGGAATGAGACTAAGGAATTTCGAACCAAGAAAATATTTCTACTCTTTACTCCACTATAGTCCAACAATTAAAAGAGGAAAGGAAGAAAAGAAGAAAGGAAGGAAGGGAGGGAGGAAGAGAGAAAGAGAAGGAGGGAGAGCAGAAGGAAGGAAGGAAGGAAGGAAGGAAGGAAAGAAGGAAGGAAAGAAAGAAAGAGGAAGGAATGTTCAAACTTTTCATGGATGGACCCACTTTCCTGATGTTATCTGATGGAAACATACTCTCCATTTTCTCAACTTCTGTCCCCCACAGCCCTCTAAAATCTGTCCCAATTCTTCCTCTTTGGGGATTGGGATCCTAACTGAAATTATAGATTCATTCTTTTGGATAGCCAAATTACCATCCTCGAGCTTTCTTTTAAAGAAGTCTATGGTCCTATAAGAAATAAGACATTCATCTACAGAGCATTAGACTAGACTTTGGATTCCTTGACAAACCAGGGTGAAGAGGTCAGGATGGAGGGATGATTTGATGGGGAGGGAAAGAGAAAGACATTAAGTTTTGCACAGCAGTTAAGAGACAGACTGACAAAGGCCCCAGTCCCGGCTGTACCACGTACTTACTAGCTGAGTAGCCTGGGACAAGTGACTTGATTGATCTCTGCTGGCTTGTGTTTTCTTGCTTGTTTATTGATTCAATCATAAGTATTACTGCATGTCAGGCTCCGTGTCAGGCTCTGTTCCAGGTAATTCCTTGCCCTTATAAAGCTTATGTTTTACCAGGGATGATAGAATATAAACCAAGAAACATAGAAGAAGCACTAAGCAAATGTGGCGAAAGCTACCACAAAAATAACTAAATAGGATAAAGAGATAGTGAGAAGGGGAAGCAGGGTAGGCAAGGAAAGGACTTTGAGGAGGTGACATTTTACCTAAATCTTAATGAAGAGATGCGTGAGTCAGGGGGGGTCTGAGAGAGGAATGTCCAAGAGAAAGGGGGTATCAATGCATAGTCTTCCTTACAGTCATAAATAACAGTGGAGCTCCTAAGAAACAGTCAGATTTGAGATAGATATGAAAAGGGGGGTTGGCAATACTTGTTGCTGGGTTAAATGTGGGGATGAGGGAAGGAAAAGAGTCAAAGGGGACTCTAGGGGTTTGTTTGAGAACAAGGCGGAGGAGGAAGATGTAACTTCATGGGGTTGTCCCAGAGTTCTGTTTTAGCTGTGATACGTGGGTAACATTTTTAACATTTAAAAAAATCTGACAAGTGGAGATCATGGAAGTGCCTATGAATTGCTGTTGGAGGGCCTGCCGGAAATAATGGAAAGGGCCTACCAGAGGATCTGATATGGAGCGAGGGTTCAGTAAATGGTCCTTGTATGGAACAATGAACAGCAATGTCAAATCAAGCTGTGGGGCAAGGGTGGTCTTTGCAAGTCAAGAAATTAGACAAACGATGACAGAGCAGAGGCCAAAACACCGGTAGATGGAATCAGGTTTAGGAAGGAGAAGCAAGGCAGGCACTGAAGACACGGATTGAATGCAGAACCGTGAAGCATTCAATCCACCTCGGATGGCAAGGCGAAGAATGGAGGGCTGTTCATCACGGCTACCAGATCGAACGGTCTCTTCTGTAAAAGACTGGTTTTTATTTTTCTCTTGCATCAAAAGACTTAACAGCACTTTAGGGTCATGAAGACACTGTCTTGACTCGGGATATAGAAACGGTGTGTTGTGGCCACCAAACTCACCCCAACTTGACGCTACAGATGCAGCCCCAAGAATGTGCTAGCTGTAAACCAGGGCAAAATTCTTCTTACCAAGAGAGAAATGGTTTCCCCTCCTCCGTGGTGCAGTAAATCTATGCCAAAGATTTCATTTATCAACCAGCTCGGCTGACTAACAATGTTAAAAGCAGTTGTTCATCATTTTCTTAGAAGATTGGCAAAGGCCATAGCCTTCTAAGTCTCCTAGAAAGTTCTGCTAAGATTGACCTCTTTCCTAGGGTGCATTTCTTCCGAGTTTCAACATAGCAAAGTGAACCAAAACCAAAGCCACAGAAATTTCATTCCTTTCCCTGACTCCCTTCCCACACCCCTGTGCACAACACACTTATCAGAGCCATGCAGCAGCTGTGATGGAAATGAGAACTACAGGAACCTTAGAGTTAATCATGCCACATGGTGACAGACACTCAGGAGAGGGTGCTGCTGGTCACTCACGTGACACCACACAGATGGCCCAAGCTACAAACTCTCTCTTCCATTCCTGGGTCTGCCCCCTATCTAATCTGCTAGAGAACCTTCTGAGTTTGGCGATGTAGGCCCTCTGGCCTTGGTTGGATGATTGAGGTGCATAAATGTGGAAAAGGGAGTCGCACGAATAATCTTCAGGATTTCCATTCTCCATATACAGTTGTGTACTGCATGATGACTGTTCAATCCCCAACGGATCATATATGTGACGGCGGTCCCACAATATTGTAATGAACTTGAAAGATTCCTATCACTCAGTGACATCACAGCCATCACAATGTTCTAGCACAACACATCACTCACCTGTTTCTGGTGATGCTGGTGTAAACAAGCTTACCGTGCTGCCAGTCATATAGAAGTATAGCGCACACAATTACAGTAGTAGGCTGTGCCATCTAGGGTTGTGTGAGTACACACTATAATATTCACACTATGGCAAAATTACCTAACAGTGCATTTCTCAGAATGCATCCCTCTTGTGAAGAGATGCATGACTTAAAAAAAAAAAAGCCCTGCCAGTGCAGTGTGGCTTAGTTGGTTGGAGTGCTGTCCTACACATCAAAAGGTTGGGGGTTTGTTGTTGGTCCATCGGGGCACATACCTAGGGCACAGGTTCAATTCCCAGCTGGAGCATATATGGGATGCAACCAATCAGTATTTCTCTATCACATTGATGTTTCTCTCTCTATCCCCCACCTCGCCTCTCTCACTAAAATTAATAATAAACATGTTAAAAAGTTTTTAACAGCAAAAAAAAAGAGGCACACGATTGAATGGACATGTAGACAGAGACAAATATGTCCTGTGGGGGGTAGATGTTAAAACCTTCTCTGTCCCAAATGTGTTTTTAGAGATGGGAGGGGGGGCAGGAAAGTAGCAGGAGCTGACCGTACCTCCCTAGAGTAGTCAGAAAGCCTGGGACCTGACCAGCCTCCTTTGGGACAGTCACTTGGCCCTCAAGATAGACCCCAGGAGAAGCTACAATGAAGTGGGAGGTAAAATAAATAATGAAGAGGAAAAAAGTAGAATTCAGTTGAACTAATTCACCTGGGAAGAGATGTTCTAAAGTTAGTCAATAACAGTTGTGTATTTTTCTCTTCTGTTGTACATCAGTCATCAATGATGTCTTCCCTCCCTTCTAGAGTCCAAGTGACAAAGGGGACTGTGTCCATATTGCTCAGCCACTTATCTCTAGCCGCTAGGAGAGTGCCTGGCACATTCTAACAGGATGTACAGTATTCGTTGAATTAATGAAAGCATTTGTGAGTGTGGGCACAGCCTCTGAAAGAGTTTGGTGCTATGGAACCCCACAGAACCAAGCCTGAGCTATTATTTCATGAAATGCCAAGGAAACTCAGACTCATGGCTGATAAGCCCCGTGCCTGGTTTAACAGCTGTTAACCCAGGTGATCTGTCTCGACTAGTAACTACGTCACCAGGTGAGCACACAGCACGCTGTGCCTGTTCAGCCCTTGGTAATCTTTGACACATTTGTTCACGAATCACAGTAGCCTTGGAAAACCACCCTGACCCAGGTGATGGAATAAAAATGCTTCCCACCACACAATAAAGTGTTCTGTCAAGTTTATTTGGTAGTGCAGTGCGACCAATTCCTTTGTTTAGACCAGAACATGAGAGGAAAACAGTGACAAGAAAAATGAGAAAAGAATTCATGCTAACGTTTTCACGCATTTGCTTAATGCCATCCACATTAGCCCCCCATGCCATGGCCTCCGGGGAACTTTTGAACAAGTCAAATTAGACAGGCTGTTGTTACTTGAGACCCTAAAATGAAATTGTCTTCTTTCTAGGTCATACAATAATTATTTTCTCTTAAATTAACATCTTTTAATTACCTGTAATGTTAAAAGAACTCAATGATATTGGTAACCCAAAACATAATAACCCAAAAGCTCTGGAATGAGTTCTTCAGGCGACCAAACTAATCACTTCTCCTAGGACACCAAGTGGAGGAGAGGAAGCTGGATTTCCAGAAAGGGATACAATGGCCCATTGCCCCATCGTCACTACGGGTACTTTACATAATAATGATAACGATGAACCCACAAATGAATGACGAAGGGAGGTGGGGGGCGGGTGAGCAGTGGGTTACGAACCACATTCCAATTTGGCTTATCCTGGATTCAGATTCAGCTCAAATGTCTCATCATAAAATACTTACTTCAGCTTATCAATTCCCCTGTGGTCACTCAATCAGTTGAGTGATCTTTATCCTAACAGAGCCTGTAATCAATGGCATTTATGACTTTCTCTTTATCATCATTAGTGAGCAAGGCTTAAGGAGATAGAAGACCAAGTCTTTTTTCTTAGGGAAAAAACAGCAGAAAGAAGCACACGATGCGAATTACAGGTGTTTTGTGTGCAACAGGAAATGCCAAGTTTAGAAGAGTCATCGATGTACCCTTAGCTAAAAATGAAAGAAAGCAGAGAAACATATTTCTCTCATAACTATTTTGAGAGAAAGGGAGGTTGGGGAGGAGGGAGGGAGAGGGAGA
The DNA here is from genome assembly GCF_014824575.4 of Sturnira hondurensis. Taxonomy (NCBI): domain Eukaryota; kingdom Metazoa; phylum Chordata; class Mammalia; order Chiroptera; family Phyllostomidae; genus Sturnira; species Sturnira hondurensis. Next base: position 15,625,429 of record NW_028094846.1, on the reverse strand, counting down.
GAGAGAGAGAATATACGTTTGTCTTCTACCGACTCTCCAGGGTTCGTCCATGAAACACACACGCCCTGCCATCCGGAGAACAGAGCGGCAGCTGTGAAGATTGGCTTCTGAGTCATGGTCACTGAAGTGGAACTATTTATACAAGTTCAAAGGCACCAAGGACCTTGGCAATCATCTGCCCTAGTGAATGTCAAGACATAAGATGTTATCACCATGCACTGGTAAAGCTGAGGAAAATTTCCTGTTTGAAATAGGGGAGCTCTGGGAGTAAACAGAGCTTTATTCCTCCTGCTAGACAGTGTCTTCATCTGGGAGTATCTCTGACCCGTGACTCCTGCTGACTCATCATCTGTCTAATTTAGCAAACTGTGAGCTCTCCACAGAGAGACGGTGGTTTCCATAATAACTGTAAGGTGGTAAAACTGCGTATAAAAGTGGTAGTTGGCTTTCTTCAGGCAAAGGAGAGACAGAGAGGCTTCTGTATGAAAACGGACTAAAAAAGCCTAGTACCCCTTATTTGAGAAAGTCAAGGCCTTGGAGGACCATGGTAGTAAATCTATGAAATACAAGGGTCTGGATAGGATAATGTCACACCTACTTAATAATCCCAGGAAGACATGCTTCATTGTCCCTCATAGAAGCATGAAACAGCTTTTCCAGAACAGATAAAAAGAAAAGGGATAAATGAAAGCCAGAACTTGAAATCCAAGAAATGATGTAGGGTGAAACTATAAATGCATAGAAAGCAAGTTTCAAAAAGTCTTATAGGATCTTTTTTTGAAGGGAAGTTGGAGTAGTCAGTTTCTTCACCTGCTCTTCAAGGGCAAGACCTTGAGCGGAAAGACACACTCTTTGCTAACAAACTTGTATTCCAGACACGTCAAAACATTAGCTTCAGTGATTTATATTATATCTAACAAATATTTGCATGTAGCTCACTGTGCTGGGTATGATTTTTAAAGAGTCATTAGTTTATACTGATGGGAGGAGAGTTCTTATATTCCTATGGAAGTTTCTATAGGAGGCTGATCCACTCAGTAATGAAAAGATGAGAATACAAAAGCAGCGAGATTGGAGGTAGAAGGGGAAAGGGGTCGGGGTCTCTACTGTCCTAGTTTATCAGTCCCTGGAAATAATATGACCTTATTTCGTTTTTACAACGTGCTTTATGATTACAACCTTGCTCTAGCTTTGTAACATCTCTATCGAGTTTGAAGGCAGACATACAACTGCATTTCTCAGATGAGGAATCAGAAAAGTCAGATAAGCTCAAGGTCACCTAATGAATGAGGGATCGAGGGAAGTCTAGGTCCCCGCTTGCCTGCCAACCAACTCGGACTTTAACTCTCCCCTGTGCACGGGGCTAAGATGGCTGTGCTCTCTAACTCTGCACTTAGTATGCCATGTTCTAGTGAAGTGCGGTGTCATTTTGATGAACCTATGAGATGCATTGAAGCTGTTGGGCACAGTTGAGAGATCACAGACAAGCTCACCTGTTTTGGCCACTAACTCTTCAATTCCCCAACACTGTGCTCTGGCCCTCCCACCCTTTCCTCCTGCTCTGCCTCCCATGGTGCATCTCAAAGAACATTCACACATACAAAAGAGAATCACAGAGCCGTATGAAGAAGGCTCGGGGAAGTCCAAAACTCCAGGCTAGGTAACCGTTTTGAACACACACTTTTTGATAGTCTCCCCGGTTTAATTGGAAGAGTGAGATTTAGAACCAAGCAAAGTCATGTGAACATAGCACTGGAACTCAAAATGAGTGTGGTCCTTCTCTCTATTTCTTCTCTTCCTGTCGGTCACTGTCACCTGGTCTATAGGCAGGCCAGCTCTCATCTCAGCTGGCCAGCTGCACCTGAAGTATACGGACGTCTGACAAAAACCCAGGTTAAAGCTTCAAATGCAAGTTTACCTTCCCCCTAACCCTCCCACCTCCTTTCAAAGTGAGACATTTGTTTAAACCCACCCCTTCCTTCGAGTGAGTGGGCCTTCATGTGGATTCCAGGAAAGAGACAATATTGTGGGGACTCACAGATTCTGGAATTTTCTCTCCCACAATTACATGAGTGGCATAAAAATAATTAAACGTGAATGTGAATGCCAGAACAGCATTCACCACGGAGGAAGTGACCCAGTCCAGATTTTATACTGTAGAGCCGTCCTTGTAACTTCCAAGGCAGTGTCTGCACACAGCAGAGCTTCATGGCATCTCAGAAGTTCATCTGGGACTGAGTTATTCAAGGAAATACCCCCCAACCACCACCACCTCCTTCCACACAAAGGTCATATGCTCCCGGCCACCTCCTGGACTCCTGACATTTGTGCATCCTGGAGGGACAGCCACCCCTTCTGTCTGACCAGGCAGCAGTCTTAACGTGACACCCTTTGTGGATGAGGTTGTCATTTTATAGATGGGACACATAGGACAAACGGCAGCATGCAAACAAACAAAGTTTCCAGTTTTCCCCAGAGAGCAGAAGGGATTCAACTAGGACAGCTATTCTCCATACGATCTCTCTCTCCTCCAAGAGAGGCCAACTCCCAATCTCTTCGTACAGAATTGCAGGTGCAGGCATGGGATTGGTGAGCCTTTTTGAATGGTTTGCCCAAGGTAGTAATTTTGCAATCCGCCGTAGCTGAAGTAAGTACAGACCTGGGCTCGCTCCAGCCTCCTTCTCTCCCCTCCGTCCACCCCCAGGTCCCCACTTAGGTGAAAACACTTTGCATATAAACAAACTCCTCTCAAAGACACCTCAACCTTGACATTTCTTTCTCCCTTTTCCAAACTCGCTTCCTTTGAAAACACCTCGCGCTCTGCCATGCTCCCACATGAGGCCCAATTATCAGAATAATAATTAACAGGCCCTCATTATTTCGGATCAAACAATGCCCCCCATAATGAAGCCAAGAATAGCCAATGTGATCCCTTAAAATGGGGCGTGAGTTTCCTTACACCTTGGGGCGTCTAATCCACTGAAACCATTAGGCACCGAGCTGCCCATAACGGCCTGGATAACATTGAGTCAAGGACAGTTAATGGATGCCAGAGCACAGACCAAAGTGCTCCAAGCATGTCAGTCAAGACTAACCGGAGGCAAAAACATCAAAATGCAGGTTGGAGTTTTGACATTCCTGCAGGCTCTGAACGCCTCGCCAGTAAATTTTTAAAGTCAATATCCCCTTATGCTCATGAACACTTTTCCGTCTGATGAGTAGGACTAATGTGGATGTGATTGAACTGTGACTAAAGTAGGACTTTAAAGGCAGCTTTGAATGTGTGGGAGGCAGAAGGGTTTTTTTTTTTTTGTATNCTTTAAAGGCAGCTTTGAATGTGTGGGGGGCGGAAGGGTTTTTTTTTTTTTTGTATGTGTTTTCTTTTTTTTTTTTCAGAATGTCTGTGATAATAATGAAGACAGTGTACACAGATTATCACAGGCTGTGTCTTTCGACTTCAAGGTTATGTGATTAGAAAATTAGAAAAGCAACAAGATTAGAAATACCGCAGAACGTTTTGAAAGAAAGCTTTTTTACAAATTATCTGTCTGCTGGATTTACACAGAATCTGATGGATGGATCTTCTAATGTTTGGAAATGGATAAATGCAACAATGCAAATAGGAAGAACTGGCTTTGGAGCCCATCCTGGCAGAAGTTCAAAATCCATGTTAAGTATTCTAACTCGCTTAACGCCCGTTACTTACATATTTTTTTTAAAATTGCCACTCACACACGTAACACGAAACATCATCATTTTATAAATATAAAGGTAAAAATAACAGCGAGATTGTAGTTTTTCCTGATGCGTGACTTTCTCCAGAATTGGAATAAAACCTTCACCTCTCTGTCCTTTCTCTTCCCGGAAGCTGAGGACAGTAACCAGGAAGGCATGGAGCAGGAAGCTGCAGCAGAACGGGGTTTGGATGGCGGTCACCATCCCGGGGTGCTCGTTCCAGGGGTGAGAGCTCAAGTCACAGATTCACTCCTTCTCAAGTAAGAGGTACAGCATCATCTTCCAGTGGCAAAGCTCAGGCTGGTCTAAATAAAAACATCACTAAGGAAACCACTACTTTCGCTTTGCTTGTCAGATGACAATGGTGTGTTTCTGAAACGGATAAGCAGACGGCTCTATAGGTAAAAAGTCAGGGTAAAGGCTAACCTGTGTCTAATGACACCTTCTCAGGGTCCTTCCAACACCTAGAAGATGACATACGGTTATTTTGTTGGGGAGAATAGATTCTGAAACAGCGAACTGTCCATGTCTACTCATAAAGGCATAAATGACATTCATGCCATAGTGCACTTTAACCCATTTAATGGAAACCTTTGAAGAAGTAGCGTTTGAAATTCTGAGGATTCAAGCCACCGAGACCTGATTCTGACTTCCCAGATATTAAAACACAAACAGGCCGTAAGTGCCCTTTTGGATGGCACTTGGATCTTCCAGGGCCCTCGGTGGCGATGCCAGCGAGGTTGGGCATTGCCACCATGAAGGACATCAGATTTCAAGTTCAGGGTTGCTCCCAGAGCACACAGGCTGTCATCAATTCCTGATATCTTGATTTTTAAAAATGTATTACTTAGAACATTGTCTAAAATTTTGAAATGATTTTGATATTCAACTCCATAAATATATATACATATACATATATATTTGGAAATTTATCTACCCACTTATCCAAAATTAACTCTCAAATAATGAATCCCACAAGTCCATAGAAGTATCTATGAGGATTGGAACTGTGTTTCACTCATTCATTCACTCATTCATATTTATTAAGCATCTACCATGTCACAGGAGTGATTTTAAATGCTTGGGCTATATCTGTGAACAAAACAGACTGAGATCCTTGGCATTATGGCGCTTACATTCTAGTGGAGGAGACAGACAACAAAAATAACAAAGTTAATGGCATCACATGCTGGAACATGGTAAGTGGCATGGGAAAAATACCAGGAGAGGGTAGGAGGAATCAGAGATGCCGGAAGGAAAGGGGAGGCAGGGCAGGCTACACTGAGAAAGTGACATTGAGGGAAGCCTCACAGGAGGAGGCTAAGTTAGCCATGCAGATCTGTGGGAAAGGAGCCTCTCAGAAGGAGAACGGCTGCGCAAAACCCAGAATGTCTGGAGTGTTTTCAGGATCAGAAGGAGGCCCAGGTGGCTGGAGGGGAGTGACAGTGGGTGAGGGAATGGGGAGGAGGTGAGCAGGCTTGGGAAGAGAGAGAGGAGGTGAGATCTTACTTATTTTGGGATCTCCAATGCCTAGATTGGAGGCTGGTCCGTGATAAACACTTAGAGACTGTTGTTCAGTGAAGGAATGAGTGAATAAATAGAAAACTGCCAAAGGCTGGAAGGTCCTCTGACCCGGCTCTTGTATGGTGTTTTGGCATGCTCCACAGTATTTTTTTACTGCATTCTTCGGAACACTAGTCCCTGAAAATATTCCAGGAGAAAGGGGTTCCAAAGTCAAATAAGTCCTCATTTAGCAGATTCACAAAGCATAATTAGTGTCTGAGTCTCAGAGAAATTCTCCAGGAAATGACATCTTTTAACTGCTCATTTTGAGAATTTATCACACCACGTGGCCCATTTCTTCTTCCCACCCCCACTGCTGCCCAACACCCCCCCCCTCCATCCCCAGGCTCTGCCACACTTCAGGCAGCATATGCTGTAGAACATACATTGAGAAATGATGACCTGTGCTAAGTTGGCAACCAACGGTCTCCAGAAAGACAACCCTCTGCCCCGGGCCCCACCCCTGCCATTTCCAGACCACTCTGAATTCAGAATCACCTCCTTCTTTTAAGTGGACTAAAATCCACTGTCTTATCATTTCTGTCTACAGACCCTCATTTTACCCATGACACATTATAACATAATCACGGTCTGCGAAAGACATCAGGATTTTTAGTCCTACAGAATCCACTCTGGCCTTGCCACTTAAGTCCTAGCTGGGCAATTACTAAGACTCTGATTTTTAGTTTTCCCATCTAAGTGATCCACCTCATATGATTGTTGTGAGGATCATATAAGTCATGGCAAAATGCCTAGCAGAGGCCCATGTTAGAGTTAATACAATAAAATTTAGCTCCTTTGTCTGTCTTCACCCACAATTTCGTTCACAAGCAAAGACAGTGGCTGCGTCTCCCTGGAATCCTCTCTTTTTCACACTGAATAGCCCCCATTCTCCCCAACATAAATATTTCCAACAAAGTCACAGTTATTGTTTGCACCAGAGGCCAGAGGTTGTGTCGCCTGCCGCACCGCACGTATCACAGGAGACAGAGGCCAGGGCCCGCCGACTTGCACTTTCAACATTCTATGTTTCCGTTCTTCGTGCGGACGTTTCATACCAATCAACAAAATAAATGTCTTTAAGAACTTCTGAGTCAAAGCATCGTGTTGCTGTGAATACTGCAGAAATGCCTCCCTTTCCTGGGTCTTCCTTATAAAGTAGGGTCCTTCCTTAGAGTTTAAGAATTGTCTCAGGCCCAAATAGTGCCTGTACTTTTTCTGTATTCAAATTCCCAGTTTGTGTCATGGCACTGATGGACTAGATTACTGGGGTGACTTGTATTGTAAGGGACGCAGGTAGCTTTTTCAATCCTGGCCTATATCCTGGCCTCGTTTGGAACTGAATTTGGGATGCGTCCTCTGGTAGGCCGCTGTGTTCAGGACACACTCTCTTGCTCATGGCGCCTTAGCCATTGACCTTTTAAGCAGCCACTGCCCCTGTCCAATTTGTGCCTGTCTGTTTCCAAAGGCCCAGCTCAGAGGAGACTGTCCCAGACAATGGCAGGCCCTGAAATCCCAGTACACAGCATCAACTCAGCTGCCTGCCCCATCTCCTCCTAAAGAAAGCAACCTATTTATTTCTAGTGAGCTCTGTCCTTGCCTCTTTCTTTCTACCTACCTATTTATGTTTAATTTGTAGCATATATAAGTTGATATATTTACACATAGTCATGAATTTAATGAATGTTTCATTTAAAACATTACGTGGAGAAGGAAACAATCACAACTGAGTCTCAGAAAAGAGGTTTAAATGCCCGGAAATATTTTAAATTTGCCTTGCATGTGTGAGTATGTGTGTGTTTCTTTAAGAGTGGACTGCCTTCTTCCCCCCTTGGATATGACTGGACCTCTTGGAAGAGTATGAGGAGCTCAGCATTGTCACTTGTCCAGGCAGATGGGGCTTCATTAGGATGTCACTAAGATGACAGCAACTGCAGGAGAGAAGCCAGGTGGTGAAGAGAGACCCGGCTCAGCAGAAGTCCCTTTGCACCCCATGTTAGCTCCTCAGGACGAGACAGTGGAAACTGAGGCCACCTGGACGCCAGACCCATGAGGGAAATGAGCCTTGGGCGACAATGGCCGGGCTGAGCCTGCTGCCTTCGCAGAGAAGACTTCCCAGGTGTATTTCATGAAACCACCCTGTCCCATCAACAGAAGTTCACTAGCACTGGTCTGAATGGAAATTAGTTCATTCTAATCACAATGAGCTGCTAAACGAGTAATGCTTTAGTGAAAGTTGAAATTATCTCACACCATCACAGGGACCGAAGTTCTGAAGCAGCGTTGCTGCTCCCAGATGAAAAGAAGACAGGATAAAGACTACGAAATTGTTCAGTGTCTTTTGAGAAGGGCTGATGACACTTAAAGCCAGTGTAGTATCAGTTCCAGGTGTGGGTTCCTCTCTTCTTCACCCTTGTAGTCAGTCCCTCAGGAGAACTATTCTTTGCTTTCAGTATCCAGATGACCCACATATGGAGAACACAGTGAGACTGTGATCCCATTCCCATCAACAAATTTGTCTAAGCTCACTAGTGTTCTTGACCATGGATATCATCCATGGTGGTGATCCCTCAACCCGTAACTCAGCCTGAATCCATGGCTCCTGTTTTTTTTCCATTCCCACATTGAATCACAGAATAATTCAGGGGACATTAGTTTAGGAAAACAACTTGGAGGTAAACCATTCCAACTCCCTATTCAGTAGGTGAATTTCTTCTACAAGAGCTGTGTTCCTCCTGACTTTTCTTGAATACCACTGATGGTGCTACAACCACAGAATCAGCTCAAAATGGTCCTCGTCCTGTTTAAGATATTGAGTTGTTCCTCAGAGACAACAGATCAAAAAAGCTGTGAGTCATGCAGCCCAAACATGCACAGAGGAGGGAATTTTGACCTCCACCTGCTCCCAGGACCAAAGTTAGGCCCCCATACTCTCCCCCACCCAGACATACAGAACCAAAGGACCCTTTCAGAAGCAGAGTCTGCCGTCCAGGTCTGTGGATACCCCTTTATCGTAAATGGCCAAGCTCCAGGACCCTCTAATGAAAATATGCCCCCACCAGTGCTTCTGCATACCTGTTCCCTCTGTACCCTTAAACGCCCCCTCCCCTGAATCCTGGACTGGGGAGCTCAGGCTTTTGAGCAGTTGCTTCCTCTTCTCCTGGGTGGCACCGTTCGTAACAAAATAGCCAATCTTTCTCCACTGTAGTTCTTGAGGTGTAGTGTTTGGCTCTGCTAGAACTTACTATTCTGTCACCACGTGGAATTCCTTATTGCAGGAGTACCTCCTCCTGCTCTTTGGTAGGTCTGTCTATTAGAAAAGGCATCCTTAAAGGGAGCCGAAGTCCCCCTCACTGTGTCTATCATGCCTTACTCCTGGGCCTCCCCTCCCGAACCACCAGAGAACAGTTTTGATCCTGTTCTATCTCAACTGAATCTCGCTCTACCGTTCATTTCTTCGCAACAATTGAGCAGATCTGAAGTAGCCCTTAAGTCATCTGTGGTTTCCAGCTTCCAGAAGTTTCCTTTGGTTTCTTCGGCAACTAGAGTGTGGCATAGCAGTTGACAGGGCAACTTCTTGGTTTTCTTTTAGAAATGAAAATTTTAATTATGATCACATTTATCAAATATAGTTCGAGTAATCAGGCCTGTTAGGTTGTGACCAGCCCATTACCAGCGTGCTAATGGGGAGTTGGGGTGGGGTGGGTGGGCGGTCTTTTAAGCCCAGTATTTCAAGTCAGCCTTAGCTGCTGCTTAGAAAAAGGCTACAAAACACCATCCCTAATGATTTAACAACTTGTCCCCCAAAACACATTAAGCAAGGGAGCTTTTAAATATTAAGGAATAATTATAACTTTGTTGTCTTTCCTGAAAATTACATCACATCAGGGCTCCACTGGGTAAATTAATTTAGTAAAAGAACACACGTCTTCTAAAAATGAAAAACTGTACCCAATGAAATGTTATTTCCAGTTGATGGCAGGAGGGCGGACAGAGGGGAAGGAAAAATTAATGAAAATATTCTACTTTCCCAAATGAACACTTCAAGTAGTCTTGCCCCAAACAAATTAATTCACCATTACTTGCATTTCTAACTTCTTTTTTATCATCTTCAAACCAGCTGGGGTTAGATTAGAACTGGGAAGGACTGGAAGATGCCTCAGGACCAGTAAGCTCTAGCCCAACCAGGAGAGTCTGGTGTAAGCCTGGAACATAGAAGCCCAAAGAATCTGGCAGTTGCCTGGAGCTGTGTGTCTGCATTACATCAGGACAGACAGGAAGGCTTTGCCTGTACCCGAATAGGACATGAGATTTGGGGACCAGAAAAAAATAAGCCTTCTAATAGTCTGTAACATTATCCCCACAGGAGGGCCATGAGTCCTAAAATTCCACCATTAAATATTGTCCTCTTTTTGGAAATTGTTGAAGTCTCAAGTAAACCTAGATAAGGATGTTTGGGCCATTTACATGTGAAGGTTAAGTGAATTTAATCTGAATTGAATTGATTCTCCTCTCTCAGGCCTTACAAGGCAGGTAAGTGGAAAGGGCCTCGAAGGAAGGAAACGGAGAAGCAGGCTTCGCACAGCTTTGCCCCAGCCAAAAGGCAGACTCTGGGGACTCCCAGATCAGCTGGCCTTCTGGGGAGAACCCTATCCACCTGCAACTCCTGCTACAATATAGGGCAGAGCAGACTTCAGGGACGGCCTGGCCCTGGGTCGATGCTGAGAGTGCAGCCCAAGCAAATGGGGAGGCCACTTGGTCTGCTTGAGCTGGAGCAGGTTTTTGTGGAATAAACTCTTCCTCGGGTAGCCCTTGGGTATCATGAGACTTCATTTTTTCCATTGCTGTTTCCTTTGCTACAAAGAATCTCTGCCTTTTGGTCACCTTTGAAGTTAACGGCAGGGCGTAGCTGCATATCCGTACTTTTATAGGCTTCCTAATGACCTGCTTAATGATTTGCTTTCTTTGGGTCCAGATCTGCAGCTAATAGGCACTGGGAGTCTGGGCACTGATGCAATCTGGTCTCCCTGATGGGTCCAGCACAGAGTTTCAGGCATCTTCGTTACTGAATTCCAAGAGACTATCTCCCTGGGGCACCCAGGCTTGAACGTGAAGCTTTATTTGTGTTTTATTTATTCATTAGATTGTCAGAGGCCTGCTCTCGAGAGAGCTTTAGGTGTCTAACATGAAATTAGCATCTACATTTCCCAACAAAGTCAACTGTTGGGAGTCCTTTGCAGCCGTTCTTGCATTCTGAGGTTTAAACAGATCCGGAAACCCAGAACATTGAGGTCGAAGCTTAGAATGGCAGAAGCCTACCAACTTTTCCACCCATGCTCGTGGCGGAAGTTGCTGTTTCAATATAGATTTTTTTCCCTTCCGAGTCAGGACACAGCCTGTGAAATCTTAATGCAGTATTTGAGGCAGCAGCTGGGATCTATCCGAGATGTTGTTTGAGTTGGGTTCTCTTTGCCATTCTTCGTCTTCGTCCTTTACGTTTCCCAAGGCACTGGGAAGTTGTGACAAACCTTTTCTTAGACCTATCTTATGGAGCACAGAGCTGGCCACGGTCTACTTTGATTATTCACACCCCAGAGAGTATCTTAAAAGTGTATTGGATAAAACGCACACTAAAATTAAACCTGTGAATGCATTTCTTTTTTAAAATATTTTATTTATTTGTCTTTAGAGGGGAAGGGAAGGAGGGAGGAAAAGAAACATCAATGTATGGCTGCTTATCATGCATCCCCTGCTGGGAACTAGCCCCTGACGGGAACTGGCGTACAACCCAGGCATGTGCCCTGACTGGGAATCGAACCGTGATTGTCTGGCTCACAGGCCTGCGCTCAATCCACTGAGCTATACCAGCCAGGGCTGTGAATGCATTTCTTGGACTTTCTTTTAACCTTCTTATGTTTGCATGTGAAATGCCTAGGGCAGCATCTGGCATAATAGGCGCTAAATAAAATGGGTGTCTGTGAGCTGCGATGAGCAGGAGTCGTTCATCAATTTTCTTTTCCTGGCCTGTCTACACTTTTCATCACAAAATCAAGTCCTCCTTGCCATTGAAATCTAGAGCCACATAAAAACAGAGCTTCCCTGGAATCTTGAGTATCCAGCTCTTATCCGGAACTTCAAGAGAGTAAATCTTATTGACAGTGGTATTCGTCTTTCCCTCCCTGTTTCTTCCTCTGTCCCTCTCTCTGTCTCTATGCATTGCTGTGGATTCTGTTGACTATTTTCTGGTTGAATGTGACATCTTATAGTCATTAATTGATTGCATCCAATTAATGGCCATTATATTCTTCAGTTACTTTCTGTTTGGACAGGAGTTTATTGATCTGCTAAGATTTTATTCTTCAGAAACATAAACAATATGCCATTTCATTCGGCCTCAGCACTGTCTCTAAGCACCAGGAGAGAGGCATTTAAAGCAGCTGTGTAAGGGAGGGGCGAACTGGGGAGGAAGGCTATTCCCTCTTTCGAAGAAGAGGGGGAAGACAACGGGTTAAACCTTGATCACTATCATTTCACCTTTGGACTTTTATTAAAACTGTTTGACACAGCCGCGTTGGCAGATCGAGTCGGAAGATAAATGGACCTGTGTGAATAGGTTTCATATCAAAAGTGGATATGAGACACGGTGCATTTTTTTCCACCCAGAAATTGTTCACGTCCACAAGATTTGCAGGTTGCTGTTGGTGATCCCATCTGGCTCGGGGGCCAAAAGGTGAACATGATTGAGGGACCTTTTGCCATGAATATTTCACAGCCCGAGGATCCCTTTTTCACTCGGGGCTGTGTGCTGACTGAGGGCTTCTTCAGGATGAGTCCTCAGTTGACTGATGAATACAAAATGTCTCTCTGAACAAAAGGCATTCAAGATTCGCCGAAGACAAGACAACCTACTTTGGTTTCTGTGTCTGGTACCGGGGTATCAACGGAGATAAAACGCTGAGTGACAGGGAAGCGAAATACAGAATAACACGATCTATTGTTCTCCCATTGACTGTAAGCATAATGGGAGAGTTAGCGAGTCACCGTAATGTCATGGACCGCTGTGAACTTGGGAGAACTCAAGGATCAGAAAGTAACATGAAACAAGGAGGGAAATGGAGATAATATTGAGTTACTGAACATTCTCAAATTGTACTGAAACGCATCCCATCCCTTTGGAGGGGGCATGTTTTTGACAAGGGAAGACAATGGGAAGAAACTGGCAGCTGTAACAATATCACTATTTTCTTTTACTACGGGCCGTAATGTGAACTTCTTAGAAGACACCTTCTTTCACCACAGCTTTGTTGTACAGTCTATTGAGGAGCCCAGAGACCAAAGTCACTGCCTTGTTCCGGGGCTGTCTAAAACCAAGGAACCTGGTTCTGCCAGCCAGCACCAGCTGCTCTGTTGTGAATTACAGAGCAGGTTTGCAGCCAAGGGCAGAGGGAAGGAACTGAGAGGGAATGAGAGAAGCAGAGAGGGAACAGGCAGGGTGAAGAATGTGGAGCATATGAGTGAAAGAATAGGAAGGAAAAAATTAAGGTGGTGGAGGCAAAGGAATTCTCACGGTGGGGAATAGGGAGGGACTGTGTCTGGGCAAAGTTCCCCGCACATGAAATCAAATGACAGCAAAAATAACTGAATGACCTTTGGAGTGATTTTCTTGGAGCCAGAAATCTACCCTTGGGTGAACTACTTTTTGGAAGAAATTTAACTAATGCCGAGTAACATTTTTTAAAATCTGTGACACTTTCGCACTAAGGCATCCTTCCCCAAGCTCATGCAATGGAGAAAAACACCTACTTACAACTTACAACTCATAAGGGTGCTGATAAAGGCTAGTGGCCCTCTTGTAGGAAAATAAACAGATGCCTAATTTTGCACACAAACTCAGTGGATTCACACACTCCCAAAGTCCATTCATAAACCTCTCAGAATGGCACAGACACAGGCTAAGAATTGCTATTCCAGAGTGTCTAACAAGGAGCTGGCACAGATTAAATGCTGAGTGAATTCTTTAGCTTCTAATTATGCAAGTATTCTGGTCAACTGAATATTCTAGTTGACTTAAGTTTAACATATATGCTTTCACAACTGATTGTCAAGACACTAGAGATAAGGACAATATTTCCAATATCAAAAGCATATTCATTGCAGTAAAATCTTTTTTTTAATAATACAGAAGGCATCTGGGGAGTTGTTTAGCAATAAGATAGAAATCTGTACATCAGAGATCACGATGCAGCAATCCTGGACTCGGACAGGAAAGCAAGATGGGTCTGAATCACCCTAACTTATTTTGTAGAAATGTTTCATAACCAATTCTGATTATCAGTGTATTTCCTTGCCCTTTCTTTCTCCTCTAATCCAAGTAGAGTTGAGAGTAGCCTTGAGTGTTAGCTGCTAGGTTGTCTAGAACATAGCTTCATTATGACTGTTGGAACAACAGGGTGTAATGCACCACAGCTGGCCCCTCTCTTGTCTTCACCGTAAATACTGACCCTTCCATCTTCTACCTTCGCCACTTGATTTCATACAGTTGAAACTGAGAAACCTTGGAGGGCATGGCTGCTTAAGGGTCAAGGCAAGCCAGGCAGCCTGCTTTCTGGAGCGGTTAACTAGAATGAATATGAAGCTTGTCTGGGAAAGAGAGAGGCCTGAACTAGCAAAGCAACGATGGAGGTTCACTTCAGGGAATCAGTGAGAAGATGTGATAGGTAATCGGAGAGGGGCACTGGTAACTCGGGATCCCAGGAACACGCAGAATAAGACCTGTTAGGTAAGATGGAGTGACAAGTATCAAAATTATTTGTATTTTAAGAGCCTCCCCCTTATCCTTCATCACATGCTTGGCCCTGCAGTGGGTTGCAGAGCATGGCTGAACAGAAAATAGAAGACCCAGAAAACTGGGATGAATGGAATTTCTTTCTGACATGCCAAAGTGCTATAATAGGTTGGCTGATGAATAGGAAAATGGGAACTCTGGGAGCTAAAAAATGCAGACACTTCCCAGGTCACTGGGAGACTAAGTTAACAAGTGACTCCTTCAGGAAACAGTGCCAGTCACAGAAAGTTCATTCCCACTTTTTCCTGTTTGAACTATGACCTCTACCCCCACCCACTGCCACCGCTACTACCGACACTTACCACATAATGAAAGGGGAACACATTTTCTTTTCATGTATTAACCTAATTTGTATGATAACATAATTCTTATAATGCTCCTATGAAGTACAAATGGCCATCCTCACTTTATAGACAAGGCAAATGACGGTCAGAAGGAGTGTCTCGTCTCAGGGCATCCAGTTGGTCAGCAGCTGACACAGAATTCAAACCCAGGTTCCGCTGAGGTCAAAGAATGGCACCTCATAGAAACAGGATTCATTTCCATGGACAAAATGGACTTTTTATGGCCAAGGGCAACTCTAATTTTTATGCGGGCCAGGGGGAAACAATCCCACGGCTGAGGTTCACAGCCCGACTCTTCTCTGTTTGGTGTGTGGTTGTGTATAACTTTGGAGTTGCTGATGGTTGGACATATTATGTAACCTGCTTGAGCCTTAATTTCCTCTTCAGCTGGATGAGTCAGTTACATTGAACACTCTAATCTAATCTAATCTAATCTAATCTTCTTTTACCTTTAACACTCTGACTTTATTAGCATTGTATCTGGTAGGCATGGGACATTTTAGACACTGCTAGAGGTACAGAATTGAACACAGCAGGGCTTGCTACCTCCATGGTCCCCAGCTGGCCTTGAGCATTTCCTGAGCAAACATCATGTCATTTATTTCTGTACCTCTGCCCACCCTTTCCCCAGGTCCAGCTTTGTGCTCCCATATTATAGATGCTCAATGAATGTTTATGATAAATATATGAAAGAAAGGAGCTAGTCATGGTAAATAGTTAACACACAAAAAGAAAGTGGCAAATACCTTGGAAGCAATGCAGCATAATGAGATAGGCCCTGGAAAAGGAAGTTAATAGCAGGGGAATCATCAGAAGGGCTCCATAGAAGAGTTGGCTTCTGACATGGAGTGATGGGCAGGACCTTGACAGGCAGAAATGGGGCAGCGTGTGGAAATTTGAGAGACACGCAAGTTCCCAGTCTTCTCGTTTTATCTGAATAGCAGTGTGTGGAAGAGATGGTAGCTGCCGATTAAACCAGAAAGGAGAGTGGGCTTGAATTATTAGGAGCCTTAAATTGTTGAGCTTTAGATTTTAGACTGTCCTATAGGGAATGAGGAGGCATTGAGGGGTTTTTTAATTAAAAAGTGGCAGCAGCAATTTTATCATATTTATAATTCAATCAACATTGACCATTGTACTGAGGGACTTCCACATGTGTTTTTTTTATTTCATCTCATTTAACTAATGTCTCAAAACAACTCTGTAAAATAAGTATCTTTTATATCTCAATAAAATTATGATAGAAACACCTCCATTCTCAGATGAGTTTGTACAAGCTCTAACCAAAAGAACCAAACCAACAACCCAAAACAGTCTTCTCCTAAACTTGCATTTTAATGTTTATGGAACGCCTTTTTAACCCTCAGGATGGATGGAAGGAAGGAAGAAGAAAAAGAGGAAGAGAGAAAGAAAGGGAGGGAGGGAGGGAGGGAGGGAGGGAGGGAGGGAGGGAGAGAGAGAGAGAAGAAAGAAAGAGAGAGAGAAAGAAAGAAAGAAAGAAAGAAAGAAAGAAAGAAAGAAAGAAAGAAAGAGAGAAAGAGAGAGAGAGAAGGAGAGAAGGAAGGAAGGTAGGAAGGAAGGAAGGAAGGACAGAAGGAAGGAAGGAAGGAAGGAAAGAAAAAAAACCCTCAGATGCTCCTGATTACATGCCCTCTTTTCTGGTCTTGTGGAAAAAATCATAGTAGATAAAANGATGGAAGGAAGGAAGAAGAAAAAGAGGAAGGGAGAAAGAAAGGGAGGGAGGGAGGGAGGGAGAGAGGGAGGGAGAGAGAGAGAAGAAAGAAAGAAAGAAAGAAAGAAAGAAAGAAAGAGAGAGAGAGAGAGAGAGAGAAGGAAGGAAGGAAGGAAGGTAGGAAGGAAGGAAGGAAGGAAGGAAGGAAGGACAGAAGGAAGGAAGGAAGGAAAGAGAAAAAACCCTCAGATGCTCCTGATTACATGCCCTCTTTTCTGGTCTTGTGGAAAAAATCATAGTAGATAAAAAACCCAACTGCTGTTCAAATTAATCTCAGGTCAGGTGGACCATTACTGAGCTCCCAGTTTGTGCTAAAAAAATTAGTGCTTTCCAATGCCATCCCCTCAACCAGGTGTATAAAATTTTTTTTAGGTGTCTAGATTCAATTTGGCAGTTTCTTCAACTCCTATCTGTTATCTATCTATCTATCTATCTATCTATCTATCTATCTATCTATCTATCATTTCCCCTGAAGGTGGAAATTCCAGAATTTATATTGCTGCTATTCAAACCTTTGTTGAGACAGTTCATTTAGGAAGATTGGCTCCCATGGGACACACCTCTTAGAGTTAGTTGAGTGTGTTAAGGAGATTTATTTCCAGACAAATTGGCTTATAAATATGAACCAGCCCTTGAAAGGCAGTCCCTAGGACAAGTCTTGAGGGAACTATTCTTTCTACTTTAGGGACTTATTTTATAAAAGATCTAATAGGTAGCTCCTTTCTTACTACCAACCAGCCTTGTGTATTTTAGCTCACACTGAATATAACCATTTTTCTTAATTTACTTAATACAGCAATCCCCAAGGGCTCGTAAACCCATAATTGGACAGCTCCGATTAGGAGGTTAAGAAAAACTGACACGGAGAGCAGCTTTATAACTCTGTAGGCAACTTTTACTGGCTGCAGATTTTGGAAAGTGCTATTTTAATGCTCTCTAGAGAAGCTTCCCTTGTCCTATCAGCCACCAAGAGATAATAGACAAGATGAAGAGTTACTCGAGTTAAGCAAGCATAGCATTCATCCTTCCAGTCTTGGTTAAAGAAGGACTTTTTGGAACAAACGGAGAAGATAAAGTTGTAGTCAGAGTGACATGAAATAAAAAATACAAAAATCCACGTAAGGACTTTAATTTAATGCTGAACGTGAGTCTCTTGGTTCAAGTGCATTGTTCAAGCTGTCCTGAAACATTTATTTCTGAAAATTTTAGTTATTGTTAGCTACTGGCTGTTACTTACACTAAAATCCTTTAGAAAACCCACAAAGGCTATGTTCTTTGGTGGGGGCCCGGGGAGGGTGTGGGTGGGGAGTCCGTTCTGTGGTGTTTACGGGAGATGGAGCCTTTGATGGGGCTGGAAGCAGGGAAGCAGGAAGGCCAGTCCTCTGGGTGGGGAAGAGTTGGTGTGCAACCAGCAAGTTTGTCCCCGGAAGTCAGTCTACAGCAAAGAATGTTCCAGCTCACCACGGTTTCCTCCTCTTTCCATGGTGATCAATTCTTCCCACCTCAAACTCCTAGATCTGAAGCTCTTCACATATTGGATGAAGCTCAGGCTCACCCAGCAGCTGCTTTCAGGGCAGGAAGCCAGTGTTAGACCATCCCGAGATGCCTGTTAAATCAATAACATCCCCCCAAATGGTTCAAGGTCTTTATAGCAAGGACATCTTGCTTCTGGATCTAAGACAGAATTAGAACATGTGGGTGTCATACTCAAAGGCTGTCCAAGGAACTCAGAGGGAAGAGGCTATAATGTGAGCTCCGGCGCAGTCCCTTTGTCCCAGACGTCCTCCCCAGCGTGCCCAACAGGAGCGCACCCTGTGCTACCCGACTGAATCCTTTCAGCCCCTGCCTTTCTGCAACACTCCCGCTTGTCTAGACCATCGTTCCAGAAGGCTTTAGAATCTCTCCTTGGAGCAAAGACACCCTGAGGGACTGGGGGGAGTTCTGGAGGACTCCAGAGAGATGGACCGGCATACTGGTTGGGGTTGATGGCAATGAGGGCCAAAAGGGAGAACTTCTTCTGATTGAGAGGGAGATGCGCTCTCATCCCTCCCCTGTGCCCACTGGGGAAATGAAAAGGGCAGGTGCAGATTGGAGGTTAGAGTCATAGAATCTTAGAAGCTGGCACATCTTCTTGGTCTCATCTGGTTGCTGGGAAGGACTTAGTTTTCACCATGCATCCTGACACATCCCCCAAATTGAAATGCCAGCTCCTCCACTCACCTCCCGGAACCTCCATTTCTTTATCTTTCCTTACCTCAACTTGCTAACTGATGTCTACTGAATGGTTGGTTACTCAGGGTCAAGCACTGTTAGAAGCACTTTACATGCATTGACTCAGTAATGCTCACAGCTACCTTATATTGAAGGCTACAGTCTGTGAGCTCCATTCTACAGATGAAGACACTGAGGCACAGAAAAGCTGAGTGACTTACCCAAGTCACACAGCTAGCAGATGACCGAGCAGGGACTTGAATCCAGATAGTCTGGCTCCACCATCCAGGTTCTGAATATCGCTTTGCTTTGCTTCTGTGGGATTAAATGAGAGATTTATTGTTGTAGAAATTACATAAACAGACTATGGTACAGAACCCCACTATAAAACATAGAAATCAGAAATAACAAAAAAGAAATAAAAAATAGAAATTCAAATAATTATTCCCGTTCTTCAAGAGACTACCTTGCTCACTCTTCTTTGAAGACCACCGGGGAGCTCACATTATCCTGTCTGCCCCAGAAAGATTGAAGAGAGACCCCCTGACCATCGGATTATAGCCGATTTACCCCTAATCCTTCCAGTCCAGGTTCCAACCCAATAGTTCCCTCATGGGACACCCCTCCCTCTGCTTTAACAAAATACCTAATTTCCATCAACCTACCTGTACTTAAATCTCTCACCGGGTCATTTGCATTGCAAGCCTTATCCCCAATTAACTTTTTTTCCTCCCCAGCAAATGGGGGTGTTGATTCCCTGTGTATGTGAGGTGTTGTGATGTTTGAACGGGAAATTGCTTCCGACCAAGCCTACTTAGCATGGTACGTAGAGAGTGCCAGGCGTCTGACACAGCCCCACACATAGCCATGGAGCCTGAAGCCAGAAGAAAAGACCCTGCCCTCCCTTACAGGGGAGAGAATGAAGAGACACATCACCCTGACACTACATCACATCTGGCTGAACCCCGGCCAAGCCGAGTGGTTGCTAACTTCTGGGGTCTTCCACCCCCCAAGAGACTCTGGGTACGAAGTTGGGGGTGCTGCCTCTGGCTTTCTCGTTTGGAGATGGAGCCCTGACAGGGACTCCCTGCAGCTTGGTCTCCCCAGCCCCACAGCACACTCAGGCATTAGCTCCCCTCCTCCCTGAAGCCCCTTCCCCCTCCTGGACCTCCCTGACCACTCATGAGGGAGGCACCTCGAGGAGGCCAGAGAAGGGAGGCGGGGGAAGGTGCCCCACAGGGCTGAAGGGCAGCTGTTTATATTATAATTAAGGTTTTACAGCATAAACTGAAATGTAGCTTGACTATTCCAACAAGGCGCTGGAGGTAATTACCACTGCTAGAGGCGTTCTCCACTGCCAATTATTTCCCTCCCTAATTGAATAACTCAGGCCACGCCGTAGCCGGGCAGGGAGAGGAGAGGCTGCTTTCGGATGTGGACAGTCCCTCATTTGGCCCCCCGAACAGCTCAACGCTAATGCCGATAATGCACCTTTTCCCCTAACACCCTTCCCGGGAAGCGTGGCACAGAGGGTAGGAATGGGGGTCCTGGAGTGCCTCCACTTACAGGCTTAGGCAGATAACTGAACTCTCTTGTCTATGGAGTGGGTTTAATTGAAGTGTAGACTCCACAGAACTGTTGTGGGGATTAAATAAGTGATAATAATCCTGGCACTCAGAAAACACTGACTAATTCTGGCTGAAGGAAATGGCGCTGGCAGAGGGTGTGTCCACAGAGGGGCAGGTGCTTCTGTCTTTCCTGAACAGATGGGGAAACCGAGGCAGAACGCACACATCAGTCCCACGTGGAGCAGCTTGGTGAGGGTCAGCGCTAGACAGCAGGGTGCCTCCTTGGCTTAGAAGGAATGATTTCCTTGGATGTGTGGAGGAAACGGTGTCTCCCAAGAAGGCTGGATGGATTTCCAAGATATCCAGTCCCTCAAAGTGTTCGCCACTCTCCCCTTCTCCATATTCACACCAAGTGCCAAAGCACTCGGTGTACCCTGGTCCCCTGATGGGTCCCCAGGCAAACCTGTGACTGATGTCGCATATCTTTGTAGGGTACTCTCAGGCTTCACAACCATCTGGGGGAAAAAAGTGTCTCTCGAGATGAGAGGAACCGCGTAAATTGAACCAGGACTAAAACACAGGTCCTCTGCCTCTGATTTTCCCCACAGCTCCACAGGGTGAGGGCCTGCTCCGCTCCCGGAGTTAACCACACNCTGTTGTGAGGATTAAATAAGTGATAATAATCCTGGCACTCAGAAAACACTGACTAATTCTGGCTGAAGGAAATGGCGCTGGCAGAGGGTGTGTCCATAGAGGAGCAGGTGCTTCTGTCTTTCCTGAACAGATGGGGAAACCGAGGCAGAAAGCACACATCAGTCCCACGTGGAGCAGCTTGGTGAGGGTCAGCGCTAGACAGAAGGGTGCCTCCTTGGCTTAGAAGGAATGATTTCCTTGGATGTGTGGAGGAAACGGTGTCTCCCAAGAAGGCTGGATGGATTCCCAAGATATCCAGTCCCTCAAAGTGTTCGCCACTCTCCCCTTCTCCGTATTCACACCAAGTGCCAAAGCACACGGTGTACCCTGGTCCCCTAATGGGTCCCCAGGCAAACCTGTGACTGATGTCGCATATCTTTGTAGGGTACTCTCAGGCTTCACAACCATCTGGGGGAAAAAAGTGTCTCTCGAGATGAGAGGAACCGCGTAAATTGAACCAGGACTAAAACACAGGTCCTCTGCCTCTGATTTTCCCCACAGCTCCACAGGGTGAGGGCCTGCTCCGCTCCCGGAGTTAACCACACACGCCCTTCCCGGAGCCGGCCCCTTGGCCATTGGCATCAGAGTATTCAAAAGCCAGAGAGAAGGGTTCTCCAGATTTGGTGTGCATGCCAGTCTCTCAAGGAATGTGTTTTGCAACACAGATCACAGGGCCCACCCCAAGAGTTCTGATTCCCTGGGTCTAAGAGTGAGATTCAGGAACCTGAAGTTCAACAATTTAACAGGGTCCCCAGGTGTTTCTGGTGCCAGGGGTTCCAGGATCATACTCTGGGAGAGGCTGAACTAAGGGAACCTCCCGTGGAACCTTGCAGCCCCCACTGAAACACCACCTGTATGGCCACAGTTAGTTGCCTTAAACTTTCTGAACACTATGTTCCTTAAATGCAAATGAAGATACTATTTCCCTTTGAGGGATTTTGTGAGAATTAAATGAGATAGCGAGTGTAAGGTGTTGAGCGCAATGCGTGGCGCATACAAAGTGCTCAGTAATATTAGTAATTGTTAGTATTCCTGCTGTTGTCATTAATATTGAAATACAGCCAAGCCTTGTGTTCCTGCAGGGATAAATTAAGATGGCTAATACCTTATCATTTGGAGCCATTAAATACTATAGAAAATTAGGAGATAAAGGAGATATCAATAGGATTTGATAAACTGAATCATTTTTAATGAGTCACTCATTTATACTCATTTAGCTGCCTTGGTGTGGGGCTGTTGGTACATAAGCAACTATTCAGATAAACAAGAGTTTGCTCTCCAATTGGCAAACACTGGTTAATGGTAGGAAAGGGAAGCCATGGGTGGATGTGCCGAGAGGGGGTTCTTGAGGACTGGCTTGAAACTGCTGTGGTCTGCACAAAAAAACAGCACAGCAGCTAAAACTGGTGTGGACAACGACATTAGCCCCTGTGCCCAATCATCCTCGGAGTCCTCCAACTCTCCGCTCTCCAGGAACTTCAGAAAGTACATCCGGGACCCCAGGCTGCCTGCCTCAGGTCTGATGTCTGGGTGCAGGGGCACTCTGCCCTCTTCCTACAAAATGCTTGTCCTGAGACCGCCCTAGGATGGCTTCCGCTGCTTCCCTGGGGGAAGGGAAGAACAGATATTAGAAGAAAGTAGAACAGGTGAAGCTAAGGAGGTGGCCTAGAGTAGAACCAGTGTGGTGGAATTGGATCCTCTCTCTCTCTCCCCCTCTAGAATTTGGCAGAGGCTTCCGGATGAGACGTGAAGTGACCATGTCAGCAAGGGCTACACAGGCTTACCCCCTCGGGGCTGGGGACCCGAACTTCGTCAGAGAGCCACCCGGGCCACCTCCCTTCCACGCTTGATTGTGTCCAGCTAAACATAGAAAAGCAAATTTCGGATGAATGAGGGCACAAAGACATTCTGCATTGCATTTTGGCATCTTGTGACACATGTTCCGAGAGAGAAAGCTTACCACTTCCACAGCCCAATAGGATGGGGACAGGTGCCCATCAGCACTAAAGCAAGGAGTTACACTCTAGCCCTTCCTTTGAAGTGTGAATCCCACAAGGCATTTGTGGGTGAAGGTAAGCTATTCCAGGGAGTTGCCTTATCTCTAAGCTATGTGGCCAGCTACATGCACAGTGGGAATGGAGAGACCCTGAAAATCCCACCCCCTAGAACAGGGGTCCCCAACCCTGGGCTGCAGAGCCACAGCAGGAGGTGAGCAGAGGGTGAGCGAGTGAAGTTTTGCTTGCATCACTGCCTGAGCTCTGCCTCCTGTCTCCCCCACCCACTCCCTCTTCAGTCTGTGGAAAACTTGTTTTCCATGAAACTGGTCCCCGGTGCCAGAAAGGTTGGGGACCCCTGCCCTAGAACCCTCTTTGCCCGGGACAAGTATATCTGTGTCCACACGGTCCTCTTCTGGCCCAACACATTGAGTCCCTAGGCTTCCCCTCTGATCCAAACCCACAAGGTGACCCAAGAGCAGAAGGGGCACCACAGGGGGAAAGGAGGCTCCGGGCAGTCCCAGTCTAACTTTTTCTCTGGAACGCTCCCTGTTCAATCTTCCCTTTTTAGTCTGCTGCCCTTTGTGACCTTCATCGGTCTCCATCACCTGCACCCTGTAGCTTTTTAAAAAAATTTCTGAATTCCATGCAACACCAGCTCAGTGCTGGGCATGCACCAGTCTCAGTCTAAGCCAGAGGAACACCTCACAAATGAACGCACCCCACAGAAGGGCATGGGAGATCCCAACCCCGGGCGAGGGGAACAGGCCCCTCCATTGCAGTCCTCCCTTTTCCTCATGGGGCCCAGAAGGAAACAGACATGGGGAAGAAAAGACTGTTAATCTTTTACCCAAAGTCCAGCTCCACAGTACAGTTCTTTGTTTGCGCTAACTGGTGGCAGTAAATGTGCTAAAATCGCGTACGTGCCTGGAAATCTGCTGCCAAGTCTGCCTCCATATTTCAGTCTGTATTTTCCGTCTCTTCCTGAATCCATGTCTATAGTCTGCTGAACACCCAGACAGCTTACCCAACCACTCTGTTGCCTTGATACTCTGCAAAGGCACCTTGCCCCTCCTCCTTCCTCTTCCCCGTCTGCTTCTTCCTCAATTTGTCCTTCCAAGCAGCCAGCTAGTGAGACCACAGTCCCTGGGGCCACCACATCTCATTCTTTATGCTTCATCTCCTCGGTGGCAAAGCTACCAAGGACAGGAAATGTGTGCCCCATACTGCTGGGGATATGTGGTTTTGGACAGACAGGGGCGGGCAGGAAGGGGGCTCACCCACTTCACTCAAAGCGAGGAGGTGGGCAGAGGTTGCCCTTGATGGGGAGTTTTGTGTTTTAATATTTTCCTTTGGGGAAAAGAAGACAATACCACGCTTAATTTTCTTCCAGGGGGAGCCTCTTCATGAGAGGTTTCCAGTGCCCTTTTTGAGTGGCCATCCTCAAATATTAAAGCATCAACATTGCGCTCAGGTACTAAAGAACTGTGGGCTGCAGGCAGTGGGTCTGACCGTTCCTCATGGTCAGGAACTTTCTCTGGGTGACCCAGGGGCCAATGTCCTGTGATGCCCTCTGGTGACCCCCTCACACCACTCGGTAGCATCTGACGTGGTGTACACTCTGGCCCTCCATCTTGAAGCACCTTCTCTATTTAGTTTCCAGGGACTGCATTTCCTGGTTTTCTGCCTTTGAAGACATTCCTTTGCTGGGTTGTCTTCCTCTTCCTAATCCCTAATAGCTGCAGTAACTCAGGGCTCAGTCCTTGGACCTCTTCTTTATTATTCTACCTCCCTTTGTCCTCATCTCTCTCACCCGTGAATTTAAACATCAGGTTGGATCATAAGAAACATGTACTATGCAATCTTTTTCCAATCTGCAAAAATGGTGATTTCAATGGTCCCACCTAATGCTATGTCTAGGCTAACCCCCAAATTTGTATCTCCATCCCCTGACTGCTCTTTAAGCTCCAGACTCATTTATTATTCAACTGCCAACTTGAAACCTCTGCTGGGATGCCTAATAAGCACCTCCAAGCTAACCCAGGCAGTTCAGAGCAGCAATCCAGGCTTTCCTACCATGTTTGCTCCTCTTCCAGCCTTCCCTTCAGCTTAGAACAACTTCACTCATCCAGTTGTGCAGACCAAAAACCCCGTCGTCCTCCTTGCTTCCTCTTTCTCTCTCACACTACAGCAGTCTGTGAGCTGTAAGCTTGCTTCTCCTATCTCCACTCCTATCTCCCTGAAGTTACTGCCTCGATTAGTGTAAGAGCACCCCAACTGGTTTCTGCTTTGACCCTTGGGGACACTATAATCTGTTCTCTGTTCAGCAGTCATCAAGATCTTTGTAAAGCGTAAGTCGTCTCATGCCACTCTTCCCCCGCCAAATCCTTTAATGTCTTCCCATCATAATGGGGATAAGATTTCAACTCCTTCCCCTGCCTGTTTTCTGGGCCCTGCCTGCCTCTCTAAGCCTCATGTTCTTTGCCTTCTTCACTCGGCTGTAAATCAAGGCCTTTGTACCTCCTATTTCCGCTGCTTCCAACACTCTCCACTCCTCTAAGACTCTCACTCCACTCATTCCAGTCTCTATTTAGATATCACCTCCTCTGGAAAGACTTTCCCAGGCTGTCGCATCCTCGGGCAATACTTATCCCTTTATCCTGCATCATTCCATACACATATCACATGATGGTATATTATATAATCATGTGTTTATGTGTTGATTGTCTATCACCCAACTAGAAGCTAGATTTTCTGAGGACCAGGGTTTTTGGTAGCTTGGTCAGTCGGTGCCCTATCCCAGTGTTTGGCACTTACTAGATGCTAATAACTAGTTGTTAAATGAATGAATGAATTGGTGAATGAATGTGCCAGGTTCTTAGCTTTATACCCTTTGAAAGCTCAATAGACACCTGATGATTGACAACCTAAGCTAACAGTCTAACAACGATGTGGGTTACGATGGTGCTGCAAAGTGAATTTGCAATTCTTGGAATATTTTCCTTAAATATGATTGATCCTACCTCCTTCTCTCATAAGGCTGGAGGATCCCAGAACAAGGGGGTAGTTTCTCTCCTTCCATTCGATGTATCCCAAACTTGGAGACTTAGTTTTTCATGCAGTGACTATGACATCTTTGGTGCTGGCTGTCACAGTCACACGGGCACATGAATAGTGATAACAATCACGGACTTTTACTGAGATCTCATGATGTACGAAGCACTAATCTAAGTCTCTGACATATATTATTTATATATTAGTCTAAGCCTTTGACATATATTATTCATTTAGATAAACTGTAAAACAGGTACAAACTTAATCTCCACATTCAAATGAGGAAACTGAGGTACAAAAGGTGCTGTATAACTTTTCAAAGTTCACACAGCCAGTAAGACACAAAGCCCATGTCTCTGAGATTTTTAGTTTTGGAAAATATCTCATCACATACTACCCACAGAAAACTCTACTCTCACCCTCACTCCTGTCCAGATTTAGCTCAGATTGTTCAAAGACCTGAAGAATCCCATATAGACCAAGGCCACAGGCTTTAAGGACATCCTATCTGGCATTGAGAGAGAACCCAGGTGCCCACACCTACTAAGGGGGTGTGATTCCACCACAAGTGTGATAGAGTCAGTGACATGGCAGAGATCTGTTCACTCATTATCGTGTGAGAGCCCTCTGTACCCCTCACTGCTGACCCTCTCTCTCCCAGCCCCGTTGAAGGACCGTTTGCCTCACACCCTCAAGTGAACAATCAGAATCTATCTAGCAATTAATTTACCCCCCACCTCCCTTGTTAGCTCAGCTCCATCTGGTAAACAGGACTCCTGATGCCCCAGGTTCTCAACCCTTTCACCTGACAGGTAGCACTTCTGAAAAAACTCACAGCATCTGTACTGCTAAGAAGTGGGGAAGCCCCAAGCCCCTGTGTTAATGCCCAGCTCCCATGGTGCTGCCAGAGGTACCAAGGGGTTCTTGGTGGCCTGCTGCTTCTCTCCCAAGGACAACTGACATGAGACACGGCAACCCCACTCCCAGCAGGCCTCTGCCCTCTCCCAGCTGTGCCAGCCCAGAGAAAAGGGAGTGGGGGAGCAGGAGGGATGTCTCTCCAAGTAAGAGAGCAAGTGAAAAGGTAAACAGAACCGATTTCAAAAGAGGTTGCAGGGCATTTAGGGGAGTAAGACTTCTGGGTTATAGCTAATGCTCTGAAGCATCAAACAACTGGCCTCACATCCACGCTCCCCTTTTCTTGGACTCACCAAATGCTTTCAGGGTGCCTCCACACCCCCTCCTCCCAGGTAGACAGACTCCCCTTCGCCAGCAGCAGAAACAAAGATTGCCGATTCTCAAACCTCATGTGCAAAAGCTGCTAGGCTGAAAGTGGACACGGGAAGAGTTGAGACATACATGTAGTGCAGCTCTCCAGGAGAATGTGTGGTTTAAATGACGACATGAGCCAGGAGAGACCAAACGTTAGCTTAAGAAACCTCAAGCTTCTACCCCAGAGAGCTCTCCAGAGCAGCATGGGAGCTGAGTTGGGACTGAGTTGTCCTTGTTGTCATCCTGTTAAGCAGGCAATGCCAGCCCTTTGTACTGTATCCAGCCTGTTATCACTGGATTGTCCAGGTTGGAATCACTCATCTGTGCCCCCAGACTTGGCCCCACCACCTGGATATTCCCTTGTTCAATGACCTAGGACATCGGTGATCCCCTTGTTAAGCACCAGTGACCTATGTGAAATCACCACTTTTCTGAGTATTAGTCTCCTCAAATGCAAAATGAGGCACCAAGAAAATAATATCTGAGGTCCCATGAAGCTGCAATCATCTGGAATTTAATAAGGGCCTATAGTAGAATATCACTGGGAAAGATCCTTTGCTCTTCATGAAATGGTTGCTAGCACTTTTTACAAAAATAAGGAAAAGCACCCCCCACATAACCTGGCTCTTAAATTGCAATAGAAGTCCTTGAGTTAAGCACAATCAAAATATGTGATGGGGGAAGGGGCTGACTGCATAACAACTTTATTGTTATCCAGATATGTTGACCATCCCTCAGGAGGTGAGTAAGCCCCTCCTTGTTGGTCGTCTTATTGACTGACTACAGAAATCCAGTGAATGCTAAGCTTTTGAATAACAAATAGAAATGAGCAATATTACTACCATTAAATTAAATCACTAAGCATAAATAATACTGCCTGCACACAAATGTGCATAGAATATTTACCTTAGTCCAATTACCAAACAAACTCTCCTTAGGGAAAGTCTGACCTTTCTCCAGAAGGTAATGTTAAAGCTGGTCATTTTAGCATCAATCTTATATAGATTTTAGGTTTTAGCCCAACAGCCTCTGGATGGAACAGGTTGCATAATGTATGGAGTCAGTGCAACATGAAAATGTGGGGTTCCTTGTTCCAAAGTTGCTAAGAATTCCAAGACGGCAACAGTAGAGCTTAAATCAAGCGTGGGCCCTTCCGAGCTTAGGGCCCTTTGCTGCTGCACAAATCACATGCCTGCACATAGCCTGCTTACAGGTGATCCAGAATTAACCATGGCTAACATTTAACCAGTGCTTCCTAAGAACTTTACACCTGTTAACTCATTAATCCTCAGAACAACCTTAGGAGGGAAGCACTATTATTTTCTCTCTAGAGTAAGGAACCTGAGGTGCAGAAAAGTTAAGCTTCTCACCTACGGGTCCCTGGTCACAAGGTAGAGCTGGGATTCAAACCGAGGCAGATGGGGTTCTGGTTCTATGACATCACTACATTACACTGCTTCAGTCACCGTTCTCCAGATCTAAGTCTGGAAGTCAGATTAATAGATTTACACTGTAGAGTCTCAATTTTCTTCTCTTCTCAGATTAACACTGGGCCTGTCACAGTTCCAGGGGCCTGCAGTGCCTTGAGTGTGGGTGTCACTCATGTCTGTGAGCCAGGCAGCATCAGTTGTGAGTGCAGGGAGTGCAGAACTGTTTTCAGTGGGCCCCTACATGTTATTGAAACCTTACAACTGAAGTCCGCTGAAGCTTGACAACTAAGGCTCTGGGTCAGAGCAATTGACATCAAGAAAGCCCACCAGCCTTCCATATGGAAAACAGTCTTTTTAAATTTAATTGTTGTTCAAGTACAGTTTTCTGTCTTTTACTCTCATCCCAGCCCATCCCCCAGTGCTCCCCACCTTCCTCCCATTTCCACCCCCCTTAGTTTTTGTCCATGTGTCCTTTATACTTGTTCCTGTAAACCCTTCTTCTTTTCCCCTGAAATTCCCTCCCCTCTCCCCTCTGGTCACTGTCAGCCTGTTCTCTATTTCAGTGTCTTTGGTTATATTTTGCTTGTTTGTTTGTTTTGTTGTTTAGGTTCCTGTTAAAGGTGAAATCATATGGTATTTGTCTTTCACCACCTGGCTTATTTCACTCAGCATAATGCTTTCCAGTTCCATCCATGCTGTTGCAAAGGGTAGGAGCTCCTTCTTTCTTTCTGCTGCATAGAATTCCATTGTGTAAATGTACCATTATTTTTCGATCCATTCATTTACTGATGGACACCTAGGTTGCTTCCAACTCATGGCTATTGTAAATTGTGTTGCTATGGACATTGGGGTGCATAGATTCTTTTGGATTGGTGTTTCAGGGTTCTTAGGATATACTCCTAACAGTGGAGTTGCTGGGTCAAAAGGCATCTTCATTTTTAGTTTTCTGAGAAAATTTCATGCTGTTTTTCATAGTGGTTGTACTAGTCTGCAATCCCACCAACAATGGATTAGGGTCCACTTTTCTCCTAACCCTCTCCAACACTTGTTGTTTGTTGCTTTGGTTATGATGGCCATTCTGACCGGTGTAAAGTGGTGTCTCATTGTGGTTTTAATTTGCATGTCTCTGGTAGCTAGTGATATTGAGCATCTTTTCGTGTGTCTCTGGATCCTCTGTATGTCCTCCTTGGAGAAATGTTTGTTCAAGTCCTTCACCCACTTTTTAATTGGGTTGCTTGTCTTCTTAGAGTGGAGTCATGTAAGTTCTTTGTGTATTTTGGAGATTAAACCCTTGTCTGAGGTATCATTGGCAAATATGTAGAAAACAGTCTCATTCAGGAAGGGGGGGTCTCTGGGCAGAACTGGGTATGGCTGCAGTAACTCTGACCTCTAGCTCTTGGCTGTGTCCTCCTTGCTCCTGGGAAGGTCCCATAGGAGGAGCCTCCATGCTGGGCCCTCAGTCTTCCTCCTGGGAGGCGGTGAGTCAGTCCCACCGAGTGGGAAGTGAAGACCACTGTTCCCAGACAGAAAAACACTAGGCAGCCCGGCCTCCTGCCTTCCTGGACGGTGGTTCACCACCCTTAGTTGTGCATAGAATCACCCGAGGAGCATTTCAAAAATAAAGGTCCCCCTGCTCAGTCTCCTGGGGTTCTGAGTACATGGTTCTGGGTGGAGCCAGGAATCTGACTTTTTAACAAGCTCTCCAGTTTTGACACAGGCAGTTCATTTTTTGGGAACACCCTCTGGGAAATGATAAAAGTGCTCCCAGGGTTGGATCAGTGGGAAATTCCTTCACCTGGAGAGCAGAGAGCTGCGAGGGGGCACTGAGCAGGCCGGTGATGCACCTTAATGAAGGGGGAGCCACAATCCCAAGACTCACAAGTGGATCCCAAGACCATTTTTTTCTTACTTTGGCTAATAACCTTAACCAATATTTTTCTTACTATTGGAGATAAGTCATGCCCCACACCATGACCTGCCATCCCCCAAACGAAAGGCTTCTCAGGAAAA
Organism: Sturnira hondurensis; assembly: GCF_014824575.4. NCBI lineage: Eukaryota > Metazoa > Chordata > Mammalia > Chiroptera > Phyllostomidae > Sturnira > Sturnira hondurensis. Next base: position 15,594,981 of record NW_028094846.1, on the reverse strand, counting down.
ATTCCCCCCTGCAAATGGCTTTCAGAACCCCTCTCTCTTCGTCTATCTACTTGTCCTGCAAATACTGTCTGGCTTCTCGGGCTCTGATATCTGGGAAATGCCTTTTTTTTTTCAGAATGCGCAGGAGTCAGGAAATATCGCTGACACGGACCTTACGACACAGTCGGCCCAGCACTTCCACTCTATGAGCAGGGAAACAAGGGCCCGAGGAGGCCTGGCGGCTGTCTGGGGACACAGCATGGGGACCACTCTCACAGGCGCAAACGAGGCTACGTTACCTGGCATGGTAGGTACATCCCACTCTGTGCAGAGCCTGCTGGATGTCCCTTCTCCCTACAGCGTCACATCACCCCAAGTAAGCGGACACGGCAGGGTATGTCTAGACTCTCTTCGCTGGATTTCCCATTAAAGAGATGCTAAAACAGTTTTGAAAAAAAATCTTTGGGAATGAATGGATATATCATATAGTGAAAATACAGCAAAGGGGCCGGAAAAATCCACTGTGCATGTATTTTTTAAAAGTTATAAATAAACAAGGTGGTCAGAAACCAGATTAAACTTCCAAGTTGAAAACAGAAAGTGGAAAATGAAAGGCTGACCTACTCCTAACTACTGCTGTGGCTGGATTGTACAGTCGTCTTCTGGCTACACGGCGCTTCCATTCACAGAATTGTGGTCTTGCGGGAGTGGGAAAGATCTTCGGGCTCAGGGGTGGTCTAAGCCAACTCTTCACCTTGGGATGATGAACGTGAGGCTCAGGGAAATGAGAACGCTTGCCTGAGGTCACACAGTGCATGCCTGTTAATCAGCCTGGGCTGTTCTTCCAGCCACCGAAGGAACCACAATGGATGGATGGACTACCGGGTCTCAGGCAAATAAAACTTGTTACTCAATAGTTTATCTTTTCTGTAGGGTATAAAAATCCCAAACAGATAGCCTACTGGGAAGATGTAATCACAGCTTTTAATTAACGTAAAGTCTCTGCGACATCTTTTTTTGTTGTTGTTGTTACATTACTTCTGTACAGTGTAAATCAATTAGCTGAAACGGGCTAGCGGGTACAGAGAGTGGCGATCAGTCACTGGGACAGATAATTGCTCTGTTGCTGAGATTAACACCTTATCATGCTATTAGGACTGCTTATGAATCTTGTAGTCCTGGTGAAGCCTACAATTTAGGGACTATCCATTCCAGCTGTCTCCATTTCAGTAGCCTCCTCCATGCAAACAATTGTTGCTCTAAGTGCTGCATTTAATTAAAGGCCTTCCCCACGTCCCTGCCACGACAGCCACAGGAAAGACAAGAGACCTCGCTGTCGTTGTTTTTTTTTTAAACACACAAAACCATAACACCTCTTGCTGGTGATCAGTTAGCTTTAAAGCAATCAGGATTAAAACCAGGAAGGGTAAGCTGAAGACGGATAGCCCACTAAAGAAGGATAAGCTATTGATTGACTTTGAATGGGCAATGGCAAAGTCCACACTTACCTCGACTTTTATGAGTTAGTAAAAAGTCACAGAGGAGAAATACCCGCCCTGGGCTTCTTCTTACTTTAAAGGGTCATTCCACCAGAGCTTGGAGTTCTCTGCCTCTCCCCAAAAGCCTGCCCCAGAGTGTGTTTACCTACTAGATTCTGACCTGAGAGGCCAGAAATCACAGGTCGTATGCAGCCTGGATGGGAGCATTCAGAACAGTTGTCATGTCAGAGTGAAAAGGGAAATCCATCTACAGCACAGCAGTGACACTACTGTGACAAAGGGGAGCTTTCCCTGGGACAACTCTTACCGGAATAGGAGACAACCGGAAAAAAACCCCAACAACCACAAATAACCAAACAAACCCCCCAAAACCCAAACAGGCAACAAATAATTTTACCATTACCAGGTAATACGTGTTAATTGCTCAGTTTATATACTCAGAATGACATACCATTAGAGACTGCGCATGCATTGTAACTAGAGCATTAATAAATTTAAAATGTGCCTATTAGGATGACAGCTTTGGAGGTGCAAAGGAATAACAGTTATCACTTGGCAGAAGCCGCTCTCACCCCATCTGCCGAGACTTTGCATACATTTTCAGCTTCCTGAGCAATGATTAGGCCTGTCAGAACCTCTTTAACCTTCTAACTGCTGGTCCCCACTGGCCGTAATTAGAGACTAATGAATTCAGAAGATGGAGGCCGTGAGGAAAACTGCCTTGACAGTTTGTGTACAAATTAAGCCCCATTTACTTCATGCATCTTTTGCATTGCTGATACAAGTCTCTGTTATTATTTTTGAATACGGTCATTTCAGCAGAAACAAAAAACTTGGCTAATGTACTTTGTCATTTTTATGGCTCGTCATAAAGAAAAAAAACATACTGGGCGGGTCGTGAATATGTGAAATAAACTACGGCAGATTATAAAAAAGAAATTAATTTTCCCCTTGGGAATACCCTACCACCTTTTTATCCCCCCTGCTGGATACACTTATGAATATGGTTATTGTTACTCAGATAATATCTGCATACCATCCAAAGAGCCTCACTAACCAGCGGGATGTGTGGTTGAGGTTTGGACCCTGAGTAGGGAGCATTTGGAAGTGAGACATCCTTTATCTTCACTCACACCTCTAGAGATTGCTTGGAGCACACTGGCTGGGGGAAAACTCTTTGTTCTCTGTCCTCACCTGCCCTTCCACCTCCTATGGCGGTGGCAAAAGTTTATAACTCCAGGAGGTGTGATTTTAAACCACGATACTAAGGTCCAATGTCGCTTTTCTTTAAGAACTCTTGAATGGATATTTAATCTTGCTTCAGTTCCCACTGGTTAGCTCAGTTGAATAGTCAGTCTCAGTCATTTAGGGGAACTCTTTTCCCTGCTCTGGGAGATCGTATCAGAGTGCTGGGAATGTCAGAAAGCCAGGAGAGGAAGGGGGCCATCCTGCATGATGTGGTCAGCACCTTGATGGTTTTTTTCTTTAGCTTTAAGAGGCTGCTGCTGAAGCTGGTCCTGCCATCTGTCTGTGGCCCCTGCTCCTCCAGGCAGCTGAGAGATCCCTCTGCCAGAGGCCCTTCCTCACCGAGGACTGGTCTGCTGCTGCCACCCTCCACTGAAGCCCCTGCAGGCCGAGGGACCCCATCTCTGCCTCCTGTCCCTGCCTCCCCCCTCCACCAGCCTCAGCGAAAGTTCAAACCCTCCCTTCTGTCTCGCACTTTCACCTTCCCGGCACAAAGCACTTCCTTTCATTCCTCCCTGCAGCAGGCAAAAAAATACCCCCCAAAATGTCTAGCTCCAAGTCCCCAGAATTTGTAACTATGTTATCTTACATGGAGAAAGGGAATTTGCAGGTGTGATAAGTTAAGGGTCTGGAGACACAGAGATATCTGGTTGGGCCCAATCCAATCCCAAGAGCCCTCCCAAGATGGAGGCAGGAGAATTAGACTCAGTACAAGTGAAGGCTGAAGCAGGAGGCTGTGGTGATGTAAGGAGGGGCCCAAACCAGGGAGCGCACGTGGTCTCTCGCAGCTGAAAAAGGACTTAAGTCTTCAGAAGGCTCCAGCTCTGCCACCACCTTGGTGCCGTACTCCTGCCCCGGAGGGAGAGCCGTGAGAGAATAAGTGTGTGTTGCTTTAAGCCACTGTGTGTGCGTGGCGATTTGTTAGAGCGGCAATGGAAAATGAGCCCACCTTCTCCCATGGAAGCACGAAGACTTGGGTTTGCGTTTCAATAATGATCCCAACCAAAGTAATTATCCCGATGATTTATCTTGATAAACTATTACATTCTCATCTCATCTGTTTTCTCATCTCTAAGACTGAAATCATAAACTCTGCTCATGACATCTTTATAAGAATTAAGAGAATTAGAAGCCTAATTTTGCATTTGGAACATGGTAGATGCACAATAAAAAGTTGACAAAGTGTAGCTCAAAACTGAGTCTTAGTGTGAAAAGGAGCCAAGAATGTCAGTCTTACTTGGTTTCCTCTGTATCTTTCATTTCCACATCCTCACAACCAGATCTGCTGAAGGTTTCCACACGCAGGTTCCAGCCTACCTGCTCCTGAATGGTAGGAAGCAATCGTCTCTGTCCAGTGGACTTAAACTTGCCTGACTCTCTTAGGCTCTGAGTCCTGTGACTCAGATCCATCTACTTGGTGTCTGCTCTCACCTCCAGGTCTCTCTGTCAACCAAAATTTATCTGGGCCCCAAATCTACTGAGGAAGATTCTGGTGCTTGTATAGCTGTGATGTTCTAGCTGAGTCTGCCTACTGTGCTGGCTTCATCTTGGGATTGGGGAGCTGCCTAAGCACTTCAACCCTCAAAGGAAGAAACTGAATTCTGTTTCTTTCACTGCCAGGAACTCCAGTTCTAGGACCAGAAGCCATATCCTCAACCCAACCCTCTGACTAGGGCACAAGACACCACCTAGCACTAACCCGTCTCTAGTAGGAACTTATATCTCCCCCCTGTAACACCAGATCTAACCAAATACACTAGTCACCTACCCTTGGGAAGGTTTCTGAATGAGAACCAAAACTCACTTAACTCATAGGATTTGACCTACACCTTAATGCCAAGCAACTGAGCAACCATGGGGCCAACATTATTCAGAATTAGGGCAAAGGTTCTTCTACCCAGTCAGTGTTTCTGGACCACTGAATTGTCCTCTCCATACCTACATGGGTAGCAGACTTCCCCCAGATTAGCAAGTCCCCACCCTGGGTACTCCTGTGCTCACCGTCTATGTTGCCATCCGCATATTGTAGTGGCAGCCCTGAGTTCTAATCAGGAAAGAGCAAGGCTAAATAAAAACGTGGGCCATGGCTTAAAGAGAGACTTAAAAACTCATCACATAATTAGAATAACAGTCATATTCATTTCTTTAACACTATTCTATTTTACGTAGGAAATATGCATGAATTGTAACCGAAAAGCTTCTCCTGGCTCAACAGGATTCACTCGTGGTGGGATACTTCCCACTATTCTCAGGGTGTGTGCAACAACAGGTTAGGTTAATATGAAACTGCTGATATTTGACTCTTTCTGACCTACCAAAACAGAAGTTTCACACAGTTTAACATAACGTAACCTTGTTCGCTAAAAAGTGGACTAGGATGCTAGTAGTTGGACCAGTTGGAAATTGTCAGTGAAATGAACCCTTGTAAATTTTCATTCTTTCCTTAGACATTATGGCAGGTCAAACTCAAAATTCCTAGAAGAGACTGAATTTAACAACTGAAATGAACAACAGTGACACAATTAGTGTAACACTTGCCGACTTGGAGATCCTCTTCATCTGGCCCTGTGGTAGAGTCAGCTGCCTTCCCGTGCAGAAAACCAATAAGGATTATAATCCTGCTTCTCTGCCTCGGGGCCATGGGGGTGTGGCCCAGGTGTGAGAGGTAAAAAACTCCCCTACACAGCGCTCTATGCAGATCCTGTCTCGTTAGCAAGTTCCCCTGAAGTCTATCCTCACTGACTGCACAAAAGTTTCTCTAATCACCCTTTAGAGGCTTTGCCAAAGACAGTTCATAAAAACCTCGGACAGTTCAATTTTTTAAAAAGGGTTTGGATGACTTACGAATAACAATGGTAAGATATGTATATCTAATTGCAGGTCAGTACTGTCCTAGACTCCCGACAGTGGCCCTCTCTTAGTAGCTGAAATCCCGTCTTTTGACACTCTCCTTAATTAAGGCTTGGAAGAGCTTCACAAAATTCCACGTGTGCCATGTTGGAGAGACACCACGTACATTTATAACTAGACATTGATTTATGTCTTAGTGTGAGTTCTTCAATACATCGGCTATTTTGATGGCCTGTTATGATAGTACAGGATACAGTTAGGGTTAAGTAGACAGTGAGTGGAAAGGTCGCTGTCACGGGACAGGTTTAACTGGTATGTCACCCTGGAGGGCCTATGGTCATTGGGGTTGAGGGCTAGGGCCAGAGGAGAAGGAAGGTTTCCAAATGGCGGGTACGCCACAAGGATTTTATTACATCACAGTGCAGTTTTACTCTTCCTTATGGGCAGGCTGTCGCCTTGTAAGTACGTATGTCTGAGGAATGAACCTTCTGAGCCACCTCACACAGTGTGGCTGGTAGAGTAGGGAAGGCTTTATGGGGACTGCCTATCAAAGAATTCTGGAGGCACACTCACATCACCACACAGCGCAACCATTTGAAAACCCAACCCCAGATAAGGATCAGGGGTCCCAGGGTACAGTTATTTGCATTAGGGTGATTTTGCAGTTAGGTTTACAAAGGAATCCATAGTCTAGGGGAAAATGAGGCCCAGAGACCGGGCCTGTAATGACGAAGTGGAGGCCACCGCAAAGTCAGGTCTTCTCATAGAACTCCTTTTCCTTGTGGATGGCTGCCCTGGCTCCTGCTTGGCAGACAGGTGATGAGAATTCTGAGTAGGGGGTGGGCTGGAACAGCTCTCCTGCCGTCTTCAGACAAGCCTTAAGGAGGACCTGAGGAGAACGGGGGAGACTACACAACACAGTCTGGGGCTGTGTGTTAGTCACAGAACCCCAGAGGGGAAACTGTGACCCAGAATGTCCACGTCATCCCCACTTTCCCCCTCTGTGATGGACTCGCGGCCAGCCCCCACTCTCCCACCAAATACCTGATGCGTAACTGGCAACTCAAGACACTGCTAATGGAATCGCATCTGCATGGCACTGGTCTTGAAATGAACTTCAAGAAGTGATACCCGTGGGCCAGGCCAGAAGATTGCACCCCATGGATAGCTGTTGGTACCCAGAGCATGGAGTTCTCGTACAGTCTCCAGTGAGTCGGGTATCACACCTTCCTTCTCCCTCCCAGGGAAATGAAAATAATTTCAGATGATTCCAACTCAAATGACTTAATTTGTTGGACTAACACTTACTTGGCGTCTAATAGACTCACCCACAGACGAGGTCCTGAGGTAACGGCCCGCCATGCTGTGTAGATGATCTTCTCTCTGCCTGTATTCTATCCCCCATCCTCCACCTCTTGGCTCGAAGATTTCCACACTCATTTAAATACAAATTCTCCCTTTCAGAGGAGATTCTGGGGTGTTTATAATAAAGTTAATTTACATGGAAGTGTGGTTAACAACTTAGGGTCAAATGAGCAAGAATGCAGAAGCAAACAGGACGACAGAACCAAAACACACCAGACATGTAAAAGTCAACAAGAGAGTAAAAAATACAAAGCTTTATAAAAAAAAGTATAAACAGAGCTAAGGGAGATAGGAAAAAACAACTAGAATTCATTGTAGACAGCACCCACCCCAAACACTCGGATTGGCAGACTCAACAAAGTTGAGACGTCAATTTTCTGCCCCAAATTATTTTATCAATATAATGCAACCTCAAGTTTCAATTTTTTTTAGATTAGTAACGTGGTAAAAATTTCCTCAACTTTGTGTGGAAGAATAGCTGTGAAAATCTAATGAAGACACCCACCCGTAGTGAAAGGTGTTGCTCACCATGGTGTCGTGGTGTGTATTTCCAAGGACATGAGGAGCCCAGAGACTCGACATCCCCCCAACATTTCCCCACCCCCACGCATCTCCTTCCAGCTGAGGTTGTAAGCTAACACTCAACCCTGCAGCCCTAGTTGTCAAACTTTTTATTGTCCATGACCAATGTATAGAAATAAGAATTATATAAGGATTCACAGTTTTAAAAGCACTGCCATTGTGTGTGTGTTGCGGGGTGGAGGGGGGGCATCTCTTCTCCTTCTTTGTTCTCTATCTTAGGTGGTCTCATCCCCAAGCCCATCTTGCCCACTAGCAGCCATTTGGTGGCAGATTCCACTCACGTTGCTTAAACATGAGATTTAAGTGTGAGAAAGCACTTCTTTTAGAGTTCCTTCTAGCCCAAGAATGGAAGGGACAAATAAACCTTAACTGATTGGGCAACAAGGAAAGGGAAGTGGAATTCACGCTTTTAGTAATGTAACGAGCATCATGTTAAATAGAGCTCTCAACCCTGCCTCGCAGGGAGTGTGGGCTCCCATCTCTCGGCGAGCTTCTCCCATCCCTGTGGTAGGACGCATCCCTCTTCCAGTCCACCAGGCCAGTTGTTTTCAACGGCAGAAGGGGGACTTAGAACACGCTCAACATCATTGCATGGAAGACAGTGACCTTCTAATGCAAGGTATTTATTTTAAAGTGCGCAGAACTAAAGTACTTTCTAAAAAGAAACCCCGGCTACAACTGTACTCTCTATAAAAGTTTAAAACCCCCTTGATTACCATCTGGCGTATCTCCTAATTATGCAGCTCTTAGTGGACTAATGCGCCTTTCAGAAGCAAAACAGTAAATAGACAAAGGAAAACATGATTAATAATTTCTTTTTGTTCCGTTTTTCAGGACAAGTCCCTGTTCATTCACGCTCTCCACTGAAAATGTTTTATGATTATACCCAGCGACAGATACGGTATACAGTCCCCTGGTTATTTGTTTAACAGGAAGGAGAGACATGAGAGCAAAATTCACTTTTCAGCAGAAAGGTCTTAACAGAGAAGACACCCTGCACTGATTTTCAGCTTTACGGCCCTGTGTATGTGTGTGTGTGTGCGTGTGCGCGTGTGAGTGTGTGTGTTTAAATGTGTTTCACCGAGTTAACTTTCACCTCAGTTCTACTGCGTATCTAATACGTTCAGTTTTGCCTCAACAATTGGTTTTCTGGATAATCAGGCAAATGTATTTGGTGAAACAAGCCACACTACTTATTTACACGTGAGACAAAAATGCCATTTTAAAGAAGTTTTATCGTATTAGGCTTATTATCCCAGAATATCTGCTATACCACTAGACAAATTACACTCAGTAGAAATTGCACAGAGTACCCCAGGAGTTGCCAGTGATCTATCTTCATTGCTTTCCTATCATTTTCTTTACACTTTTGTCCCCTTTCAGCACCCTTACTCCATTAGCAGCCCACAGGAACCTATTCTCCCTGGCTCTTCACCAAAAGGGAAGTCACCAGTTCCCCAACATAAGTTCATTTTTATGGAATATCTATTGACAACTTTAAAATGTAAAATGTTCCTTCATGAAGTATAGGAAGAGAACAGCGAGGCTGTGGCTCACACAGTTATCTATTTAATAGCTGTACCTCTATTCTTTCTTGAGAAAAGAAAGAACTCCAATATTCTTTGGAGTGGCAATGTACTTTTGCAGCTTGGGGTAACCGTGTGAAATATTTCAGGCCCATAAGACCTAAACAGATGCCTTCTGGAAGTTTCCAGGAAAGCTTTTACATTCTTGATTTGAGGGAATAGATATGGCTGGCACTGCTCTTTCATCTTATTCTTGCCCTGACCAAAACTGTGATGTCTGGAGCTGAAGCAGCCTTGTTTAGATCATGAGGCAAAAAGCAAGAAAATCAAAGCCATTGGTTCCTGCCGCAGCCCGCTGCAGCAAGGGTGGTCGCGAGGTGAGGCGAGGGACTGAAAGAAAGGAGAGGACCAAATGCTCTGCTGGCAAATGGCAACTTTATTCAAGGAACAGCTGTCTTATATACAAACGGCTGAGGCCTGAAGCAAGATCGCAAGGAACTGGGAACAATGTTGTTTTTTAAAGTTTGTACACACCCTCGAATTATCTAAAGGGCAAGATGTTCTCATATCCTTGGAACATTAGCCCGAGGATAATAGTGTCCTCATAACCATCATTTCCTTGGAACATGACACATATGCCAAGGTCTTGTTATTTCCTTCAAGGCTGGGAACAAGATGATAAAACAGTCAGGGAAATGTCAAGACACCCGCCGGCTCCAGGGACTAGAAACCAAGTTCCTCCACCATTTTCACAGTGGAGAACTCTGTCCTTGATCCCCTGTGGCCTGGTGGGCTCCCACAGGTTCCTGGATCTCTGAGTCATTGAACCAACATTGGAAGCACACCAGACTTCTACTATGAGAAACATGAAGCCCTATTTGCTTAAGCAGGGGTTAGTCAGGTATTCTGTTACTTGCATCCTGAGATGCAGGAAAGATTTTTCATGAGCCCCAAAATTTCTGTGGGGTGCTTCAAGGGCTGTGTATGAAGAACAGACAAAGTGAAGTCAGCAGGAACAACTCCCCCCTGCCCTACTGGCACCCGATTTCTTCAGACTAGCTCATCTTTTATCTTACATCTTGAGATTATAATTTGGAACTCATCTGAGAAAAGTAAATTCTCCCGTTTATGACTTTGTGTTTAAAACCACTGAATTAGGTCCTTTTTCTATTGAAAAATTGTTGGCTTACTCACAGAAAGAAGCCCAAAGAAAGGAATCATTACTAACGAGATTTTAGTAATACGATGTCTAGAAGAGGAAGGCATTTTGATAAAGAAAAACTAGCCTCAATCCTCTCTGATCATATCACTTTCTCTCCTCACATAGACTGTTCTGAGTACCAACCGGATGTCATATATTTTTTCCAATTAGGTAGGTTGGTTGTTCTACCAAAAGATGCAAAGAGGACCCACATACTCCTGTATCTTCACTGAATACAGGGATCCAAGCCTGTTTAGGAGGTAAAAGAATTATTTGAGAATGAGAATAATGCCTGTCTACCCAGCCTCACCTCTCTCACGCACACCCTCCCTCACCTTGAGACCTCCTCCTTCCTGCAAGGTCAATGTTATTTCACTCACCACATTTCCAATCCTCTCATACATTCAGTGTCTGAGAGTGAGGGCTTTAGCACTAGCGAGGTCTGGGCTTCATGCTAGGTCAGCCACTTCCTGCCTGGTGACCTTGGCCTAGTCACTTAACTTCTCTGTGCTTCAGATTCCTCATGCCTAAAAAAGGGTATAAGAATAGGGTCTACCTGGTAGGACTGCTAGAGGGCTTGAGTAATTTAAAATATGCAGAGTGCTCAGAACAGTTCCTGGAACATAGTTGGTGCTAAATGATTACTAGCTATTATCATCGTTGTGGTGCTTACTTGCCTGTTACCAAGTCTCATCTCCCCTTTGGTAAATGGGGGTAACGACACCCCACACAATTAGCTCTGATCCAGGGAACAGTCAACTGACACACTAGGTGTGGTTGCTGGTGTGCACAATGCGCCCCAGCGGAAATGCTCCTGCGGAGGCTCCGCCTGCTCTTCGTTTCTAAGCACCTTAGACGCCACCTAATTCGAACTTGCTTTTGAGAAGCCTTCTCCAGCTCAGTAGTCCACTCTGTCTCCTCCTGTTACAAATAACTAGGACCACTAACATTTTCCCCCTCAATTCAGGACAAAGTCATAGGTTGTCTTTTATTGTTCTTTAACATTTCAATTTCTTATTAAAACTTGAAACTTTTTTTATGATTTGTTTCTTTTATATTTTCTTTTTTTAAATTTAATTCTTGTTCAAGTACAGTTTTCTGTCTTGTATTCCCAGCCCTGCCCCATTCCAGTGCTCCCCACCTCCCTCCCATTTCCACCCCCCACCTTAGTAATTGTCCATGTGTCCTTTATACTTGTTCATGTGAGTCCTTCCCCTTTTCCCCTATGATTCTCTCCCCTCTCCCCTCTGGTCCCTGTCAGCCTGTTCCGTATTTCAGTGTCTTTGGTCATATTTTGCTTGCTTGTTTGTTTTGTTGTTTAGATTCCTGTTAACGGTGATATCATATGGTATTTGTCTTTCACCGCCTGGCTTATTTCACTCAGCATAATGCTTTCCAGTTCCATCCATGATGTTGCAAAGGGTAGGAGCTCCTTCTTCCTTTCTGCAGCGTAGAATTCCATTGTGTAAATGTACCATAGCTTTTTGATCCAGTCATTTACTGATGAGCATCTAGGTTGCTTCCAACTCTTGAAAACTTGAAACTTTTTATGTGCAAGAACTTATTTCTCCACACTTCTGTATCTACTTTAGTATGCTTCCCAGTGCTGGGCACATGGGAAGTGCTTACAAAATATCTGTTGATTGTTCTACTCATCTCTACTCTAAGTTAATATTTTTATATGCTCGCGTGGAGTTGCTTTCAAAGTAAGTTACCTCTGTAGTCCAGCGAACTATCTGATGTGATCTCACCTAAACTAGAATTGGGCATAAACCCAGTATCAAGGGAAGCTTGGACAGGGCTTCCTCCCTTGGTGATGCTGGAAGGAGACGGGCTTTATCATCTCTGAGACAGAATGAAAAAAAAGAATGAGGCAGCACCTTCTTGATCTTGTTTCATCAATTGAAACTCCCTCTTCCCCTAGGCCTACCACAGCCAAATTCAAGAAACAGATGTTTGCATACAGAACTGTCCCTGGAGTCAGCGTGGCTGTTTATCCAATTTCACCCTGCCATGCAGACTTTGGTTATGTCTGACGGAGCCCAAACAACACATTGGAATGGGCAGACTTCAGCCTGCAGAAGAGTTCAAGGGCAGCCGAGTTCAAGGGCAGCTGAGATGGCCTCACATCAGGGATGCGAGAGAAGGTCACTCCTCCAGGAAAAGTGGGACGAGAAAAATTCACTTCCAGCTAAGGGAAAATTGTCTTTTCTCAGCTCATAATCCATAGAGCCCTACTATTTTTTAAGTGAAGACATTGACTTTGGCTGCCCGCCTCTGCTTCTGTCACCCTCTATGGTCCCCCAACCAAAAGAAATGTTTCCATTTTTCTGAATGTGCTACGTCCACACAGCTGTTCCATGTCGAGGAACCAAGTGTCTGCATCTCTCTCTGATTCCCCTGTAGAGTTGGTATAGTTTGACTGTTACATGAGCTGTGGGTAACTGCATCAACGCCAATGAGGGCTCTATCTTAGGGATCTTCAAATCTGCTAAGCACATCTATTCCGACTTTTTCCTCCAGCACCCCCTCAGTAAGTTGGTGAGACGTGGACCGTGTAGGCCAGAGGGGCTTCTCAGGGCAATTTACAGCGTCTCACAGGTGAGCATGGAAAGCCCTGCTCTGATGGCAACATCTGCTCTGAACAAGGGCATCCAGGGACCTGCCGTCAAATGTTTTGTCTTAAGGATGATCACCATGTATGTTCACAAATAAAAACGTGAAGCGTTGTGACAGCCAAGCAAACCGTGAAGAATCCAACTTCCCAAATAGGAAGACGCTACTGCCGCATCTTTGCTGCTCTTCATCTGCAGAACTGCCTTCATTCAGAGTCTCTTCACTTTCTTTCCTGCATCCGCCCTCCCATCTTCCCCACCTCCTGTCCGTGCCTCCCCATCCCCCATCTGGTGTACCCCTCATGGACCTGTTTCTGCATCAGGGCAAGATTCCATTTGGAGAGGGAACAGTCCGATTTTTGAAGGATCGGTTTCCTAATGACAAAATCAGACTTTTCCAGTAAACATGTTTTGAGGCAGTGTGTTCAGTAGCAGTGAAAGAAGGCTTGTAAAATAACCAGAGCCTCCATGGAAGTTTCCAGAGCCTCACCAATGCCTTCCCAACAAGCCAGGCAAAGTCACCCTCCCTGTGTTCTCTCTCCTCGGTACAATGGCTGCTTCGCGTCAGGGAGCTCCAGACAGCCTAGACCAGCGTCCCCCTGACCATTTCACCCCCATGGTCTTCCCTCACTGCGTTTCTTACGCCGGTCTTTTCACTGCAGATACTCTCTCCACCCTGCCACTCGCCCAGATCCTACCCACTGCAATGCCCAAGGCAAGGGGTTCTTCAGGGGGCATTCTGGATCTTTCAGCTGGATGTGACTGTTCCATCCCTTGCAGTCCTGTAGACCCTTGCTTTTAGTGTGGACCACATTCTGCCTCATGTTACAGACACTTGTACACTTGCCTAGTTAGTACCCCTTACAACAGTGCAGTCTTCAGGAGAACACACGGTAGAGAAATATCTTGAATACAAAACAGAGTGTCTGCTTGCTATGGACTGAACTATAATGCTACATTCATGTGCAGAAGACCTAGCCCCATAATGTGACTGGCAGTCTTTGAAGACAGGGCCTTCAGGAGGTAATTAAGGTCGAATGAGACCATAAGGATGGGGTCTCTTCTTCCTCACACATGCATTCAAGAAAGGCCATGTGAGGACACAGAAAAAAAAAACCCAACCAACCAAAAATACTGCCTTCTGCAAGCCAGGAGGAGTGCCCTCACCAGAAATGGAACCCTGCTGGACCTTGACCTTGGACTTCCTGTCTCTAAAAGTCTGAGACCATAAGTTGCTGTTGTGCTTACCTGGAAGACATTTCAGGGACCATCTCAATGAACTCCAGAAAAAGTATTGGCCAACCGAGTTTTCAATGAAAAGCTCCTGATCACTTCCATTTGAAATAAAGTCCAACAATTCAGCTAAATAATTCTTAAATACTATCACAAGACATTGAGGAGAGAAAGAAGTTGATGACAGAATAAACACAAGTGGACAGACTGCTCAATAAGAGAACAGTTATTTTCTCTTCTCTCTTGCTTTTAAATATTATTGTTGTGGCTTCTTGGTAGGAGAAAAATACTCTTTAAACTATGACCCAATGTCGAGGAGAAAGCAGACTAGTCTTAAACTAATGGCTGTTGTCGAGGAGTCTTCAGCAATATTCACCTAGAAAAAAAAAGCGGGGCGGAGGAAGAATTTTGCAATAAACGACCTTCATGGAAGAAGACTATTCATGTTAATTAGTAGTTCTTTTCAAATATGATTCATATATGCATTAGGCCATCGCATGCTGAACAATGTGTGCATTGTAGTAAACATCAAGATAAGTCTCAAGTACAGTTATCAAAATTTTAGAAAACTCTAGCTAGGGATTTTTTTCATAAGATTGTGACTTGCTGTTCCCAGTGCGTTGCACAATAGTATCTCTCCTAATGGCTTTTAGCTTTTTCCACTGCCAACTTTTATATTTAAAATCCATACAATTATGGATAATTTATGAACATTATGAGGCTTTTCCTTTTTTTGTGCTGATTCTTATTGATTCAAGCCAGCTTTTATCCTTAGCAAATCAAATGCATTTTGCTTATAACACTAGATTCATTCTCACATATTCCACTTTATTCTTATTATTAGGATTTCTTATTATGCATATTTAATTTAAGAATGCATTTTCTCCATTAAAAAATTAGAATATTCTGCAAGAAGTACTACAAGGTGAGTATTTGCTTTAGTTTGCTTTTATTAACTATGTAAGCCCTGATACAGTCTTTCTAAAGTTACGAGCAAAAGAAAAAAACATTAAAAAGAAAACTTTGTTTTATCCACTTAATACCACAGAATTTCTTGATGTGATGGTGGTATATGAGGTATCAAATTCAAATAAGAGAATGGCTAAAACATTTCTTAATATTATGTGAATGGAGGAAGGACGTAAATTTACTAGACGCTCTAAGCAAGTACACACTGAGTATCGTTCTTTAGTTTAGAGATTAGCTCAGCAAGATGCACCTTAAAGAAAGGAAAAACTCTGAGGTCAGGTGAGCCTCTTACCCACCTCCACGTAACACTGCCCTCTACCACCCCATTCTTCCTCCTAAAACCAGAAAATGAATGGGCCAAGCCATAGAGTTGGTCCTTAGATTAAATTCCTTTAACAAAATAGCTGGGACCTTAGTTAGGGTCTACAAGAAAATAATAACCAGTTCCCCTCTTAATATTGCAAGCATTGCTTGGAAGCCATCAGACAAGGGATATGGTTGTTTTTTTCTAACAAGTTCAAACCTTGACACTTCTCCAAATTATTGCTTTCACTGGTTGTTTTTAAATTGGGAAGGCAAACCAAAGAACGAAGGTTCCATCTTGACTTGATCGAGGACAGCTGTCTCCTCTCCTTGCCCGCCTCACCAGCATGGCCCTCACCACCACACGTGGATGAGACTTTGCTTGCAGAGAAGAGTCCTATACCAACCACACTGATGATAGCAGGGGAGAACAGAAGGCACATTTGTTCATTCCCTGCTTATCCCGTGTTTGCATTATTATTTGCTATCGATTCGAGACCTTAACATCGATAGACAACAGCTGACTTTCTCTGACTATGAAATCCAAAAAAATCAATGCCATCTAATATTTTTGGCACCTCTTAAAGATCTGTTTCATAAAGGATGCCATACCAGTTACTTTGATATAACATATTACATAAATATAATATATACCTATATACCTACAAGAATGTAAGCCTACATGATAGGTAGGAAAATCCTTGTTCCCTCACTTACTAGCTCTGTGAATATGCACATATTACTTCATCCCTCTGTGCCTCAGTTTTCTCATCTGAAAAATAGGGACAATAATAATAATTACCTTATAGAGTTGTTGTGAGGATTAAATGTAACGCATGAACAACCCTCAGAACAAAACGTTTCTAGCCCAATTTCTCCCTGTGGGTTCTGGATCCTATGCCTCTAGGGGCCCTTCCTCTTCACCTGGTAATCCCTAGGATTTTGTAATTTTTAATCTTATTCTTGGCTAGGGAGAAATTAAAAAGGGCAGTGCACAGCCAACTCTGCAGGACCCCACAACTCCTCTGAACAAACTGTGTCTATACTTGATTGCTTCACTCCTTCTGTGTGGGCCCTAATGTCGTGAATAAAAATCGAATTATTTTAGTTGAAACCAATAAATGCCTTAGAAATAAAAATATGAGCAGACCTTAATTAATTAGCTTGCTATAATCATTCTTTCCTGAAACCATATTTTCTTTTTAGTTCTTCCACTACCATGACCACAATAAATAAATAAATAGTTCATGTGCTCTTCTTTGCTAAACTGACAATGAAGTTAACGAAGTGCACAACTAATCTCATAGAGATCAGTTACCAATATGTAGAAAGAATCATTTAGCAATATCATATATAAATTTCCCACTTAGTTTTAGAAAATAGAAGTAAAACTAAGGAGAGAATAGGAGGCTTTCTGCAGCTTCAATAGTCATATAATAACTTAAAATCCTAAAATTCTAAATTAAAATAGCCAAAGTGTACCCCATTTATAATCTATTCATTGCCCTGTTTATAGGGGGGTCCAAAGAGCCAAGTGTTTGTTTTCACTGCATGGTATTGACAATATATTTCAAAATTAATGCCTCACCTCCAAATGCTGTGTTGACGTATCATTTCACAGCAGGTACAGGAGCCAGTGAGCGTGTCCCTCCTGACCCTCCAGGGAGGGCTAGGTCAGCATAATCATGGCATCATTATGTCACGCATTTTAACAGCCTCCCTCTGGGAGAGAATCGCGTCTGCGGCAGTGCAATTACCTAAGACTGATGATACAGACCAAAGGCATTATAATAAAATTTATTTGGCATAGATCTTCCCAGCCACAGTTACAGCATCACAACCCACTTAGTAGGCACATAGGATTCTCCTTCACAGGATCACATTTTCCCCATGCAGGAAGAAAGCAAAGGGCCTTTAATGGATATATGATACACAAATGGTAGAGTCCTTTTAGCGAGGGAAGGCTGTGGACGTGGCTTCTTGGAGAGGGATCTGCATCTGGAGTATCATGCTCCCATCAGCTGGAGAGAGGTCAGATTCACTGATGCTTATGAAAACCAGGCAAAGATCTGTCAATAATCAGGGCCTGAGCACCTCCACTTCCTAGTTTCTCCACATTGAAAGTCTAGACAGTTGCCAAACATCTGTGAGGTTTGGATGAAGAACTGAGGTGGGTGTGGTACTCAGTGGCCAGCAGTGTGCCCACCAGTCCCATCGTGGGGAAGGTGAGGTCTGAGAACCCATTGAGAGCACCGAGAGGGTTTCTCTTGGCCTGGAATTTTCTGATCATCCCTACTGCTCCCCTGTGTTCATCGAATCTTTTATTTGTCTCTTGTTGACTCCTAGATACACCCTACTCTCCTCACGTATATTTGCGGAACATTTGAGGGAATCGGCATGGCTACTCAGACTCTCACGTGTCCACTTCGAATTTCCCAATGTTACTCCTCTCCAGATTCCATACATCCATCTGGATTCTGGAATCCATGCTTCTGGAACTTTCTCTCCACCATCATTTCCCCAGCATTTTGGAATTTTCAGTTAATTCTTTCTCATTATTCTTCTCTCTCTCCTCTCTCTTCCACACACAGAGAAGCAATTATAGTTGTGTCCCTAAGCCTATCGTGACAAGAAACTATTAAGTACAAGAAGAGACAATGAACACGGGAGTTATCAGGATTGGGTAGATCTCTCCAGCACGAAACACAGGAAGATAATAATTTTTATTAACTTTATTGGTGCATAATTTATATGGTATTAATTATATCCATTTAAAGTATACAATTAAATAAGTTTTATGTATCCACGACAAACATATGTATCCATGAAACTACCAGCACTATTGAGATAGAGATTGTTTTCGTAAACCCATAAACCCAAATTACCTGCGTCCCCCGATCTGCCATCCCTCCCTCTGCGCTGGGCTGCAGGCAACAACCAATCTGCTTTCTGCCACCAGACACTAGTTTGCATTTTATTTAAATGTAACCACATCATATGTGCTCTTTTTTTTCTAGTTCTGTCACTTAGCATAATCACTTGGAGATCCCTTTATGTTAGTGTGTTCTAAGAAAGTTAGTTTCCAAAGTGGTGGCACCATTTAAATCTCCCCAGCAATACCTGAGAGCTCTGGTTTTTCCACAGCCCTGTCAACAGTTAGCATTGTCCATATTTTAAATTTTAACCATTCTAGTTCAGTATGTAGTGGTACCTCCTTGTGGTTTTACTTGCATTTCCCTGCTAACGAATGATGTCTACCGTCTTTTCATGTGCTTATTGGCCATTTACAGAGCTTCTTTTGTAAAGCGTGCATCCAAATCTGTTGCCTATTTTAAAAATCAGGTTGTTTTCTCATTGAGTTTTAAGGGTCCTTCATATATTGTACACACAGTTTCTTTGTTAAATACATGCATTCCAAGTATTTTATATGGCCTTCCTTTTTATTTCTTTTTTTTTTTAAGTTTATTTATTTATTTATTTATCTTTAGAAGGGAAGGAGAGAAGGAGAGAAACATCAATGTATGGTTGCCTCTCGTGAGTCCCCTGCTGGGAGCTGGCCTGCAACCCAGGCATGTGCCCTGACTGGGAATCGAACCGTGATTGCGTGGTTCACAGGCCCACGCTCAACCCATTGAGCTACACCAGCCGGGGCCCCTTCCTTTTTATTTCTTAATACCATGTTTGAGGCAACAGTTTTAAATTTTGATAAAGTCCAGTGTTTTGCATTTTTTCCTGAAAGCATAAAATGTTTGAGCTTTTTGTGTCTTAATAAATCTTTGCCTGCCTTAAGGTACTAAAGATTTATCCTATTTTTTATTTGAGAATTTTTATAGTCACATCTTTTACATTTAGCTCTATAGTGAAAAATCAGGTTAAAATAATATTTTATGATTATGAAGTCAGCAAAAGTTATTCTAGAACTAAACCACCAAGTGATCTATCAATAATTTTTTAATGTTTGTGTTTCCAGTTCTTGATAAATTTTTTAGTTGTGTCTTGGAGAAGATGTGAAATGATGGAAGAAAGTTGCATATATCGTGTGAGTCCTTTGGTTTTATTTATTTTTGTTACAAAAAAAATTATAAGCAGTTTTTTATATTCCAGTATATGTTGAGGACACTTTTCCACAACTTTTTATATTTTCAAAATTGTAATATAAAATAGCTACAGAGAATCCCATCTCACTAATATGCAGAAATCTATTCATTTTTTCTTTTTGGTGTTTATTTTGTTTCATGTTATTATTATGAACAATGTTGCTTTGAATGTCTTTTGATATAAGTCTTGGATGATGTCTGATTAATTCCTTAAGATAATTTTTAAATATATTTTCTTGATTATGCTATTACAGTTGTCCCATTTTCCCCCTTTATTCTCCTCCACCCTGCACACACCTTTCCAACCTCATTACCCCCACTTTGTTCATGTCTATGGGTCATACACACAAGTTCTTTGGCTTCTACATTTCCTATACTATTCTTAACCTCCCCCTGTCAATTTTCTACCTACTATTTATGCTGCTTATTCCCTGTACCTTTTCCTCCATTCCCCCCTCCACCTCCCTGCTGATAACCCTCCATGTGATCTCCATTTCTGTGATTCTGTTCCTGTTGTAGTTGTTTGCTTAGTTTGTTTTTTTTATGTTCAGTTGATAGTTGTGAGTTTGTTGTCATTTTACTGCTCATAATTTTGGTCTTCTTTTTCTTAGATAAGTCCCTTTAACATTTCGTATAATAAGAGTTTGGTGATGATGAACTCCTTTAACTTGACCTTATCTGAGAAGCACTTTATCTGCCCTCGTAATATAAATGATACCTTTGCTGGATAGAGTAATCTTGGATGTAGGTCCTTGACTCTCATGACTTTGAATACTTCTTTCCAGTCCCTTCTTATCTGTAAGATTTCTTTGGAGAAATTAGCTGATAGTTTTATGGGAAATCCTTTGTAGGTAACTGTCTCCTTTCCTCTTGCTGCTTTTAAGCAGCTCTCCTTCTTCTCTTGTTCTCCTTCTCTTTAATGTTGAGTACTGTAATGATGATGTGCCTTGGTGTGTGCTTCCTTGGGTCCAGCTTCTTTGGGACTCTCTGAGCTTCCTGGACTTCCTGGAAGTCTATTTCCTTTGCCATATTTGGGACAGTCTTCATTACTTTTTCAGATAAGTTTTCAACTTCTAGCTCTTCCTCTTCTCCTTTTGGCACTCCTATTGGGATGTTTAAAGTTGTCCCAGAGGTTTCTAAGCCTCTCCCCATTTTTTTTTTTGAATTCTTGTGTCTTCATTCTGTTCTGGTTGAATGTTTATTTCTTCCTTCTGCTCCAAACTGTTGATTTGAGTCCTGGTTTCCTTCCCGTCACTGTTGGTTCCCTGTACATTTTTCTTTATTTCACTTTTCATAGTTTTCACTTTTTCCTCCATTCTGTGACTATACTCAGCCAATTCTGTGAGCATCCTGATTACCAGTGTTTTGAGCTGTGCATCTGACAGGTTGGCTATCTCTCCATCAGTTAGTTGTGTTTTTTCTGGAGCTTTGATCTGTTCTTTCATTTGGGCCTCTTTTTTTTTTTTTGTCTCAGCATGCCTGTTACAAAGTAAGGCATGAAGCCTTAGATATTCACCAGGGTGAGGCAATTCACGTGGCTTCATTGTGGTGCTGTATATGGGGGAGGGGTCCGAGAGGGAACAATGCCACTTTCTCTGCTCTCTGCCAGCTTTTGGTCACTTTCCCTGATGTCCACAAGCAAATTGTGCCCTTCTGATGCTGATTCCCAGGTGGGTGGGTTTGTGTATGTTCTAGAAGCCTGTGGATCTCTCCAACAAACTCTTACATGAGGCTAGGAGTTTTTCCCACTGCCTCAACCCCTACAGGGTTTTTTTTTCAGTCAGAGGTTTGGGGGCTTTATTTCTCAGCACTGGAGCCCTAGGTTGCACAGTCTGTCTTTCTCCCCAGTTGCTCTTCTCAGTTTATCTGCTTGCAAATGTGGGACTGCCTGGTCCTCCACCCACTGCCGTGTCACAAGTCCTCTCCACTCAGCTGCCCATCTCCACCCCTCCTACTTTAACTCCTTGTTGTTGGACTTCCATACGGTTGGATTTTCTGGCAGTTCTGGTTATCTTTTGTTTTTAAATTTGTTGTGTCCTTCTTTGGGTGGTGCAAGGAAGCATAGTGTATCTATCTATGCCTCCATCTTGGCCATTCTTAAGATAATTTTTATATGCAGATTAGTTTAAAGGATTAAAAAAATGTTCTAAAGCTCTTGGTACATATTGCCAGAAAGAGTGTGCCAGATGACAGACCTCCCAGTTGTTTGTGAAAGCATGATTGCGCCCTCTCCAATTTGAAGAATTGCCTTTGCAGTTAATTTTAGTAAATCTGTTCAGGAGAAAATAATAAATTATTGTTGCTTTCATGTGCATTATCTTGACTTTAGTAAAACTGAAAATTTATTTCATGTGTGTTTTCGACCATCTGCATTTTTTCTTTGTGGATTGTTCAATTGCTTAGTCTATTTTCATCTAACTAGCTTTTATTTTTATTGAATTATAAGCGCTTTTTATATATTAACCCAGGCCAATTTATTAGTGTGTTAGCCTATATATTATGTTAACAGATATACTATGTTAACCTATGTCTGTCAAAGGCATTGCAAATACTTTCTTGTTTGTTATGTTTTATTTAATTTGGATTGTGATATTTCTAACCTTAAGCAGTATCAGATTTGTACAGTCAAATGTAACCTGTTCTTGAGCTGGGAAGATTTTCTGCACCTCAATAACATACACATTGGATAAATCTAGAAGGGCTACTTCCAATGCTAAGGGAAGGGAGGATAACAGAAGGAGTGGTAATCACCCAAGGCTAGTAGCAAAAAGAAAAAGAAAAACCATATGTGTCTACAGACAGACAAAATGAATGTTTTTTCATCTTTTATGCATTGTTTTTACTTTTCAATGCGCGAATCCATCTATGATGTATTTTAGTGTGGAATGTGAAGCCATAATGTGTGTGAGCTCCAGTTCTTTGCAAAGTAGAGCCCAAGGAAAAGCTTACCTGTCCAGGTTTGCGGGACAGGGATCCCAGGGCATCCAGAGTGAGGACACAGGGAAAACGAGGAAGGGCAGGAGGACAAACATCAAAGGTGGTGCATCATCACTGGGCTGACCATAGCTTTGCAGGAAAACACAGCCATTGTCCATCCTGCAGGAAGTCAGTGGAGAGGGTGACAGACCAAACCAATGCACAAGGCCAACGGAGCAGACGGGGCATAGGAGAGAGGAACTGATCTGTCAACCCTCTGTCTTCTCTCTTTTAATGGGCAAGGTGTATGCTTCTGAGTTGTGTTTCCCAAACATTCCAGGCAGGTGTGAAGGAAGTCTAGGCCACATGGACTTGGCTGGTCAGACCCGGGTGCTGGGACTGTGGTGGTTCCTGGAGGCTGGGGAAGCATGGCTGTTAGGAGAAGAGGGACAGTGGTTCAAGGATGAAGGCAGAGCCTGGCAAATCCAGGCACAAGATGAGACTGTTATAGTTAACTACGTATCCTGGCTCTCTATCAAATCTTTATCGATCAATTTATCATAGTCTAAGTCCTTAATTATAAATAGAGTTTATTTCGGGTCCTATATCTAACTATGATTATACAAATGTACATTTATAATTTTTAGCTCTCCGGTGGTGCAAATTCCCTCTCATTATTTTTTCAGGTTTTTTATTTGGCTCTTAATGAGAATTAGCTCATGTGTATTCGTAAAGTTGTAATAATTTTAATGATTTTCATAAAACAATTGGGGATTCGTATATAGATCACGTTAAATTAATATATCTGTTTGGGGACTCTCAATATTTTTATACTTTATATCATACTGTTCATGAGTATAGCAGTATCATCTTAATTATTTTTAATGGTCTTCAGTAAAATTTTCCTATTGTTTTTCATGCGGCTTCTACAGAACTTTTATTTATTCCTAGATATTTTAAATAATGTTGTTCTGGTGGACAGAACTTTACTTCATTATGCTTTTTAATTGATAATTTCTGGCATTAACCTCTCTAACTAGCTCAAATAATTTCTCATGTGTTCTCATGAGTCATTTTGAACAATCATATTGTCTGATAATTTTCTTCCTTCTCCAATAACAATATTTCTTAGTTCTCTTCCCTCTTCATTGGCTATAACTTTAGAATAGTGTAAAATGAATAATTATGATATCACCTTTCTCTTGCTCTTTTTTAAATAAGAATGTTTCTGTTATCATTATATTGGCTGTTGGCTTTAGAGAGAAATTTTAAGTGATATCAAGGTAGCATATTTCAATCACTAGAATGCGAAGAGTTTTGTTTTAAATTGACGGTTGATGTTTAATTTATATCCTTTAGTCTTGACTGACCAGAACATTGTCTGTTTCACTGGGGGAAAGTGGCTGGTGATTTTCATATGGTGATCTTCTGAACTGGACACTGGCCTTCCACTTAGTACTCAGCTGCTCCTCTGGGGAAGGACCCTCTGCTCTGTCCTTCTGCCACAGAAGGCGCAAAACCCCTCTGCTTTGGGTCAGACCGGCCATCGACCATCTGACACCACTCTTATTTATGGCTGAGCTGCTGAGCACTCTCACACTGTTAGAATCTGTGTCTCCTCGAAGTTACGATCCTCAAGCCTCTATTGCTGCCAGCATTACAGTGTATTATACTTCCTTAGGCTTGGAACAGTTTTCATCTGTTTGTTGGTTAGGGGAGCACCATAACATAGATTTTTCTATCCATGATTCATTCTATGGTTTTTCTCACCTTTGATCTTTGGATACTAATGATTTTAGTCCCAACATATCTTAACATTTAGTTTAATTGGCCTTGATTTTTTTATTTTGATATAAAAACATTGTGAATCTTTATACTCCATTAAAATGAAACACGATTTTTGCTTCACTAGTTAGCCAATTTATGTACTTTTGGAAATTTCTATCTTTTTTCTGAAAAACGTTTTCTCTGAAGGAATTTGGGAGACGCACAGGTCTCCCTCAAACCCCCTCATTATTATGCTTATCCATGGTCAAGTTCTTATCTCAATTTCCAAAGTTTCTGTTCAACGCATTTATCAACTTTCTTATTCCTTCCCCACTATCAATTCCCCCTTTTAGCATAAACTTGCCTCTAACTTTAATAAGAAAATCAAAGTTGACAGAGATGAGAATTCCCATCCTTGAATGTATAATTAATTCTGGAATCCTCATACCCTGTTCCAAATTTACTCCCTTTCCTCCAGTTTCATGGAAAGGACAAGCCATCTGCCCTTCAGTGTGAGACCAACCCATTCATCTCTTCTTCATCCAATTCCATTTTCTCTTTTCAGATTCAGTGTTTATCTCCGCTGGAGTTTCTACCTCTCCCTCTTTGTTGATTTGTAAGCTTTAAATTCTTTTTGCCTTCACCTTGGTTTTGAATATCTCTAGTTTCCTAGTACTTTATCTCTCTCCTTCCTAATCAGAAATGTAAAAAACCCGCCACATCCTCTGTGGCTCCTCTTCTCCTACTCATTTCTTAACTATTGACGCCCTCCCTCTACCCCAGGGTTTTATTTTTAGTACTGTTTTTATTTCACCACTCACTGAATGAGATTACTTTGGAGTAATCTCATTCATTCCCTGGACTTCAACTAGTTTGTATGCGGCTGATGCCAATGTTTTAATTTCTATTTAAAACTTCACTCTGAAATTGTACACTGTCTAATAGCCACGCCAGCCCGCTGTTCCACAAGCACCTCCAAACAAGATGGACAAAACTTCACTGATAACCCTCCCCCCAAATCTGCTTCTTCTATACTCTCTTATTCTCATAAGTGGCATATCTGTCCACCCAGTCACGCAAGCTAAACTTGGGGTCACTGAGCCCCTTCCCTTACCCACGCATCCAGCCAGTGCCTGCATGCTGACCCTCTTTTCTCTTTAAGTTCTCGGGTGTCATCCAGTTCTCTTCCATGCCCCCTGCTGCAGCTTGACCCTATTCGGTTTTCTGTGGAACTCCAGATGTGGTCTCTGCTCCGAATGTTTTTTTTTTCCCAAGCTTTTTCTGATCTCCAGTTTCCCTGCATTTTCCCACTGTTCCCTCTCCCTTCAACACTTTGTCTACTCTGATCTTAACCTTGTCAAACATGTGTGAACAAAATCATCAACCGAGATCTTCCTTGGCAACAACAAAAATATAGTTCTCTTTAAATCACTTTTGTGTTTAAAACCTTCTAACAGAACTCCATCGACGTGGAGATAAAGTTCAAACTCCTTAGTATGCCATACGAATTTTCTGGTCATTTTTTTCCCCACCAAATTTCTGCCTGGTTATGTCTTGTCACAGCAAATTTCTCCCATTTCACGTCTCTGTCATTCGTAATGCTCTCCCAGGCCACCATTACACATACCTTTGCTCAACATTTTTTTCTACTTGCAATGTTTCTAATACCTTCTCCCCATGCCTGTGTAGCAAACCAACATCTATTTATCTTTTTTTAAAGATTTCATTTATTTATCTTTAGAGGGGAAGGGAAGGAGAGAAGGAGAGAAGTATCAATGTATGGTTGCCTCCCATGAGTCCTCCGCTGGGAACTGGCCTGCAACCCAGGCATGTGCCCTGACTGGGAATCGAACCGCGATCGTCTGGTTCACAGGCCCGCACTCAATCCACTGAGCTACACCAGCCAGGGCTATTTATCTTTTTAAATGATCTCAAAAATCACCTACTCTTTGCATCTTTTTCATCTCACCAGCACAACTTAGATCTGGTCACCTTTCTTTTTGTACTCTTGTATAGACTTCTATCATAATGTCTTTGATGAACACACTTGTTTCAAGTGATTTGTCTTCCTGTTGTAGTTTCCCCCTTATTTAACAAAGACCCTTGGCTCACAAGGAGCACACAAAGAGAAATACAGAGAGACAAACGTACAGTATAGCAAGTACCCCAATAGTGATATTCACCTATCTTCCGGGCACAGTCCACACCTCATGCTGTGCCCACCAAATTTCCTCAGTAAATGGGTGCAGCTTATTGAGCACGTTGTGGTTTATTGGGGAAAAGAAAAGGAGTGAGCAGCCAGCTCAAGGAATGATCCGAAGGAAGCCCATTGGCTTGGTCCATTTTCCCTCCAACCTGTACCTTCATATTCAGTTTTGTACCTGGACCATCCCTTCTGGGAGCACGGAGGTGCTCAAGGCAGTTGCCAAGGGAATTGGGAACTGCTGATCCGTGTCCTGCCAGTAAGTTTACAGAAGTTCCTTCCATCTCTGCTTCAACCACTAATTCAAATCCTTTGCTTCAAATTGTAGCCAGCAGATGTTGGAGGAGCCCAGTGTGGTAACTACATTCCCCTCTACCCCTGTTGCCATCCTACTCAGAATCAGTCGCCCATCAAAGCCCACCAGAGCCAGAATGATGCCCAGTCATCTCTAGTCCACAAGCACCTGAGAAACTTATCACCAGAGGGATCTGTGTTTGAATCTGGGCCTCACCACTTACGAGAGGTGACAGCCACACAGTCCTCAACCTCTGTAAGTTCCACATGCTTCATGTGTAAAATGACAACGGCTTTCTTAAAGTGACCTAAAATGCCTCACTCAGTATCTTCCACACCATAACCATATGTTTGCTTTCACTGAGGGCTCACTCTGAGCTCAAAGAGGAAATGATTTCCTTTCATGGGTTTGCTTTTGGGGGTTTTGCTCTTTCTGTGATCAAAAAAAGTCATAAATATCTGCCATCACTTACAGCCCTTTGGTGGCCTTACGAACCAGCCTAGAAGAAAGGGATTCAGAAGAGGTCGATGGCCCTAGCTAGCTTGGAACTGGCTTCTGGAATAAATTTCTTAATGCTCTGAGTTCCCACCTCAGCACTGTTACCCAGGGGACCCCATGCTTCACCTGTAACTCTCCTCAGCCCTTCACTACACCTTTTTCCCTCACTAAAAATGTCCCTGGTTAATTCAAATGTACAACCAGTATTGAGGAAACGGGGCCTGAGATGGTTTCTTCCTATGGCCCTTTATTGAAAATGATTCACATCTCACTTCAGGGGAGGCAAAGAGCAAAGAAAGGCGGTAAAGTAGATGAAGGGACAAAGTGAAAATGGAAAAGCAGGAGGTGATGTCATCAAGATGTTGACATAGGTTGCTCTCAACATGTCTTCCTCACAAGACCAACCAACAACTGTCCATAGACAAGGCACCATTGTTGAAATCCCAGAGCTGGGGGTGAGGCTAGAGTATCCATCCTCTGGAATTTATTGTTAGATACACAGTAGAAATAAGCAAGTGGGACTGCATCAAACTAGAAATCTTCTGCAAAGCAAAAGGAACTTTCAAGAAAATGAAATGCAACCTGTGCAATGCAGGAAAATATATGCAAACCATATATCTGATAAGGGTAATATCCAAAACACATAAGGAACTCACAAAACTCAATATAAAAAACCCCCAAATTACTCAATTTAGAAATGGGTAAATGGCCTGAATAGATTTTTTCCCAAAGGAGATATACGAATGACCAACATGGAAAGTTGCTCAATATCAATTCTTAGGAAAATGCAAGTTAAAATTGCAATGAGATATGACCTCATACCTGTTGGAGTAGCTACTATCAGAAAGATAAGAAATAAAAAATGCTGGCAAAAATGTGGAGAAAAGGGGAAATGTGTGCACTCTTGGTGAGAATATAAATTGGTACAGCCACTATGAAAAACAGTATGGGGATTCTTCAAACTAATTATCAATGAAAAACTACCATATGGTCCAGCAATGCTATTTCTGGACATATCATCCAATGGACATTGAATCTCTGTCTTAAAGTGATATCTGCACCCTCATGTTCATAGTGGTGTTATTTACAACAACCAAGGTATGGAAACAACCTAAGTGTCCATTAATGCGCAAATGAACATGGAAAATGTGAATAGCTATGGTAGAATGTTACTCATCCAC
Source organism: Sturnira hondurensis (assembly GCF_014824575.4). NCBI lineage: Eukaryota > Metazoa > Chordata > Mammalia > Chiroptera > Phyllostomidae > Sturnira > Sturnira hondurensis. Next base: position 15,566,657 of record NW_028094846.1, on the reverse strand, counting down.
AAAAAGAAGGCATTTCTGCCATCTGCCACAGCATGGGAGAAACTTGAGGGCATTACGCGAAGTGAGATAAGTCCAAGACAGACAAAGATTTTATGATTTTGTATGATTTTATCATATCCAGAATTTTAAAAATACTGAACTCATAGAAATAGAGAGTAGCTTGGTGAGTGCCAGGGGATCTAGGGGACAGGGGTGGAGGAATGGATGAAGGTTGTGAAGGGCACAGACTTCCAGTTTTGAGATGAATAATTTCTGGAGACCTAATGTATAGCATGGTGACAGCAATGAACAACACCGTGTTGATACTGGAAAGGGGCTAAGGGTGTATATCTTAACATTTCTGATCACACACCCACAAAAGATAACTAGGTCGGCGATGACTGTGTTAACTAACTGTACTGTTGTCACCATTTTGCAGTATATACCTGTATCAAATCATCTTGCTGTACACCTTAAACATACACGATGTTGTATGTCAACTACATCTCAGAAAAGATGAAAAATTCAAGTGAATATGAATAGGGGGGGAAGAAAACAAAATCAATAAGGCAAGAGAGCAGGAGATATATTCCATTTAAGTCTGTACTTTTGGGGGGGACAAGGGGACAGGAGCCAGAGCCTCCCGTCCCCTCTGCCACCTCAGTCACACATAAGAGGTGATGATTCATCTCCCCTAAGAGGTCGCGGAACTGCTGCCTCCAGCAGGAACTGGAGTCCCCACTCATCCCTGAAACTGTGCATTCCTAGGAAATCATTGGATTAATTTCCTTTTTATTTCCTTGTGAGAGAACTGAATTACTAATATTACCAAAATGTTCTCCCTCACTGGAAATTTTCCCTGATTCTAGTATTTGCGCTTATATGGCTCCATTTGGAGTTGGTTTTCAGAGCCATGATTTTTTTTTAAAGGAAACGTTCGGTACTAAAGTTGGTCTCTTGCATTCTACTCTCTGTAGTACAATATAAGCCTTTTTTTTCTTTCTTGAGTTCCTTCTCTCTTCCTTTATTCACCCTTTGCTTTAAAAGTGCTACTTTCCATTCAGCACTTTTCATCTTCAAAAGTGTTTACAAACTTCTCAGAATAAATCTTGGTCCCCAAAGACAAACTCGGGGACTCTGATGGACCATCTGGGGACAGCTCCACAGCCCCATACGGAAAGCCAAAGTTTTATGAACAACCTCTGGCTGTACAGTCTTCTCTGAGTCCAGGCTACAAGAGATCGGGCTTGCAGGTATTCAAGGCATTTTATTTTCTTAGCCTGATCAAGCTGCCATAACCAACTACCACAGATTGCAAGACTTAATCAAGAATTTATTTTCTCAAAGTTCTGGAGACTGGGCAGTCCAAGATCAAGGTGCCAGCCTGTTCCGTTTCTGGTGAGCTCTCTCCTGGCTTGTAGCTGCTGCCTTCTCTCTGTGTTCTCGCAAGGGTGGGGAGAGGGAGAGAAGGAGCTCTCTGGCATCTTCTTATTAGGACTCTGGTCCTATTGGATCAGGGTTCCACATTTATGACATCACTTAACCTTCATCAGTTCCTTACTGTAAATGCAGTCAGGTGGGGAGTTAGGACTTTGGCATATGGATTTTGGGGAGACACAATTTAGTCTATAGCACCCCTGGAAAAAAACTCTACTGCACAAAGTCAAAATGGGGAAAACTCACAGCAGGTACCCACTTCTTTGCACCAACTACCCAGTGGCAGAAATTAAAAAAACTTAACAAGGTGTTCCATCCAGCCGTTCCTTTTGCTCCCTGGAAGGCTGACGATACTTTCTCTTGTGTTTTAAAGCACTTTAGTGGAGTTCTTGTGCTACACTGAGTGTAACCTGCAACTTGACCCCTGATGCTGCTTGGGAACTTTAGAACAAATTGAGTGTGCTCCTCTGTCCCCATTGCACACCTCCCTTTCCTCTGGAACGACTGGAAACCTCTCCATGCGACAAGCAGCTGTTCTGGGGTGCCTTCCATTTTCTTTTCTCTGGGAGCCTGTGTGTGTCCTGTTCTTCCTCCCAGGCTGCAATCTCCCCTTTCATCTCTCTTGCTGCCCTTTTAGGTGGTGGGGGCCATTCAATCCCTCTGCAAAGTGCTATCCAAGAGCTGGCTACCTGGTCTTGCAAATCCCTGCCCCTTGCCCTCTCAGCTCTGTGCAACACAACCATCACCGGCCTCCTCTGGCACCGTGGCAGCCTCGCTTCCCTGTCGTCTGCCTTGTGGGCACAGTTGTAATGGGCTTGGGTTTAGGAGGCTCTGTCCATCTTGGTGTGATTTCCCCCATCCATCACTACCCCAGAGTGGTGGCAGCTAGGGTGGACATAGGCCACGTCACTGGAGCTCTGCAAATTCCCCACCTTCTCCAGGCCTTCTGCTTGCCAGGGCAGAGGTCTGCAGGGAGCCAAAAGAAATCCAGTCCCCTGAGATGTGACCAGGTGACAAGAGAGTCTATTGTCAGTGGGCAATGGGCAAAAGCAATAGGCAATTGACAAGAGAGTCAATTGCCTATTGGAGATTTCCTTCGGGTGCCTGGAGTGGAGTTGCTCACAGGGTAAACACTGTTGTCCGTTTTTTTCTGGTGTAACTCTGTCCCACCCCAAATTGGAAGGTATACAACCATGCTCACGCTATGACAGTTAGAATGTGTTGCATCACTCTTAGACACTTCCCTGAGAAGAACATGCTATAAAGGAGCAGGAAGCAAGAAGAAAATATGAGAACTTGTGTTATAACACACACAGTTTCTGTCTGTACCTCAAATTAGTTTCGTATCTTGCTTCTTCTTACTCTGTGTCTCTCCTTTCCTTCCTTCCTTCTTTCCATCTTCCCTCCCTCTCTCCACCCCTCCCTCTCTCCTTTTTTCTTCTCTTCCTTCCATGGTCAAAGACCAATCACCAAGTGCTTTCTCTACATTCTATAATCTACTTGTTTTGCATCACTTTTACTAAGTCTTTATAAAGTGATAGCCATACAAAAATCTAAAAACTGAGCAAGAATTAAAATGCAATCAGTTAAATCTTAAGTGAATGTTCCCTAATTCGATGTTTTATTTCTTTTATTATGATTATTTTAAGTATATTTTGTTGATTATGTTATTACAGTTATCCCAGTTTTTCCTCCTTTGCCCCCCCCCTGGAACCCCCCACTTCCCTCCAGGAAAGCCTCATGTCCATGTCTACAGCGCTAGCATATAGTTTAATGGGCCTGGGTCTGTTGGCTTGGGTGGAATCCCAAGTCCACCACTTATAACTGTATGACCTTGAACAAGCTACTTAGGTTCTCAAAGGCTCCATTTCTAAGTCCACCTCTAAAACTGGTGATAACAATGGTACAATCTCATTAGGTTGTTGAGACGATAATATTAATGAACACATATAAAGCACTTATAAGAGGGCCTAGAACCTTGTGCTTAATAAATGTTGTATATTATTATTACAGCAGTCTTAAGCTTTTTAAAAAAAGATTTTATTTACTTGTAGAGACAGGGGAAGGGAGGGAGAAAGAGAGAAAAACATCAATGTGTGGTTGCCTCTCATGTGCCCCTCACTGGGGACCCAGCCTGCAACCCAGGCATGTGCCCTGACTGAGAATCAAACTGGTGACCCTTTGGTTCACAGGCCAGCACTCAATCCACTGAGCCACACCAGCCAGGGCTGTAGTCTTAAGTTTTTATTGAATACCTATTATGTGCCTAGAACTTTGCAGGAGAAGTGTGTGGGAACAAGCTAGTTATTGCTGCCCGACCTGACTTCCTAGTGAATTGATCAACACAAGTGAGCGTTTCAGAGTGGTATGAACAAGGCTTTGCAGGACGCCCACGGGCGTCCCAACTGTGAGGTATGAGGTATCACTGTCATAAACAGTGGCTGTCCCTTTGAGAGCCTGGAATTTTTTCCAATGGCATTTAAGACTCCTTATGAAGCCTGGTAGAGACCATTGCAATATTCTTTCCTCATGAAGCAACATTGCAATGTGCTTATAAGAAAGAAGGGAGTTTGACATATCCATACCTTCCCATGATTTCCAAGGACAGCCATGATTCCTTCCATCTTTTGCATTACAGCCAGGGGAAGAAACTTCATCAGGCTCCTCAAAGCATCTCCCCTTTTGCGATGCTTTGTCTAGGTACAGTAGGAGAGCGCTAAGCCCCCGTTGAACTAAACTAGTCAGCTAACAAGCATGTTTTCAAACAAACCGAGGAATTGTTTCTCCGGATGCTCCTCCAGGTAGGCAGTCACGTGCTCGCTGCCCTCTCTAGAGGAACTCCTTCTGCATTTCCTCAGGGACCAGTTCAGTAGGCAGCAGGAAGTGTAGCCCAGACAGCTTCTGGGCCCCACCAGGGTCTGCTTGGGACTAGGCACTGCAGCCCCCGCCTCACTGATTGATGTATGCACATGTGTCAATAGTGAAGACAATGACAACAATAATAACACAAATTTTAAAGATTCTACTCATTTGTTTCTAAAGGGAGGGGAAAGGAGGGTGAAAGAGAGGGAGAGAAATAATGATGTGAAAGAGAAACATTGCCTGGCATATGCACACTAATCTGGAACCGCACCGGCAACCCAGGCATGTGTCCTGACCAGGAACTGAACCAGCCATCTTACGCTTTGAGGGATGACACCCAACCAGCTGAGCCACACCAGTTAGAGCAGAAATCAGAAAAACTTTTATGGAGAGTTTACTCAGTACCAGTTGCTATGCCAAATGCTTTGCGCGGACTAGCTTGGTTGTCATAACGACTCACAGCCCTGTTGGAAGATGAGGACACCAGCGCTCCGAGAGATCGTGTGATTTGTCCCCCTTTAACAGATGAGAGCTCCAGTGAAGAGCCCCAGCAAGTACTACTCCCAGGTCTGGACCCCAGCTCTCCAAGGCCCTTCCTAAGGCACCATGCTGTTTTTCAGCAACACCAAGTCATCCATGGGGCCTGAGACCATCTTGGTGGCCCTTTGGGGGCTCACTGTCCCATTCTGGAAGAGGTCAATTACAGTGGTCAACCAGCAGTGCCTACAGGCCATGGTTTGTGCGCAGACACAAGGATATCCCATAACCAAAAGCAAAGGGCCTGACCCCAGTAGAAAATGACTATCAGGGATCTTTTGCTCCTAAAGAGAGGGCTCAAATCTACAACGAGTTAGTGCCAGTTCTGCTGGCGTGCTGTCTACATAATGCAAACCATGGCACTTGGCAATGGCTCTTAAATTTGGCACATTTCACACTCCTCCTGGACCCATGAGATAACATATCCAAATGTTTTCTGATGCTGTAAGAAACAAGTGTTTTGCAGGTAGGAGGAAATGCAAACATCCTTGCTACGGGGGGCTCCTTCCATCAAATCCCAAGGGCAAAGCGGCCCCCTCCCTCCTGACCCTTCAAAAGGTTAAATGTGAGCAAGGGCCCAGATAAATGGTCACAATGCAAACAAAGTCATGTAAATAAATGCATCTCTGATCTATGCAGGCTGGTGATGCCAAATATGCCATCTGCACCATTTCTCATGATGAGTCGAATTTTTTCCTGCATGTCCCAAGCAGTGAAAAGATGGCCATGTTTATGCAGACTAAGGCGTGCATGGTTCGACACTTTGGGAAATTAAAAAAAAATTCAGACCCACAGAGCATCAGTGGCATTTGTGCTTTTCTAGGTTAAGTGGAAGAGAAAGAAAGAAGTCTCACTTTGATGTGATAGGACATATGTCCTCGGCTTGAGAGTGTACTGTCAATTTATTGTGATTTTTAGTGGGTTCTTGTTATAGTGGCAAACTAAGCCTCCTCATCTAGCTCACTCTTTCACTTTGCAAAAGCACCATTAGCACCTAATTATGTTGCAAGCTGTGTTAGGTGTTATGGATGCGAAGGTAAGTAAAATATGATTCTTGCCTTAGAGGGCCATTCTTTGTGCTGTGAGAATTCACTTGGCATGATTTATGGATAATTTCTTGAAAAAATAAAAATTAGGAGCCAGTAATCAAAATCACATGTGGAGCTTCTTGAAAATACAAATGACCCGGATTTATTCCTTCCATTACTAATTGACCTAGGGTAAATCTCAGGTATCATCATTATTTTAAAAATATTTCATTTATTTATTTTTAGAGAGAGGGAAAGGGAAAGAGAGAAGGAGAGGAACATCAATGTGTGATTGCCTCTCATGTGTCCCGTACTGGGAACCTGGACCACAACCCAGGCACGTGCCCTGACTGGGAATCAAACCAATAACCCTTTGGTTCGCAGTCCAGCACTCAATCCAATGAGCCACACTAGCCAGGGCAGGCCTCTGTATTATTTAAGAAACAAAACAAAACAAAACTCCTAGGTGAAGAATCAGCAAACATTTTCTGTCAAGAGCCAGAGAGTAAATATTTTCAGTCATGTGGGTCATACTGTTTTTCATTGCAACTATTGACTCCTGCCACTGTAGTGTGAGAGTTGGCGGCCATAGAAAATTTGAGAGTGAGAGGGCGTGGCTGTGTCCCAACTGAATGTTAGTATTACAGAAACAGGCTGCGTGCTGGATTTAGCCTATAGCTTGTCACCTCCTGTTCTAGGTGATTCTTATGGGCAACCAGGCTTAAGATCTGCTTGTCTGGAAAATACTGTATTTCCCTGTGTATAATGTGCTCCTGTGTGTAATGCTCACCCACATTTTTGGCCCAAGCTTGCAGGAAAAAAACCTTTCATTTTAATTAATTAATAATTAATTAATTAATATTTAGAAACAAAACCGATGATCATATTCCAGGGTATTATTTTGCATAGTTATCATTATTGCTTTCTAGAGTTACACTTTTAATGCAGAAGCATAAATAAAATCATTAGAAATGTTGATAGACATGGAATTAGCACTACCCATGTATAATGCACATCCTTGTTTTTCCCACAAAAATTTGGGCAATAAAGTGTGTGTCATACATGGTGAAATACAGTATTGTGTCTTTGGAGGGTCTGCGACAAGCACCGCCATAGACATAGAGTTATGCTGCTTTTCCCACCCACGTCATCATAGATAAAACTATATTTTTATCATTTTTTTCAATGTGATCTATGTATACTTAAACTAAATCTGATCAAATATTTTTCATAAACCACATATGTAAGTGCCATTCTCATTGGAGGTAGAGAGTTTAACTAGATATTCAGTCTAAACCAAGAAATCAATCTGCTTACACTCTAAGTTTTTCTAAAATCAGAAAAAAATAAATATTTCTGTGGTTATTAAATGTATCACCGCATGTTATGATCTGGTATAGGAAAAAGAGAAATATATATATATATGTGAGGGAAAAAAAGCTCTTGAATTCCAAAAGTAGATGTAAGATCCTGATTTACACATTATTATATTTGCTAGACTTAAAAAATGATGACTATGAACTCTTTGATATTCTTTTCAGTTCTAAGAATTTGAAATATACTTAGTGCTTATCGAAGGACAAATCCACTTTAACAAATATTTGTGAAATAACAACTTTGGGGCTTGTATTCCAGCGCACATGACACAACTTTGTGGGAAAAACAGCAATAAACAATACCTCTAACAGAAGTGACAAATGCCATAGTAGAAGCAGCACAGCTATAGGACCTATTAGTTTTGAGAACTAAGGTGGAGGAAGTGGAAGAGAAAGAGAGCACCATGGGAGTTCAGAAGGAGTTGGTCACTGAAAGATGAGTTCCCCATGCAGGCAAAGGGCAAGGAAGGGGTGTTCCTTGAGCAAGGGCATAGTTAGGAAAAATGGTGGTGTCTAAGGAGTGATGTCTAGGTTACTATGACTGCAGGTGTCCGGGGTCAGTGGGGAAGAAGAAGAGGTGCAGCCTTCGGGGCAGTCTGGGGTCAGATGGTAAAGGCGCGGTTGGTTATGCTACAGCTTTGGAATATCTTTTAATAGGCTAGGGGCAACCATTTAAATTTAAAGGGAGAAACTGGACTAATCTTGGCTGAATTTCAGAAAGATTATATTAGGCTAAGAGCAAGTGGGCCCTAAGTCTGTTAAAATGTCATAATTTGCCCACCAGACAGGGGTAGAACAGTTTCCCTCGGAAAGCTGAACAAAACTCCCAGATGCCAGGAAAACGGACCCAAAGAGCAGGCCCTCACCGCTCCCTGCCTCTACAAGATGGCAGAGTATGCACATGAGCCCAGGCCCAGCTCGGTCTGCTGTGTCCCCAGAGCCGTGTTTGGGTACGCCTGGGGAAAAATATTACAGAATATTTTCTGCAGAAAAAATTTTGCAGAATATTGCAGAACACAGAAAAACCTTTCCGATAGTCTGAGATAGAGACTTTAAAACACAAGACCCCTATTAGAAAGACAGAAGCCACAGTTCTCACTCCCTCTCCATTCAAACCCATTCCCCACTACCCCCAACAAATGTACTCAGTTTGGGGATAAAAGTGCAATCACCATCATTGCTTCTGTCCGGCTGCCCCGTTTGGGGAGCTTCCTATGTTCAGCCTCCTTGCTAATGTAACATGCCCTTAGCTTCCCGTGTGACACAAACACTTGACTGTCCAGTTGTACCTTAAAGAAATGCCTTTGGTCTCCTGGTCATCTGTCCTGTTGGACTCTGACATCCCATCTGTCTCCCTGCTGTCCACTGTTGCTCCCCCGGTGGGTAGTGTCCCTCCACTTTTCCGCGGGCCTCCATTGATTGCCCTCTTTGCACTCTGCTCACTTTCCATCTCAGTGCAGTCATGGGGCTTCAAGGAGCCCCAGCGAGGCTGCTCCTCAAGGAAAGCAGGCACCCCCCTGCGAGAAAGAGGGCCAGATGAGCGAAGCTCTCCTGCACAGAAATGAGTACAAGCGTGGCGGGCAGGCTCCTAAAGAGCTTCCTTCAGAGCCCTTGCTGGCCACTTGCTGGCCGTGCTACAAACCCAGCCAAGGCCCAGCAGAGAGGAGAATTTTCTCCATGCTTTCCCCTGCTTTATCATGAAAGCTCGGAGAACAATTCTCGGACTCCCCTTTCTGATAACTGAATTTCTCAGATCATACAAAGGAAAGAATAAAATCCTTCCAGGCTACTTTAGCACCTCAAAGGAGGCCTTTCTCTGTCCTGGTGGTCAGCGGTGCCGGCCTGGGTCTCGGCAGAAGAAAAGCAGCTGGCCCTGGGCCAGAGAGCAGGTCTAAGGAGAGGAAACGGACATGAGCATGCGCTCACGTGGCTTTATTTCTGGTCGTAAGGCAACCAATTACTCCTCTAGGATGAAACAGCGATGTTTTCCTATTGTGCCTTCACCATCATCTTTCTTCCATTTCTACAATTGATTACGTTCCCGTTTAGCCAAAAGCCGTACAGAGCCACTCTTCCCGGTTCCTTTTCCATTGTGTCATTTTATTTTAAATATAGAACCAAGATCCTAGTTTGTGTGTAACTAACTCAGTGTTACTTAGGCTTATTTAAAAACAAAGAGACCACCACACATCCCTACTGTTCCGTATGTACACTTCATGGCAAAAGATCCTAGCAGTATTGATCCTTTTTCATTATTTAAACATAGTTTTTCATTCTTTTCCTCTCAAGGACTGGGACTGGGCTTGAATAATTGAGATTTGAAAAAAGATTAAAAACTCTTTGGACATAAATTGGAGGAGAAACAGAAACGTTAAGTACCAAGTTGTAGGGCACTATTGCCCTTATCTTTAATAATGGAAATAGAATTCAGTGCACCACGCAAAAGAGCATTCTGATATTTTTAAATTGCAAGTGTCCAATTATGTACAAGGGTCAAGGCAGGATTGATCTGAAGGAGCTCGGTTTTAAAATCCCTTTAAAAATCAGGACAAAAGATGCCATATTATGAACCTGAAATGTTTAAAAACGAAAAGTCTTATGTGTACCACATGGCCCAAGATCAGCTTTTATTAATGCAAGTTTTAAATGCTGATTAATCCTCTTGAGAGTCAGTTTCCCAAAGCATTGGACTGCGTTCAAGTCTTTTTCCAAACGGCACATCACTTCCATTATTCTGAATATTAATTGAACAACATTATAACTAAGGATACAAAGCAAGATTTAAGACACAATTACAGCTGTCGGTGCTTACATCTAAATAAGTCATTGGAAATTCGAGCTTAGAAGAAAAAAAAATGCTGTCAATCGGTCTTAGAACTGCAAAGCTCTCTTAACCTTTTTCAACAATGAACTCGGTGCTTTTGGACTCAAGGAAGCCTCAGCTGTGATTTGGTCTTAATGTATTTATATGGTCGAATCTTGAGCAAAAATCAGAGTTACATTTTTGACTTGTGATTTGGGACAATGTCAAGGACATTTTGGGGGGAGGGAGAAAAAGAGGGAGAGCCAAAGAATATTAAATTAGTTGATAGATTTTCCCCATTTCCTCATTTTATATTTCTATTTCAGCTTCTTGTCTATACTAAAAAAAATCAAAGAATTTGCCAAATTTAATCAAATAAAATGTTACTGTGATTTCAAAACAACTCATTAAGCTCAGAGTCAAGAAACTGCAAGTAACTAATGACTTATTTTCACAATAACCAATGATCTAAATTCAATGTCTTTTATATCCCAAACCCAGTTTGGGGCAGAGAAAAACCCCTATTTCCTCACTAGAAACAATGTAAAATATTGGCTTCTATTATGTATAACCTTGGGGAATTTTAGTCTTGTTTAGTTTCCTTAAATGGTTGCTGTGTATTTGAGTGACAGCTCTTTGTTCAAAAGGATGCAAAAGCCATTCTTGCATCTAATTCTAATGAGATAAATGGCATTATGAAGGGAATATTAAAAATTTACAGCCCTCTTTACTAGGTTTATTTGTCAGCCGAACATGCTGAATATTGCATAGCGTGCCCACACGCGCGCGCGCGCACACACACACACACAAGCACGCCATCCTGATGATGAAAAAGATATGAGGAAATAATGATGCAATGATAACAAGGCTGGTGGAGTTTGCACCCCAGTTGCTGTTTGGCACGTCATTTAATCAGACTGCGCCAAACCGGCAGAATCACACAATATGTTAGTGTAAAGGGCCCACAGTTTAAGTGGAAAATCTAGAAGTGTTAACTATACACTGTCTAATTATACAACCTTACTGTCCCAGAATGTGATTTCAGAAACCATTTCTGACATATGGGAAAAGGGTAGAACAGCTGGTCATTAAGGTTTCCTCAAGACTATTTAACAACACACTTGAATGTAATTAAAGTGAGACACTAAATACTGCACTTGTGGTACGATGTATTTTTAATTTTTATGGCATGTGGTAGAAGTAAATAGATGCGAAGCACTCGAGTTTCTCCATTCGGCATCCAACTTGTCAAAGATGCTGTGTTGGTCTGGCTGAGCCCGAGCAGGGTCTGGGTCTAAGTCACAGACATCCATTTGGGGTGTTTAAGGCTGTTTTAAAGGAAATGAATTTGGCAATACTCAGAGGAATGTCTAATTGGAGCTCTCAGACAAAGCATGAGATGAATTCGTTCATTTATTTATTCATTCATTCATCAAACACGACCTGGAATTATTTTAGATAATAAAGACATTCGCCCTGCCCTTGGGTTGCTCATAGCTCACTGTGTTTAAAACACAGGGTGATGATAGGTGCTGAAGGATGCCATGGAAGTACCAAGAAGGGGTGCTTGGTCCAATCTGAAGATGTCAGACAAAGCCCCCCGAGCAGGAATCGCCTTGGGCAACTAGGCAGTGAGGAAGCCAGAGGTAACAGGTGCAGCAAAAGAATTCAAGTAGAGGAACAGCTTCCGCAAAGCCTTGGAGCTGAAAGAGAACACTGCAATATGAACGTCAATGTTTGTAATTTATTGGGTATTTACAGTGTCCTGGCTGTGGGCTAAGCCCTTGACAGATACTATATGTTTAATCCTCACAACAACCCTATGTGGTAAGTACAATTATTGTCTATACTTTACAGAGGAGCAAACAACAAGTTAGTCTATGGCAAAGCAGCTAGTGGGAGACTGCACCCGTATTCAAGCCTAGGTCTGGCTGAGTCCTGAGTCAAACGTCCCTCCCTACTGTATTCCCCAATTGACATGTGTATAGCATGTCTATTTCATTTTCCAAAAACTTAGTGTATAAACATATTAGTCCTTATAAAAACCCTATGACTCAGAGAACGAAAAGACAAGTTACAGACCAGGAGAAAATATCTACAAATCCCATATCTGATAAAGAAATTGAATCTAGAATCTACAAAGAACTCTCAAAACTCAACAGTAAGAAAATAAAGTAAGTGAACAAAAAGATTTATTTGAACAGGAGCTTCACTGGAGAAGGAAAAAATGGCAAAGAAACACATGAAAAACTGCTCAGCATCATTAGCCATCAAGATAATGCAAATTAAAGACACAAAGAACTACCATTACATGCCTATTGCAGTGGCTACAATGATCAAAATAATGACATTTAGCAAGAATAGCAGCACATTTAGCAAGAATGTGGGGCAACTGGAGCTGGTGGGATTGAGAAAGCACACAGCCACTCTGGAAAAGTTTGGCAGGTTTTTGTAAAATTAAACATCCACTTATCCTATGACCCAGCAAACCCACTCCTCAGTATTTCATTTCTCAGCACCCTAGAGAAATGAAAACCTTCATGAATATCTTGAGCAGCATCATTCATGAACTTTGAAAACTCGGAACCATCCAAATGTCCTTCAACAAATGAACTGACAGACAGACTCTGTCTTACCTTCGTACAATAAAATACGGCTCAGCCACAGAAAGGAATGAATGAGTGATATACACACAATGTGGATGAGTCTCAAAGGCACTGTGTTAGGGAAAGAAGCCAGTCTCAAAAGGTTACCTACTGGATGATGTTCTGAAAAAGGACCCTTAGAAATGGTTGCCATGGGTTAGGGGTGGGGGGGCAGTTGACTACGAAGGGATAATATGAGAGTATTTTTAGGTGAGGAAACTGTTCTGTATCCTGGTTATAGTGGTGATGATATCAACACATACATTGATGAGACCCATAGAACTACATACCAAAATATAAGGTTAATTTTACTGCGTATAAATTAAAAGATAAAAACCCTGTAAGTTACATGTTTTAGTTTTGGTTCCCTAAAATGCAAACCCTGAGATAAGAAATTGGGGACTAGGAATTTATGTGCAAAGTGAATCCAGGAATTGCAAGTGGAGACATGGGGAATGTAAAATAGAGAAAGGAGAAGAGTTCTTTTTTAAAACTGTGCATTAATGAGTGGGTTTCCATTGTGGACAACTTTAGCTCAATCCTCCCAAGAATCTTCTGAGAAACCATATGGAACAGGTCTCAGAATCATTCTACCTACCGGCATCTTTTGTTTGGTTGATGTCGAGGTTGCCCCTAGGAGCGTAAACTCTTAGGCTTCTAGGCTTTGGAAGAGGAAAGATCCAGGTTGTGGAGGTGGAAAAGTGTCAACCTTCTATTGCAGCTGCTGCTGAGTTCAGGTGGGCCGGGGGTGGGGGGTCGGGGAGGAAAGACAACTAACAGCATCTGCTAATGAAGTATCAGTAATGGGTGCTCTACACATTTGGTTTTGCAATAAAGTGGGGGAAATTTGCCAAACAATTAGAATAAGTATATGCAATGTTGATAATAAGAACGCTAGTCATTAGGGACAATACTTAACAATATGCCAGGGACCACGCTTGATTTGCCAGACGTCTTCATATGCTATCATGTAATTCTTCCAACAGCCTTGTGAGATTAACGTTAACATTCTCACTTTACAAGCAAGGAAACTGAGGCTTATAAGTATTTAAGTAGCTTTCCCAAGGACTCAAGTGCATGTTCACCACCCCCAAAGCCCCCACACAGGGGGGAGGAGTCATAATATTAACTCAGAAGCCCATAGTTTTTCCATTAGGCTTGGTTAGTGCTCATTGCTATTTATGTTGCTACACAGCATTGCAGAAGACACTGCAATGAGAAAATAGTGCATAGCATGGGGTATCATGAATTGTGGTTACAAAGCCGGATCTAAGTCACTCCAGGGTGAACTCTACTTGTGCCAGTATTCAGGCCCTCTCTTTCTATCTATGGGCATCTCATTGCTCATTAGAATCTCCAGTAGATAGTGGCTGAGAAAAAAAAAGACATAGAGCTCAGACTCATCCAAACTTATACAAAAGTCATGTTCTTATAGAAAATGTTGAACCTTTGGCTAATAAGAAATTGAAAATTGGGCGCAAATATTAATTACCTTTGCTGCTGCTGTCTTCTCATTAGCATAAGTGACCAAGCTGACTCCCTCACTGTGAACCTCGATCCTGTAACTTCAACTTCCTTAACACTATTGCAGAACTATACCTTCCATTTCCCTGACTGGTCCTTAATAGACAGTCCTTCCACCTTGGAGATGATTTGCTGCAAGAGGACAGGAACTTGAAGTTGGTCTCCACTGAAGGAAGAATAGGACTAGTCTTCCCCATTCCCACACTCTCTCCCAGTCTCTGTTGTCATCACAGCAGCAGGACACAGTTGGATGACACAGACTTCTTGGCCAAAGAACAAAGGAAAGCTAGCTGACCCACGTGGGCACTGAACCCCTGACCTCATTAGCATTGTTTTCTTACCACCTCCACGAACAGACAGCCCAATTATGAACACCAAATCAAAGAGGGAAGTCACCTCTTCACCCGGAGCCAAGAAAAGCCTATGACTGCTGCTTGTTGAGAAGAGAATGCTTTTCCACCCAAATGACCACAGTACGGTATCCACACCCACAAGCAATGTCTAAGAATCTTCTTCCCATGCCTGGCTCAGTCTGACAAGAATTGCCAAGGTAAAGGGGTTAAGAAGTAAAAATTGGTTGTTACAGAATAGTCATGGGGATATAAAGTACAGCATAGAGAATATAGTCAATAATATTCTAACACGATGCATGGTGTCAGATGGGTATGAGATTTATTGGGATGATCACTTAGAAAGTTATAATGTCTAATCACTGAGGTGTATACCTGAAACTAATATAATATTTTATGTCAACTGAAAAATAATGATTAAGAATTGCTGTCAATGTGGTTTCCAGTCTGAAAGGTGAGGGAGACTTTGGGAGTATCACCCTGGACAGATGTTCTGGAGTATGCTGGAGTGGACCTTCTCACAAAACTCTCCAGTCTGAGCCAGCTTGACTATTCTGCAGCTGTGACCCCCCCATCCCAACCCCTGTCTTTGAAACCCTTCTGCCCTGTGAGTCCTGGCACTTGAAGCTCTACCTGTGAACAGAACACTTTTTCTGAGGGTCCGCTGAAGGACCTACGGCAGAGATATTTCTACAATGGGTTTTACAACGGAAATGACTCTTGTGACTCTAAGGCAGCATAGAAGTTCTTCAAAGTGGTTCTTAAACTGTAAAGCACAACTTCCTTTTTCTGAAAAGTAGAAAATGTGTGCATTTTGTGTCTCTGTGTGCATGAGTGTATGTGTGTATATAATTGTTTAGGATTTTAATTTTTATTTTTTTAAAGATTTTATTTATTCATCTTTAGAGGGGGAAGGGAAGGAGAGGGGGAGAGAAACATCAATGTATGGTTGCCTCTTGTGCATTCCCTGCTGGGAACTGGCCTGCAACGCAGGTATGTGCCCTGACTGGGAATTGAACTGTGATCTTTTGGTTCACAGGCCCACACTCAAACCACTGAGCTACACCAGCCAGGGCCTGTTTAGGATTTTACATATATATAATTAAATCTAATGAGTTGTATACCTTTTTTTGGGGGGAAACTGAAGTTATTTCAAGCAACTCCTGGGTTGCAATGGTGAGTTAGTCAAGGAATGATGCTAATGTAACCAAAAAAAGATGGCCCAATTCCCAGATCAGTTATAGGGCTTTTCTATAGCTACTGGCCACAACCTTGGGCAAGGCCAAGCAACTCACACATGGTGTGATTTACATAATGAGAATAAGGGGAGTTAGACCATGTATAGTTCATTGGTGAAACATCTTCTCTACTGGAAAAAAATC
Organism: Sturnira hondurensis; assembly: GCF_014824575.4. Taxonomy (NCBI): domain Eukaryota; kingdom Metazoa; phylum Chordata; class Mammalia; order Chiroptera; family Phyllostomidae; genus Sturnira; species Sturnira hondurensis. The sequence continues at coordinate 15,550,734 of NW_028094846.1, read as the reverse complement.
AGTTGGTTTAGCTTTATATTGTCCTCCTATGCTAAGGGCAACACTAATTACTGAGTGAGTAGCTGCAGTTGGCCCATCCAAGGGTGAACCACAGACTCCAAACTGGGCTACATTTCAGAACACATTTTACTCTCCATAAGATTTTTCTGACCCTCTAGGTTTACTCATTAACCCTTTCTTCCCCTCAACTCTTCTCTTTCCAGCATGAGAGGGCAATGAAGTGTCCCCCACCTCCCACCAAGCACAAGCATACAATTTACAGCCACAGCGAAACTCAGTTTATGATTCAGTTCTGATTCCATTTGATAGGCATTGCCCTCATGTCAGTCCCAACATGCCATTCTCTAATTCCATGTAGTATAAGGAAGATTAAATAGGCCTACCCTGTGAGTGCCCATTGTGTGGTTTGGGCCCATGAAATGTAAGTAAAGGAGTACAAAACACTTAATTGCACTCTCTAGAACTTTCTATTGTACTCTCTAGACTCTGTAGCAATAAACCAAGAAGCTAACCTGACCCTCCTGCTGAGATGTGAGTGCCAGAAATGATGGCACATCATCAGCCTAGGATCCTGAGAGACTTCTATGTGGAACAGAGCTGCTCTGGGCCTGCACCACCACCTCTAAATGGTATGGGAAGCAGGAAACCAGTCCTTGTTGTTTCAAGTCATGGAGGATCTAGGGTTGTTTCTTTCCATAGTCTTTCCCAACTGTGTCACCAGACAAGAAGGTATTTCAGCATCTCAGCCTTGAAGAGGGTGGGAATCAAGTGTCTGAAGTCTTGGCAAAACTGCTACAAACCTACGTACTCACTAAGGCACCCCCTGTGATGCTGGCCTTGACTATGTAACATGGTCCATGCATCAGTTTCCCCTCTGAGTAGCGACTTGACCCTGTTCTAACCTACTGCTGTCTAGTCCTCCATTACATCACTATAAATGTAGCATTATGTACCTCCTGCATCCACCTGTACTGAAATTACCTGTTGCCACCTGGCTTGAGTTTAGACCCCTCTGAACCTGGTTTGCCACACTCACTGTCACATGTTCATTGTGCCACATGCCCAGGGTTCTGCCACAGGTTCCCCTCTCCCTGCCTGTCTTCTCACTTCGGATTTTGGTTGTCAAGTTGCCAATGTACCTCATGCTGAGCCTACCTGACACGTGCTCATATGTCTCAGGATATGGTTAAGTTACATATAAGAGCCCAGGGCAACTGAGAAGGATGAAGTGCAGAACAAATCCCACTCCTATGCTAGAGAGGCAGGGACCAGATTCTACAACAGGCCTGAAAAAAGTCAAATACAGCAGGAATGATGCAGACTTAGGTGGGAATTAGGCAGAAGATTGGTGTCAAGATACTTCAAGCGGAAGCTTTATTGGGACACCCAGGTGAAGTCAACATTAGGAGGTCCAGAGAGGCAGACAGAATCAGGAAAGTGTGCAAGGTGGCATAAACCCTCAAAAAGATAGCCCCCAGAGTATTGGTTGCATTTCTGAGACAAGGAACACAGCAGGATCCAGCTCTCAGACCCAGGAACCATGTGGAACCTAAGTCTGAGAAATAAGGCCAAGATCAACTATCCAACCACATTTCTAGCACTAGGTCTGGGAGATCTGAATTACGAAAAACTGCTTTATCTTCCTGAACTGTTCATAGGTAAGCTCAGGGTCTGTCCTGGAGTTCAGGAGATGAATGTTCCTGTAAGTGGAGTTAAAGGCACTAGACATGAGGCAGAGAAGCTGATAAGCAGGCAGGACTGGACAACATGCCTAAGTGAGCCATTGGCAGCGTGGTCAGACCACTGGGCAAAGCAGGGAGCCCAGTTCCCAAGCTGAAATCATTTGAGGGGGTGACTAACAATTTATGGTCCTGCATAGATGTTGACAATCTTTTCAATGCATAGAACTTTTCTGGAGTGGCTGACAAGTGCGGGCTATAGTATATCCTCAGCCCCCAGAGTATGTGTGGGGGAGTGCTACTGGCTTAGAGGGTTTTGGCTGAGGGAAAAGGGGAGAACAGCCCCATCAGCCAGCGTTCACCAAGAACTAGCTCACGCCTACCAAAAGTGTAGGGATATTTGGACCCCTTCCTTAAGGATCCCTGGAGACTTTCTGAGAGGAACGCTGCCTCAATTTGTGGTTGTTTGTTTGTTGACTTAAGAATTTGTGCTCTCTAAAATATACAAATCTAAGTTCTAGAATTCAAGAACTGTTTATATCAGCAGTTCCCCAACCTTTTTGTCACCAGGGACTAGGTTTGTGGAAGATCATTTTTCCAAAGACAAGGAGTGAAGGGTGGGAGGTGGGGGAGAAGGGCAGGGTACAGGAGGCAGAGCTCAGGCAGTAATTTAAGTGAAACTTCACTTGCCCTCCCTCACCTCCTGCTGTGTGGCCAAGTTCCTAACAGGCCATGGACCAATACCAGTCTGTGGCCCGGGGGATTGGGACCCTGGCTTTATATGCTAGACATCATGTAATTCAGTTGAAAAGTTAAAATGAAAAAATCAACCAGTCACTTAATTAGTCTTTCCCAAGTTGCAACTACCTGAACGTTGTTAAGAAATGTTTTTAATACAAATTTTTATGCAAAGTAGGAATCCAAGGGACAAAAGTGCACAGAGAGCAGGGCATGCTGGTGTGGCTGTAGTGATGTCGTGGATGCTGTGACGCACCTCCCAGATCCTGCTTTGGGAACGAAGAGCTTACTTCCCAGCTGCCCTTGCAAGTACCACGGTCTGACGGCTCTCAGTTGTCTGCTCCTTCAGGAACTGCCCTCAGCTGAATAGAGCTGCCTTTCCTTGGCCCTGGGTCCTCCCCTTGGGCAGTGTGCATACAGCTACTGTTTGAGGCAGGAGTACACACGTTGGTCCACTTGCTCCAGCTCAGGATAACTCAGGAGGGCTGGCCCCACCTCAGGGCCCTAAGAGGAGATAGCAGAGGCCTGTTTGGAAACTGCATCAGAGCCCAGCTTCTCCTTTGTCTCCCTTCTGCCAGCTGCTGATCCTAAGAGCGCATCAAATAAACTTCCTCTGTACCCAACTCCATCTCAAAGTTTGCTTCCTGAAGATCCCAGCTTCCCACATCAGGTAAGTGTAAAATCCTTAGTCGATGGAAGAACCTAAAGCATACTCCATTTACCTTAAGTGATAAGTAACACATTAGTGACAGGGACACCAGTGTCATTGGGAAACTCAGGAGTGGCTGTAGTCTGTTGACCAGAGGATATGGTAGGAACTGCTGTTGTGAGACTGGGCTCCCTAACAGCAGTGGGGACGATGCAATGGCTGTAGGAGAAGTCAGCTAGTTGCATGTAACTGGCAGAAGCTGAGTGGGTCCAATTATAATAATGAGCATCCAGGTCAACAAGGCAACAAGGGACAACGAGCTGTGAAATGACTAATAGCACACACAGTGTTGCTAGGGTACAACAGCCAGGAGGGCACTACTTACTTTATACAACCAAAGAAATCAAGGATGTACAATCAAGAGGTTGAGGGTATCTGCCCCCACAAAAGTCACGATTTCTTGCCCAGTTTCTGGATCTGAGCCCAATGCCTGGTCCTATAACCAGGGATGCCAGGTCCCAGGAGGGAGAACCCTATAACTCAGTGCCAAAGGTTTATAATATTGATTCCCCAAGTCCTGCCCTGAAGGTACCTATGGCCATTGGTTCAGGTAACCATACACTAGGAAACTGGGAGTACCCACAGCTTTGAGGACCGTCAGACACACGGTCTGAAGGTGATATTGATGCCTGGAGGCCTGGAGTGTCATCATGGCCCCTGTCAGAGTGGGACACTCCAAGGGTCCCAGGTAATAAATGGAGCCCTGGGTAGGTCTGGCTCACAGAGGGTCCACCAGATCAATGAATCTACCCTGTGGTCATTGCCTTGACTGCTGATTGTTTAATTGGAAGGGACACACTTGGTAGTTGAAAGAACCCCCCATAGAGGCTCCTGAGGCTATGAGGTAAGAGATATTGTTGTGGAAAGGGCCATGCAGAAGGCTCTAAAACTGTTCTCACCCCAGGTCAAATTAGTAAATAAAAGATACTATAGCTCCCTACATGTGAAGGGCAAAGATTAAAGCCATGCCTGAAACCTAGAGCAGGCAAGGGTGGTAGTCCCCATTGTATTCCCCTTTATATCCCTCTTAAATAGAACACAGTGACCATGTTGGATGATGTGAACTCCCACAAACTCAACCAAGTCATGGCCCCAGTTGGAACTGTTGCACCAGCAGTCAGATATTTCTAGAAAAGATTAACACAGCTTCAGGTGCATGGTATAAGGGCATTGACCTCATGCATTAACTCTTTCCCATCTCTATCAGAGAGGAAAATTGGAAGCAATTCAAATGGGGCAGACAATAGTATACATTTATGGTCTCACCTCAAGTTAAAATGAACTCCCCCACTCCCTGTCTCAATAGCCTGAAGAGACCAGGACCATCTGGGCAGTTGACAGAACATAGTATATTCACTATATCTGTAATATCTTGTTCATCCACATCGATGAGCAACAACTGGAAAGGTGGAAATAAAAGATTTGTTTCTGAAACCAAGGGAAAAGGAGTGAGAGGGAAAAAGAGAGAGATCCTTGCATGCTACTGGACCCTGGCAGTGATGGAACTTCTGACTATAAGATAGCATGAGGCCAGAACTATCCATCACGAGGGTTTTATCAGATCCACCAAGTCATAAGGTTGGTCAGGCACAAAAGCCATCAATTGTAAGGTGGAGGTAGAATATCCAGGATCAGGTATAAGCAGGGCCAGAGGGTCCAACTGCAGAAGCAGGGAGCCCAGAAGCCCATGTCACCTGTCACTGTTGTCTTACGAGTATATCTCTAACCACATGGGAGGTGCCTTATGACCACCTGCGGTCACGGGGAAAGGCCAAACTTGGCTTATGGATGGCTCAGTAGGTGGGTGCAAGCTGAATAAGGACTCCTGCTGAACTATAACCCCATTCAGTGGTGGCCCGCAGCAACAAGGGGAAATCCTTCTAATAGGTGAAGTTTTCAGTGGTATATCTGGTCATAAACTGCATGGAAAAAGAGGTCAGCTGAGGTAAGAACATACTTAGACTCATGAGTAGCAATGAATGGCTTGTAGACAGGGGCATAGAATGAAGAAGTTTGGAAGATCAGAGACAAGAAAATCTAAGAAGGAAACATGTTGATGGGTCTAGAAGAGTGAGCATGAAACATGCAAGTCTTTTTACAGTATGTTAATGCCAATCAGAGAGTAACCATCACGAAATAAATAGCCAACTAAATAACCAACCGAAACAGGATGACTAGGCCAGTCAATGTCAGCAGGCCTCTGTCACTAGTCATGCCAATCCTGGTCTGATGGGTTCATGAAAGGGACAGCCATTGGGACAGGAATAGGAGCCATATGTGGTCTCTAAAGTATGGGCTCCCACTCACCAAAGTCTACTGTCAAATAAATGCCCAACTCGACACTCACAAAGACCAGTGCTGAGCCCCCTCCATGGCGCTGTCCCTCAAGGGGACCAACCAGCTACTTGTTGCCAAATTGGCCAAACTGAATTCCTTTTACCCTGGGTTGGGCAGCAATTCTTCTTGACTCAAATCAACATATATACTGCGCACAAGGCTTTGGCCAGCTTGTCTACAGATATTTAATCTACTAACATCCACTTAACATGTCCCTTAAATAGCCACTTAACATTCTGCTTCATGTTACCTCTGACTGAGGGTGACATAATAATCACAGATAAATCAAGTTTGGGGCACCGTCCTCCAGGGTGAGATGTCTAGTACATCTTAAATCAACACCCAATACGTTCTGCTGTGACCTGATGGGGGCAGTTCATGGGAATGGGGACCAAGAGGTGGAACAGGAATAGCCCTGCTCAGCGTCCCTCACAGTGGCCCACTGGAGAAACTGGAGTTTTCCAGACCCATATTCTCTGTGTCTAGAGGTCCTGGTTCCCAGAGGGAGGGATGCTTTTATTAAGGACACAGTGAAAATGTCACTTAACTTTAGCATGCAGCTGCCACCTGGTCAGTTAAGTATGCTTGTACCCAGAGACAAGCAGGCATGAAAAGGGGTCACTATATTGGTAGGGCAAATGACGCTGATCACGAGGAAGAGGTAGGGTTCTTACAATGGAGGCAGGAAAGAGTATGTCTGGCACCCAGTTGATCCACTGGAGCACCTTTTCATACTCTTCTGCCTAATTTTGATACAAAAGAGACAAGGGCAGCAGTCCCGGTCCAAGGAGGACGTGGTGACAAGGGCCTCGGGAATAAGGTCTGGGTTATCCCATCAGATGAGCCACCTAGACTTCAGTGCCTAGGACAGAGGTGCTGACATTAAGGGAAAGTATGAATGAAATGGGCAGTAGAGGATGGATATGATGAGGACCATCTGTGGCCTCAAGACCAACTCTAGCAAGCAGTGGGAACTGTAGTGGGTCCCGCTAATCCTAATCTTACAAATTTTCCCATAAACGCCATCCAGGATCCTCAAGGGGCTATTCCCAGATTGGGAAACTTTACTAAATAAATTTATGAAACACCTTCCCCCCTCTCTAAAAGAACCAAAACACTCTAGTAATTGTGAATTGGCTTCTGATGGCTCACAGCTGCGTTCCTGTCTGGGATTGCCCTCACCTGAAGGGAGCCACCTCCCCAGAGGAAGTCCCCATCTGTTGTCAAGACCTGCCTATTGTTGGGCTTCTGTTGAACTCCTCCACGGCATCCTGAACCAGGAAGTACAAAATTCCTGGCGTGCTTGTCTCAATTCAGGACAGCTCCGAAGGGGCATCCTAAGTGGAGAGCTCTCCATGAAGTTAACCAAGACTCTGTTAATAACTGCACCACAATTCCACTCCCCCTCCACCTAACCTTGCTTCCCTTGGTCCCTCACAGGATGGTGTTTCGGAAAGCACTCAACAATAACCCACATGCACGCAAATCTCTGTCTCAGAGTCTATCAAAGTGTGCATTCTCTGGTTTGTATTTAGATTCCATAAATAATTCTCCACAGAGCTGTATTGTCTCTCTATCCTGTGGCCCCGGGGGCCAATTAAATTGGCCATCAAATTGTTGTAAAATAGAATTCACTTGAAAGGGTGTCTCCTGGGAAAACAATTACCCTTGAACAAGAGGTGCTGAGTCAATTTATAGCTGACCCTTACTCAGGCAGGTGTTCTCCCTCCCTGAGGTCAAGGTCTGTTAAGATACTACCCAAGAAGTGAGAAAGCATCTCTCTTATATTACTTGTCCTTGAAGGTGTAACCAACACACTTTTGAACTTTCCCAGGGATCCTTCTTCCTACACTGTCCCGCCTCCCCTGCCCCTTGATGGCACCATAAGCTTTTGCCTTGAAAAAAAAATTGCTGGATTTCTTCTTTCCCTTTATTTGCTGCAGGGCAGTGTCACACAGTGTCTATTCAGCTGTGGAGAGTCAAGGAGACTGTAGGGACAGACACTTTCTCTGGCAGGAAGCCACGCTTACTAGGCTGTGGTCTACCCCAGCCCTCCATCTTGGCCTTGGTCCGGCCACTTGACTTAAGCCTCAGAGGGATTCAGCTCGCCAATGAGGAGCTGCTGGTGGTTTCGGGTGAGCTACCCTGACTCCCAAAGAGAAAAGAACCCTCGCAATCCACCAACAGCTGCTGCCCTGACAGGTTCACCTCAGAACAGGAAGTGTCTCGATTCTTTGCATAAGAGAACTTTTCTCCCCTGTTTGAGTCAGAAACAAATTCAGGCTCCAAAGCAGTTACACTGGTTCCTCCAGGCTCACCAGCACTGGCTCCCAAAGCCGTGACCACTCAGGGTTTTCCCCTCAAAAACATTGTCTTCCCATGGCGGGATGGCAGGCTGGGCAGGGAGCAGGGTGCTGAAGGTTCTTTCGGGTTTATCACTTCTTGTTTTTTATGACAACTTCCCATAGTCCCTCCCAGCTACTGAACTCATTCAGCTCGGGGAAAAGGTCTCATTGCTTCTCCGCTTCTCCTTCATAATAGCAAACAGATTCTCCTGAGACTGGAAACATTTGTTTTCTCAGCCCACTAACTCCAGCTACAGTGCATTTCCTCCTTATCATCACTATTTAGTCTGCAATTATTCCGGTCTACTAACTTCCAAGGAGGTTGGGGATATCATGGCTAAACTGCATAAATCACTGATTTTGGGTCCTTCGTTGTCATTAATAATCTCAGGACATGGGAGTCCCTAGAGGTCCAGCTCTTCAAATTTGATAAACATGTATGTTTACAATCCAGGGACAGAAAGGGACGCTGTTGGTAGGGGCCTTGCCGTGGAGATTAGAAGTTTCATTTAAATCCATTGTGACTGCCAGGTTCTGTTTCTTCTCTTCAAAGTGGCTAATAATAACCTAATACGACTAAGTGATGGAATAGCATCTGAAATGCTGGAGAAATGAAATTCTAATTAGGAACATACCACCTATACCCAAAGCTTCAGGTCACCATATCTTAAGCCACCCTGATGTTTGGTTCTACAGGAAACGGAAGGGAATCAACCTAAAGGACAACTGCTAAAAATATGCCATCCCCAAACTATTTTCACTTGACCTCACATACCAAAGCTATGTTTCACCCAATGGCCAGTGAATGCCAGCAACCGGGGGTGGCAGCGTGGGGGACCACAGGAGACCTTCAGACCATGTCCCCAGTCTTCATGAGAAATCACACTAGCCTGCGGGATGGCATTAATTTACAGGACTGGATAAGCTAGGTCTGATGAAACACACATGTGCAGAGACACCGAAAGGAAGAGCTCGGCCACTCAACAGTCATCTTCATCACCAGCCAGTCAAGACACACCAATTACAGCAAAGCCCTGGATGCACAGAGAACAAGAGGACTGAGAGCTGCCCAACCCCACCGATATCATAGCATCATCGGTCCTGCAGAAAGCTAGGCACTTCTCTTCTGTAGCTGACGTGCACGCATGCATTAGAAATACGGTTGCTCTGGATATTAGGAGACTGTGGTACAGTGACAGAGCCCCGGGCTGTCCCCTGGCTTGGAGTTGGTAATCCATAGTGGGAAGAAGGTGGCCTGTAGTCCCCCGGCTGGGCTCCATGGAAGTCATTTACATATGCTCTTTAGAAGTGCCCCTCTCTTACCAGCCCTTGGGGATGTCACAGATGGCAGGCAGGGATGGCTCGCTGAACCCCAACATCTGGCCGAATGTTTCCACATAAGGAAGGAAAGTAAAATCCATTTTATTGGAGTAGGTTACACGCCACCCCGGGACCTCCATTCCCGTTGCTTCAGGAACAATTATCCTAAAGTTTCAGGCATATTTTGAAGACACACGAAATGGAAGAATTGCTGCCTCAGTGTGGAGAAATTACTAACAGAGATTTACATATTTGAAGCTAGTCAATAAGAGAAGACACTTGGGGGAAGGATGAAAGGAAAGTTAACGAATAGTAAAGGCGGTGAATAACAAGATATTTCAAGTCAGAGTTTTATTTTATTTACCAACCTGTCCACTTGCTAAATCAAGATGTTCACATGTTGGGTCTATTGATAAGAAGAACTGGTGAAAAAATAAGGAAGAAAGCCTTACATAAATGGTAAAGCTAATAGAGACCCAGGAGCAGAGCCTTCTCCCAAATGCACAGCTTGCGGCTCCACGTATAGCATCTTGAAAAATCTTTACTGCCTTCAAAGATACAGCCCTTGGCACTGAGCACCATGCCTCCAAGTTTAGAATGTGTGCCTCCATATTTATGTTCCCCAGATGGTGGGATTTTTAAACGCACCATGGGGTGCTATTGAAATTAATAATTTAATTCATTTCCGTGATTGTGCAGTGATTGCTAGTCATTAAGGCAATAGCAGTTAGCAGAGTCTCTGAGTAACTGGGACGTTAGCTGTCTCTGGGTAACTGGGACATTAGCTGAAGACTAATCTCAGGGAGAGTAATTCCTCTTCGTCCGATTTCAAACGCAGTCCATCCCTTCTGAGAGGGGCAAAGCCCAAAGTTTCTGGAATGAACACGAAGGCAGCCTCAACCTAGTTAGATAACAATGGCTTCCATTCATATGATTTCAAAAGTGTGAAATCAGTCCTCGAAGGAATGCCAAAATGATTTGTGGTTGTATAGTGTGGAGAAGGAACAGATAAGGAGAGACCCGATCACAGTCTCCGAAGGCACAAATCTTTCACTCTCTGTCTGTGGACAATCTACATCCAAATAATTGAGAATTAACTGCACTTTTACTTTATATTCCCACTAGTCTGCTTATCAAGGGAATATGCTGGCAGCTGGACTAAATGATTTTCAAAGTCCCTTCCAGAGATTCTCAGAGATTCCCTGAGTCAATGACGGGGTTGGGAGAACAGTGGAGTAGTAACTCTGTATTTTCTCAAGGGAAGTACTTGTTTCTCTCTGCCTAACGATCTGGAAGCCTAACTGTGCAGGAGGGAAAATTATTGGGACTGGCACTCATCAGCGTGGCCAATGAGGATGAGCCCATTGGAATTGTAACCCAAGAGGCTGTAACAGTCTTGGATTTATAGTATCTATCCTTCTTTGAACCCATTTTGCTGTTTTCCTCATTATCCTCAAAGTTTTTATTAATCATAGAAGTAAGGCCTGATCCTCATTCAGTAGCTGAAAACACTAATACAGAAATCATAAAATAATGCCACAGAGGCTGGGAAAAGATTCTGCTACTCTGATTCCAGCCGTGGCTCCATGCATGAGACTTCCCCTTTAGACGACTCTCTTCCTGCCCAACCCTCGGAGCCTGAACAAGCAAGAAAAGAATTAGGATGGTCTCCGACATCCTTTCCAGCAGCACTCACCCTACACAGGGCCCAAACTCAGACCCTCCCCACCACTGCATCTCAGAGAGGGGAGGGACAGCTGGGTCGGGAAGAGCAGAAAGTGAATGCAGCCGCTCACTCCCAGCTCCAGAGAGTAAGGCTGGACCTCAGCAGCCCGGTAAATACCAGACCACTCTTCTCTTTCACTTCACTCTCCTATGTCACATGGGTCAAGGAGCTCTCAGGGTGGGATCAGGAGATAGAAGCATATAGCAGTCCCCCCTTTTCTGTGGGAGACATGTTCCAAGACCCCCAGTGGATGCCTGAAACCGTGGAGAATTCCCAAGCCCTATATATACAATGTTTTATCCTATATGTACTAACCTACGATTAAGTTTATTTGAAAAATTAGACTCAGTAGGAAATTAACAATAATCACTAATAATAAAATAAAACAGTGATAACCACATAATGTAATAAAAGGTATGTGAATGCGACATCTCTCTCTTTCTCTCTCTCTCCCTGGCAAACTAGTGTGAATTTTTTCCCCTTCTTCCCAATTTCACAGAGAGAAGATTCATTCTTACCGTAGAATTTCTTTTTCCTTCTTTACAATTTCACGGATAGCAGATTCATTCTTACTACGGGTCTCGGCCACCTCAGCTAAGGTCCGGGAGGGTTTCAATCACAAATAACTGCTGCGCCTGTTAGAGCCGCTTTACTAGGTATTGTGGGCCTGTTTTTCTTTCCTTATTAAATTAAGAACTTGCATTTTTCATTTATAGAAAGGACATTATGGCTTCTCTTTGGCATACCCAAATTGCTAGCATTGCTACTCTTGCATTTGGGGGCCATTATTAAGTAAAATAAGGGTTGCAGGCCCTGTGGTACGAAGTGACTAGCTGGTGGCTGGTGTATGCAGTATGGGGACATTGGACAAAGAGATGATTCATATTCCGGGTGGGAGAGAGTTGGACACGCAAGATTTCATCACGCTACTCAGAACAGCGTGCAATTTAAAACAAATAAACTGTGTATTTCTGGAATTTCACATGGAATATTTTGGGGCTGCAGGTGACTGTGGGTAACTGAACCTGCGAAAAGAGAAACCGCAGATAAAGGGTTTTTTGTTGTTGTTTTGATCTGTTTTTGATCTAGATGTTAAAATGTTGTGGTTTTTGGAAAGTAGCAGCACAAATTCACCCTACTTCTATCGTGTCTCAGGCGCTACACAGCAAGTGAGCCCAATGAGCGGCGTGCCTGGTGGCTGCAGGCTCCGCGTTGCTCTGAGCGATCGATCGGGGTGAACGCTCACTGCGCGCAGAGTGCCTGGGGCTCCCTCCCAGTCTCCCGAAGTGCCTCCCTCTTGCTTCCGACACTTGGTGCCTCTTCAGTGTTGCTTCTCACACCCCACCTCTTCGTTTCGGTGGCAGGTTCTGAGAAGAGGTGCCCCGCTCACCCCCACAGCTACCCCCATGGCACCCGCACAGGGATCTAACTGCAGGAGTAGCTTCACCTGGAGGAGAAGCTCGGTAAATAGTGCCGAATCCCATTCGTCCCAATAGCGGAAATAGTGGCCATCAGTGGTGGGGAGTGGAATTTACTGTGTTTTGGCGAGGCGGTGGCGGGGGGAAGGGGAGGGTACAGATCATGAGAAGAAGAGGTGAGAAAAGCCCTGACACCTTAACTATACTGCAGCAGTTGCAGTCTGTTACCTCTGAGAACGAAGTTTGGGTGGCGTTTTTCTCAGAAACGCAGAATCTCCTCTTCAATGCAGCAGGGACAGTGAGTTGGTGACTTTGAGCTACTGCTTTTTCCTCTCCCCTGTTGCTCTTATGCAGTTGTCATTGTTGCTGCTCTTGGTGACATTTCACAGGTCATAACCTATTCTTTTTTTTAAATAAATGTACCCTTTTGGGAATTTATTTACTTATCTTTAGAGGGGAAGGGAAGGAGAGAGGGAGAGAAATATCAATGTATGGTTGCCTCTCCTGTGTCCCCTGCTGGGAACTGGCCTGCAACCCACCCTGACTGGGAATCGAACTACGGTTGTTTGGTTCGCAGGCCTGTGCTCAATCCACTGAGCTACACCAGCCAGGGCTCATTACCTGTTCTTGAAAATGCCCACCAGCCACCTGGCAAAAGGATGTACAAGAAAGGCTCTTGGGCTAAAAGTCCTAATCCCAGCAGTTTCCTGACCTCATTGTGTGAATTTGTGCAAATCTCTAGCTGCCTTTGGTTTCAGCTTCCTCCTTAAGGGTACCCTGGTGGAAGGAGCAAGGCTTTGGGCTGAAACACCAGACCTTACTTTTATAAGTTATATGACCTTGGGCAAGTTACTTCACTCTCTCAGTCTCAGGTTCTTCATTTCTAACATGAGGATAACAAGTTCTAATAAAGACACTTGATAGGAGCTTTGAATGAGCTCATTTATGTAAAACATTTAGCTAAATACTAGGCACAGACTAGGCATCCAAATCTGTTACTTGCTTTACTTTTCTATAAAATGAGTGCTACAGACTGCATGTTTGCCTTCTCCACCCCTCCAAAATTTATGTGTGGAAACCTAATGCCCAATATGATGGCATTAGGTGGGGGGGTCTTTCTTTGGGAGGTAAGTAGGGCACAATGGTGGAGATTAAGTGTTCGTATGTAAGAGGCTCCAGGGAGCGCCCCTGGCTCTTCGACCATGAGGACGCAACAAGAAGGCAGCAGTCTGCAGCCCCAAAGAAGGCCGCCACCCAAACCCTATCATGCTGGCACCCTGATCTTGAACTTCCAGCCTCCAGAACTTTGAACAACAAATTGTTGCTGTTTACAAGGCCCTGGTCTGTGTATTTTCTTACAGCAGCCCAAACAGACTGAGGCCATGGGGTTTCACCATCTCCTCCTTATAAAATTGTTTTGAGGATCAGATAAGATTATAGGTGATAAAGATCCCAGCAAACAACAAAAAGCTCTGCACTGGTAGTCACAGGGGATTAAGAGAAGAAAAAAAAAACCAATCAGCTATTATAGTACTAAGCTCCAATATCCAAAGAAAATGACCCAGTGTTTTCACAGTACCTCTAAATCAACTTTTAAGAAGAAAACCAACACAAATCGTCTTATTAGAAGAAGCCATTTGGGGAGTGGGAAGGAAATGAAACTCCAAGTGTGATAGGTATGGAATGATGATATAAGTGGCTCTGATGTATAACCGCACCCTGGCTCATCGGCAAAGTGAGTTCAGAACAAAAAGATTGGTCTCATTACCATTTCAGTCTATCGTTAGTGATTCATGCCCATTGGAGATGTTTCGAAGATGGATAACGGCTAAATGTCTTTGTTATGGCTTCCCACTGAGTGTGCCAGGCATACAAGAACACCCGGGACACCCTCTACTTCAGCAGGCTGACACTTTCCAAACCTGAGGGCATGGGGTGCTTTTCCACACAATATAGTGTTCTGGAGTCAAATGTGTTTAGAAAAATCTTCACTCCTCTCTCAGACATTCACAGGGCATATCTGTAGGGTAAACCTTCTGGGAAGTCTTACGGACTCAAGAAAATTTTGTTCAACTGAGAATTTTCCAAATGAATTAGACCATAAGACGTTCCCCCTTTCCTTTATCTGCAAAGTCACAATTCACAGCTGTTAGAACAATGTTCTCCGTAAACGCAAATCCAGGATGAGATCTGTCCACCCACCATGGACCCTATTCTGCTGTCCTGGGGACCTAGTCAATACCCCTCAGAGCGAGGTTGGTGGAAAACAAAGGCTTCAGGGCCTTTGCTGGATAACTATGCATATTCTCCCAACAGTGTGGTGGAACCAGCGTGCCACTTTGAGGAGGAGCAGAAATCATAAGCGCCCTTCAAATATAGCAGATATTCACCACCCTGTGATCACTGCAGAGAGTCTTGGGTGTGGGAGGCCTCTGTAGCCTCAAACAGTACCAGAGCACGTCCCCATCCCAGACTTAGATGCCAGGCTAGCCCATAGCAAGGAGGGAAGGTTGGGCAGAGGGAGAAAGCAGAGGCACAGCCCTCATACCAGGGTGGTACAGCAAGTGCCCCCTAAATCAGCCCAAATCACTTGTTCTCCCTCTCCTTCTCAGAAACATTTCAGATCAGCCCGGTGGCATGGCTCATCTGGTCGGAGCATCATCCCCTAAGCCGAAAAGTTGTGGGTTTGATTCCAGCTCAGGTCACCTGCCTAGGTTGTCGGTTTTGTCTCTGGTCGGCGCATGTACCAAAGGCAACCAATCAATGTTTCTCTCTCACCTCAATGTTTATCTCCCTCTTCCTCCCTCCCTTCCTTTCTCTCGAAAATCAGTAAGCATGTCCTTGGATGCGAATTTTTAAAAATTCAGATCAAAACAGTATCTAAACATGCCATTGAGAGAAACCTGGCATCTTCACACTGGTTATACAGTTTTCTAAATTCTCTCTCTGAACCTGGTTCAAGCTTAAAGAGCAAAAGCTGAAAATGAGCAGTAAAAACCCTACAGGGCAACAGGGCACATGTTTCATATCCTCTCTGCCCAGCACCCTGCACACACACACACACACTTATTCTTCTATTTATTTTCCTCCACTATTCAGATTCACTGGCATCACCCTTCCCTCCCAGTGATGATCTACTCCATTGTCTTCTCGCCACACAATTCAATTCAAGACAATTGTTTCTTATCCACTGTGTGCCAGGCACTGAGCTTACAGTCATCCGTTCTCAGAGCCCTCTTGGAGCCGAGTCATCTTGGATTCCGCACAGTATCTAACACAAAAGTTTGATCACAGAATCCCATCAATTCTACCTCTGAAATACCACCCCAAATTTCCCAGTGCTGCCTCCTTATTGCCTTCCCACGGTCCTGGCCCTTCTCGCTTCTCACCCAGGAAAATGCAGCAGTCTGACGTGCCTTCTGGCCTCCATCGGTGATCCACTTCCACACCAAGGCACTCACAGACCTGCTCGTGAACTCATGCAAAGACCTTCAGTGGCTCCACATTATCTACAGAAAACAGCCTCAACTTTAGACAGCGGCTCGAACCTGGCCCCTCACTACCTGTGCACGTCCAAGTTTCCAGGACTCCTGCTTTCTCCCCTTCCCCTATCATACCTCCCCCCAACCATAATTGTTCCTGTTCACTATTGAATCCTTAACCTATAATCCTAGGTTTGACACAAAGAAGGTACTCAGCAATTCTACAACATGTCGAATGACGCATGGCACAGATGTACAGACGAATTGATGAAGGAGTAAATGTATTGGTTTCTTGTCGCTGCTGTGTCTAAATTCGATGAATCGGCCCTCTTCGTGTTACATCTGGCATTGCTCTCTCCTGTCCCCACAAATTGTTATCACTCCTACCTATGCTTTAGTTCAGGTTGTGCTCACGTCTCATTTGGGTAGGTGCCTTTAGGGCTCCCTGCCTACAGTCCCCCACACCCCCAAATCACCTTCAATCTGCTCCCCAGATGATTTTTCTAGAATAGTGTTATAGTAGCCACTAGCCACATATAGTCACTTAAGTGTCAACTGATTAAAATGAAGTAACATTTAAAATGCAGTTCCTCAGTCACTCTGGTTACATAGTGAGTACTCAGTAGCCCATGTGGCTGATGACCACAAACTTAGTGCTTTAAAACAGCCCTAAGTTATTATGCTATGGTTCTGCAGACCAGAAGTCCAAAATGGTCAGCAGAGCTGCGGTCTCCCTGGAGAAAGGATCTGCTTCCTCATCTCCTCCAGCTCGTAGAGGCCACCCGTACTCCTTGACTTGTGGCCCTGTCCTCCCTTTTCAAAGCACACTGCTCCCCACTCTGTTTCCACTGACCCACATGCTCAGTCTCCCTGTATCTCTGACTCAGACACCCCTGCACCTCTCTTATATGGATTTAGTGATTGCATCATTGGGCTCACCTGGATAAACCAAGCTAACCTCCCCATCTCCAGGTCCTTAGTTCAGTCATAGGTGCACAGCTCCTTTTCAATGTCAGATAGTTTTGGAGATGAGAGTGCAGACATCTGAGGAGGGGCAGGCATCATTCAGACTCCTCCAGTGGATCAATAAGGGTTTTTTTGGTGTTTGTTTTGTTTTAATGAGCAACGTCATAGTAATATAAGATGCCTGGGAAATTATTTTAAAAAAACTGAATCTAGACTCTGCCTAGAAAAGTGAGGAAAGCTTCCCAAAGGGAATGATGCTGCAGCTGGGTTTGAAGAATATACAGACATTCTAAAGGGACAAAGAGAGGCAGCCCTGCGAAGTGGAGGAGGCCATGTAACCAAGGCGGAGTGGACTGGAGGGCAGGCTTACATGCCCAGCTAAGGAGTTCGGGGTTTAATTGCAAGTATGTGGGGAACATTGAGGAAGCAAGCAGGGATGTGACACAGTTCTGATCTAGCAGCTCTGCCTAATGCCATGATGGAAAGAAATATTCTCCATCCATCATGTAACCATTAGCCATGTAGGCTACTTAGTATTCACCATATGACTAGAGTGACTGAGGAACTGGATTTTAAATTTTACTTCATTTTAATCAGTTTACACTTAAGTGACTATATGTGGCTAGTGGCTACTATATTAGACAACACTATTCTAGAAAAATCATCTGGGGAGCAGATTGAAGGTGATTTGGGGGGTATGGGGGACTTTGGTAGGGAGTCCTAAAGGCACCTGCCCAGATGAGACGTGAGCATAACCTGAACTAAAAAGCACAGGTAGGAGTGATAACAGTTTGTGGAGACAGGAGAGAGCAATGTCAAATGTAACATTAAGAGGGTCGATTAATTGAATTTAGGCATAGACCAGTCTAGGATGAATCTCCATTTCTCAATAGAGTGGCGGGATAGTGCCATTCGTCAAGCAAAAGGAGCAGAAATTAAAAGAGAAGGTGATCATTTTACTTGGTTAACAGACATAATTTTGAGGTACCTCTTAAATGGTGGCATTCTAAAATAAGTATGTCTGGAGCCCACGAGAGGGCTCGAGGTACAGATTGGGCAACTCTCAGCATGTGGTTGGGAGTATGGGCTGTTTTGTCCAGGAGGAGTAAACAGTATAGAAAAACAGAGCAAATGCAGACGCTCTCCCAAATGACCAGCATTTGAAGGATCAGCAAAGGCTGGGAAGAATAAATTAATGAGCTCCGAGGCAAGCTAGGAGAGTGGGGTCGTGGACTCTGAAGGAGGAGAGAGACTCAAAAAGGAATTGATCAATATTTCTTAGGGAGGGCAAAGGTAATAATGACTGAATTGTTGCCATGAGATCTGAGGTGGCGACTTAGTAAGATCAGTTCTGGCAGAGCAAGGGCTGTGGGTAGGAGGGCGGTGGGAGCCAGAGTCAGTAATTGTGAGGCAGAAAGCAGGGGCCCCATTGTAGACCCTGGGTGTCAACTCTCGTCTCAGTGAGCTCGACCGAGAGAAAAAGAAGCAGACCAAGGGATGAAACGGGGCACAAAAGCAAAAGGCAGATGAGGTTTCTACCATTGGAATGCGGAAGGAAAAGAAGCTAAAGCTTGGGGGGGAGAGAGGAAAAGGGGATAGAAAAGGCTGCCAGCTGTCCAAACCACATGTCTAGTACTTTAGTTTTCCATAGGACCAAGCAAATGAAAGCACAGATATATGGAAACCATTTTAAAACTGCATTTAAAAAATCATTGTATGAGCACAAGTGTATAGTCCTGTGAAAAATGTAAGCTGTCGTGTAGACTTTTTGAGCAATCTACTTTCTCTGTGAGGCCCCTTTGGCTCCACAAAATTAATGAAAGTGCATCTGATACGTCTATCAAAACCTCTGACACACCACGTGATGACTACTGATGGAGCAAGTTCTCTGAATCTCGGAGTATTAGCCCCTTGTCTTTTGCTAGGCTGAGGCCAGCATGACCTTGTTTACGACAGGGTCATAGGAGACTTTACGCAGAGCAAAGTTACAACAATATAATATCATGCTCACCTTGCCCCCTCAGGCTCCCCCTCGCTCCACTACCATCACCCCCACCCCCACACAAACCGTACTTCATATAATTGTAGGTGTCTTAGTCTGCTCTGGCTACAAAATACCAGAGACTGGGTGGCCTCTAAACCACAGAAATTTATTTGTCACATTTCTGGAGGCTGGAAGTCCAAAATTAAGGCACTGGCAGGTTTGGTGTCTGGTGAGAGCTGGCTTCCTGGTTCACGGATGGCCAGTGTCCCACTGTGTCCCTACACGGCAGAAGGGCCTCTTTACAAGGGCACCAATGCCATTCACGTGGGCTCTGCCCACATGACTAAGCCCCTCCTGAAGCTCCCACATCCAAACACCATCACATTGGGCATTAGATTTTATCGTATGAATTTGGGAGCAACACAAACAGGTTCTATAGCAACTGGGATTGTATAGTTCCGACCTGGACTCATCTTCCACCTTAACTTTGAGGCTTGGAGTCGTCTCTGAGAAGTGGCCTCAGGCAGAGGCAGGGGCACTGAAAAAAAAAAAAAAGAAGAAGAAAGCAAGAGGAAGCAAGAGAAGGACCAGGGAGAACTGAGAAGATGCAAGCACAGCGATCATCTCAGGAGGGAGTGTAAGAGTAATACTCTCGATCTTCGGGGGCAACTGCCATTTTGTTCCATATCATAGAATGGATTTTGGCCTTGTGGGATCAAGAGCCAGGGAGTCAGATTATGGAATATGGGAGAATGACTGTAGGCCAGTGCTTTGCAAGCTCTCGGAGGAAGAGGAGGAGGAGAGGAAGGAGGAGGAGAGCAGAAGGGGAGAAGAGGGGAGGAAGCAAGGGGTTAGAGAGAAGCAGGGTGACTGCAGAAAAGGCCAGTGCGGCTACGTTTTGCTCCTTCCTGAATTCTTCCCATCTCCCCGCATCACCAGCCCACATTCCCAGTTAGATGCTGCCGTTGAAAATCCGTTCAAGGTAATTTGACTCTAGTGGGAGATTCCCTTCTCTTGTCTGGCACTCGAAATGGTGGCAGTCTGGCCTTTTTTATTAGTTAATGCTTCTGGGTCAGCACCCAAGAAGGAGACAGAGGACTAGCAAATGGCAAAGCCAACATTTACTCCTGTGTCCCCTAGGATGGGAGATCTTTCAAGACAGCCCAGATCTCCTCCGTTAGGAGCTAAACAATACAAAAGAGAAAAACAATAAACTTCCAGCTGGAAGGAAATTACAGATTACCTGTCATTTTCAGATAAGAACAGTGTGGCTCAGAGAAGCTAAATGAATTGTATGCAGAAACAAACTAGGGCCCAGATCTCCAAAGGTTTCTCTCTCTCTCTCTCTCTCTCTCTCTTTCACACATGACTTCTGTTACTAAAACTCCGTTAAAAATTTACTGCCTTATAGCATGTTTATATTTATTTTTATGTACATCCAGAAAGCAGGCCCTGTTCTAAAGTCTCACTGTCAAATACAGAAGGCTTTTCTCCATACGAATATGACGTGGAACTGATGAGGTACTTCACTGAGTACCGACAGCAGGTGGACAAAGAGTTTGGGGAGATTCTGTACAGCAGGTAGAACTTTCACTGGAAAATATAGGGCAGGGGTTCTCTGACTTTGGTACATCAAAATCACATGGAGAGCTTGTTAAAAAGCCCAGATTGTTGGGCCCCACCCCAGAGCTTCTGGTTCAGAAGGTGTGAGCTGGAACCCAAGAATTTCCATTGCCAGCAAGTTCCTAGATGTCAGTGACGCTGCTGGTCCAGGGACCACAGTCTGAGAAGCCCTGGTGTCAGGGACAGACGGCTGAACAGCAGTAAGTGCTGTCTGAGGTGAGCAGGTTGCTTCAGCTGGACTCACGGTGTAAAGCAAGGAGGCCTTCCTGCCGAGGCAATATTATTCAATCAGTGAAAATAATATCGGAGACTTTTTAATACATGGAAAAATACTTAAGTTACCATGTAGAATAAAAAAAAAGAAAGGATTTCAATGAGAAAAAAATAGAAATAGCCAGAAATGTGTTAGTTTTCCTGCTACCTAAAGCAGAAACTATTTGATCTCTAGACATTAGGTAGATATGGTAGTTAGTGGTTGGTGTGAGAATAAATGCTTATATATATGTGTGTGTCTATCCAAACTACTCGTCCATTTAAAAACCATTCATGGACATTGAAGTCTGGGGTGGAAATAAACCCTTATTTACAGGCATAGGAGTGTCACGTGCACTCATTTCTTCCACAAATACTAATAAATGAGTACCAGATGCCAGGCTCTGTGCCAGGCACGAGGGGAAAAGACACATGTTCATTGCCTTCAGTCCAGTGAAAGAAACAGGAAGAGAGATAGGAGCTAATAGAAGATATGGAAAATTCTGTGTTCCACTTGGCTTAACAGATATTGGGCTCCATTTTAGACCATTGAAGTGTGGGCTTGTCGAGTATTTAGGGAAAGATAGGAAGACAGAGCTGGCAATCTGTGTCTGTGACTTGAGAGGGAAACCTGGTTTGGAGAGGTAGATTGGGGGTCTCTATCGACTTCCAGGTGTAAATGGTCCTTCATGCAAACAAGTGCAGTCAGTGTGAGGAAAGGAATGTAAGGCAGGGAAGGAGGAGCCAATAAAGGAGGCTGAGAGGTTAACTGTGGGCCAGTGCAAACGTAGATAAAATAGTGTGCCTGTGATGAAGGATGCATTGATATTACCATTTTAAACAATTGATGATTTGTTTGCCTGGCGTAAGATTTCTTTCGTAATTTAGTCAATATGTCCTGTAGAAAAGAGATGATAATCTGAATTACTCATAACATGTCTTCTACTTCTTGCTTAGAATCCAATCTTACTCAGTGTTCTTGTATAAATTGTGCTCTCTTTAAGTTGAAGAAAAGAAAAAAATTATCCTCATAAACAACTATGAAATCATAATCAACAATTTTTCTAACAGTTTTCTCTTTAAGGCCATTAGCGTTCAGTCATCTAGTAACATACGGATGTAGCATTGGTCCGGTGCAAAACCAGGTCGGCTTCTACCACCATCTGTGGACCAGGGGGCTTGTGTTGCAACCTCACAGACGTGTGCGCATGCACACAAGAATCTTTCCCCCTCCACTTTATTACCTTACCTCACCTCTTTCTTGGCTTCCTTTAAGGTACAGTTACAACATTGGGAGTGTCAAATCTCTAATTATAATTGTCTTGAGATGTTAAAGTTCTAAGTAAAAATCATTACTCAGTCTGGGGATTAGTATTCAATTCAATACACACTGAATAAGAACTTGTCCATGTTGATACAATAATGGATTAGGTTACTGCCCCTGCAAACATTGAATTTATTGAGCAATAAATAAGTATTTTATGACAAGAGAAAGTTTGCTTTCTAGTTATGCATGTATATATATGTGTGTGTATATATGTATATGTGTATATATACATTGATATACACACATAGATATGTATATATGTATGCATATAGATATATGCAGATATGCCTCTCTATATAACCTTGCTTAAAATGCCCAGGTGATGTTTTGTTATTTTTTTATATATACAAATAAAATGTGATGTCAAGTCATCATTCTGGTAATTGTGCAAATTCTACCTTTGTAAAACCATGCATATAAAGATTTAAGACTCGTGGTGTTTGGGGGTGACAGGTTTGACTTTAACTAAGCAGTAAAAGGGATGCGGAGTGCGACAAAACTGTTCTCTTCCTTCACCACGGTAGTGCTCACACAGCTCTGCACTTGTCAGAATTATGGATCTCTACACCCCAAACAGTGAATTTTACTGTACGTAAATTTAAAAATAAATAAAAACTTAAGATGCTGTTCTATAGTTGTTACTACTTAAAGGATATAGTTTAAAATAAATTCAGTGAAATTATTCCAAGTCATGAAATCCAAAGACCTACATCCAAGATTGCTTTATCCAGCAAAGCTTTCATTTAGAATGGAAAGACAGATAAAGTGCTTCTCAGATAAGATCAAATTCAAGGAGTTCATCATCACCAAGCCCTTATTATATGAAATGTTAAAGGGACTTATATAAAAAAAAGAAGATGAAAAATACAAACAGTGAAAGGCAGCAAACTCACAGTTATCAACAACCACACCTAAAACAAAAGCAAACCAAGAGGACAGCTAGATCAGGAGTGGAACCATAGAAATGAAGAACACATGGAGGGTTAGAAACAGGGGGGTGGGAGGAGAAGAAGGGGGGAGAAGGCACAGAAGATAGCATAGAAGGTAGGTAGAAAATAGATAGGGGGGAGGGAGAGAATAGTAGGGGAAATATAGAATCTAATGAACTTGAGACACGTGGTCATAAACTAAAGGGGGGGAGTGGTGGGGGAGGGGGTGTGCAGGGTCGAGGAGAATGAAGGGAGGAATAGAACAACAACTGTAATGGTAAAATCAATAAAATATATTTAAAAAGTAAATAAAATAAAATAAATTCAGTGAAATATTATTCAGCGATAAAAAAGAATGAAATCTTGCCATTTGAAGACAATGTGGATAGACCTGGAGGCTATTATGCTAAGTGAAATAAGGCAGATAGAGAAAGAAAACATTGTGTCATTTCACTTATATGTGGAATCTAAAAAAAGAGAAAAGGATAAACAAAACAGAACAGAACCAGACACATAGATATAGAGAACAAGTTGATCGGTGCCAGAGGGAAGGAGATAGGGATTGGATATAAAAAATTTGTAAGAGAAAAATAAAATAAAATGTCAGTGTATGAAAAAATTAAAAATAAAAATAAAATAAATTCAACTTGTTCTTTTATGGTCAACCATTTACACACACACACACACACACACACACACACACACACACTTCTCTTTATAGAACTTCCACACAAAGTTACTTATTTGCCTGTAATCTTACTCCAGGGAAGCTTGGTTGACTTTCCCAAGACACAATGGAAGGTGGCTGTTCAACCCTTTTTGCCGGCAGTGCCTCAAATTTCTACTGGTTCGTTAAGAGAATTCTCCAGAGACAGATGTATTACAGCACTTTGAGAACAATATTCATACCCACTGCTGAAGAGATAGCTCAAGGTTCAACTCTGTGAAATAATTTGGTGGCTAAATGTGTTACTCAGGAACTAAATTCAAGCAGGTACTTGGGAAGAAGCAATTAAAAATGGTGCAAATACCCCCAGAGCACATGGGTATTAAGATATGATGCACTCCGGTCTTCCACCCGTGCACCTATGGGCACACTAGACTTCAAGTACACTTCTCTTCACACACTCTACTACCTCATGGCCATTACTTGTGGGTGAGGAATGCTAGTGTTCACCGAACAGCGTGCTGATGCATCTTTTCCTGCCGTTGTATGCAACTCGTTTTCTAATTCTCTTGCTCTATTCAGCATTTGACCCCAACGATGGGGGATTATGGTATTAACTCTCCACCCAGCACACATTCTTTACCGACTCTCACTAAATACTGTAAGCCTGCTGCAGAGAGGAATAAAAGTGAAAGCATACCGTCTGGTCTTAAGCTGAGCATACAGAGGGTTGTGATCCAATTGGAAGGGAAGCTGAATTTTTAAAAAGAAAGAGGTTTGACCAAATTTTAATCCTTGTCATTTTCATTTCTCTTACCCTGTGGATTTGGGTGATTTTATTTACACTGTCAGCTTGAGCCTAGGGATTGAAAATCAGGCTTTTATGGAGATTATTAAAAGTACATACAGTACACTGAAGGTTGGGCTAACTGATATATGCTGCTAAAAATATGAATGTGAATGCCCTGGTATTAGATGCACTGGAGTGCATTTCATCCTCCTTAGAAGGTTATTCTTGGGAGCTGGACCTGCTGCAGTGGTAATGAGATGCAGGCTGTCAGGATATTTCTAATAGGTAGTGAAGGGCCAGGGATGGAGATGAATTAGCATTACTCAAATGAGAAGGTAGCTCTTTATAGTATTAATTCCAATGCTAAGTAATTCCACCATCCTTCTCCTAAAAGAGAGGGAATTGTAAATGAGGGGAGGAGAAGGGCAGGGTTAAAGCTTCAAGGATTTATTGATGGGTTGGATGGGCTGCAATGTCATCCAAGTGTCTAGTCTGGGTGTAGTTTGGCCTGAGCATCTCAGGTGTGCCACTCTCGACTTTAGTTAGGTAATGTCATGCAGGTCTTGATTACAAAGATAAAGCTCTCTGCCTCATAGTCACTAAGACCTCAATAGATACATAGGAAATGGTTTGTCTGATCTCAAAATACCAGGAAGTACGTATGCTTCTGTGCTTTGATGAGACAGGTGTCGAGTCTCAAAGACATGGAAGTACGACTTTAGGAAGTAGCTGCCTACGTGGGACTTGTGTCCTTATAAGGTTATATAGATTATGATCATCTTAATAGGCTTTAGAGGGTTTTAGAGAGATGCGTGGATCTCGGGTCTATGATGCTCCACTAAGAGAAAGTGGGGTATGTTAGCAACTTATTTCCAATACGGGGGCCAATGGCATCTCCACACCTGCCATGTGGCCTCCTTGGATGTCACCAATAGACTGAGAGTCAATGCCCTGCTGGACCTTTAAAGTGTGCTCCACACCTAGAAGTGGGGAAGAAGGCAGATGGCGGGGGACAGCTGACCCAGTGTTCGTTTCATTTGGAGTTCTCAGGTCCCAAGACCTGGACAGTGATGTTCAGTTTAAGGATTGAGGCTCCTATCTCTGTCTCATGTCCTAGATGCCTATGTACGAAAATGTGCCAACTTGCCACAGAAAACTGTGCTATCCAAGAAATGTGCTATCCGGGCCACAGAATTGGGGCCACAGTAAAAGGCTGACCTTCGATGCCTTTACTGTTTGAAACCTTAGTTCTGGACCCATGGTCCCAACTCACTTATATTCTACATCCTGACTTGTTCCTCACACTCTTGGCTTCATTTGAATCACCAGACCAGGTGATTCATTTCCCCTTTTACAGCCTTACCCACTCACTCCCAACACCAGCATCCCTCTGACTAAATGTTTATTTGCCTCTTAAACTCTGATCCTGATTCCTGCTCTGGCTATGCTGACTTGTGCACACGGAGTAAACACCCCCAGGGGGTCCAGCCTGTCATATGGACATCCCTACATCAACGTGACCCCTGCTTCCTCCAGGCGTACTGCAGGTGTACCACAGCCCACAGGTAGGATATGTTTGAGAATGCCAGTCAACTGCCACCAGGAAGAAGTAAAACGTGTTCTTTAGTGCAATGGCGTACAAACTGCTTTGACTCTGGCCCGTATCACCCCAACCCTCCTTCATTAACAGTCTTTTAAAAATGTATTTCAGGTTTCGCATGTTTTACTTCCTGGACTTGCATAACTCTACTCTAAGTCAGAACAGATAGGTATAAGTCCTCTCTTTAGCACAACAGTACTAGTGAGGTAAAGACCTAATGAGATAAAGACAAGCCCAATTACTTGGCCCGTATTACACAGCAAGTGAACTAGAGAGCTTAACTCACCTGATCAGTGCTTAGTTGGCTGCCTATGTTCCCTTGGCAGATGGTCCCTGATCTTCTGGAGAATAGGGATCAAACCCACATGGTCACTGTACAAGGAAATTAATAAATAATTGCGATGGTAGGACGTTAAAGTTAATAATGATGATGAGAGCGATAAATATGTTTTTTTCATCTCCAACTGTAGAAATAAATTTCTTTTCCATGATTTTAATATCAGGGAAAAAGTGTGCATGCTTTCACACTTACTGTTTCCTCTATTTAGACTACTTTCCACCTGCCCTATTTACCTAGAAAACCCCTCTTCACCCTTGAACCTGATACATAGGTAACCTCCTCTGTGACATCTGTAGCTATGACTGGCCCTTTCAGAATATAATTTGTTATGTCATTATTTGTTTAGCTATATGTTTCCTCCCACCAGATTATGTACAAGGCCAGATACAATGTCTTGTTCCTTGCTGCATTCCAATGTCTGTTACGGTGTCTGACAAGTTATAGGAACTTAGAAAGTTTTTTTTTTATTTTCAACCAAATGTGTAGATAATGGTGATGATGGTGGTCATTTCATTTCTTTCAAGAGTAATAAAGAGCTTTTCCAGCTTTTAGAACTAGTTTTCAGTTTAGAGTAGTTTATTAGTCCAGGTAATCAGTGCAGGCTACTATAAAACACATTTCCAACCCAGTACAAGGCCATTACCCAGGAACATCTGGTATGGGGTGGGCTCCTTCCATCTTGGAGCCCTTTGCTTCTGGTTGTTCAGAGGGGAGAAAAATGTAGAGAAGATATCCCTGGATTAATGTACTTTGTCATCACTCCTACTCATGTTCCATTGACCAGAGCTCAGGATCTCATGGCCCACCTGACTGCAGGTGGCCTGGGAGATGTAAACCTTCTGTGTGTCCCAGAAGAGAAGGGTAATGTTGAAAGTGTCTTGCCATAGTCTACCCTTCTGGACACCAAATATCCATCCCACTCTCTTCACAGTCAGAGGGTAAACTCACCTCACCCCAAGGAGAACAGTGCAAGGTCCCATCCGGTCACCACCTCCCGATCAATGTCCAGAATATCTGGGTGATGCACCATCTTCTCCATCAGCCATGTAATACCTCTAGGCATGGTAGCCTGTATATTAAAGAGGCAAGTTAGCTGCATCCTGCTTCCCTACCATCACATCCCATTTGTAATGGTAGGAAAAGGACAGGGAAATAATTTCATTTGCAAAGAAAGAAACAACATGCAGTGCCGTGGTCCACAGCCACACTGAAACCCCTCCAGGTCAGCACTGAGAAGTCCATACCCTCTGGGCATGGAGGATGTGTGCGGAGTTGCTGTAGGAAGGACCCCCTTACTTGTTCTTCTCTTTGACCACACATGAAGTGGGGTTGGGAGAACGCCTTTTGTTCAGAACAGAGCTGTTCTAAAGGCTTGACTTCTGTTCAGTCTAGAATGGGCTGGGAAGTCAAGAATTGTTTTAGGCCTTGAACAAGCAAGAATTTTTCAAATCCCCTCGTTTTTTGATACTGTGATTCTCAAAAACTTAGAAGGGGTATGATGTATTTGCTTCCAGGTGAGTCCACGTGGTAGTAAACCACACTCCCAGTTACTTTCTAGACATCGTTATCAAATCTACCTTTTTCCTTTGCCTTTCACCTCCATGACTCTCTCTCTCACACAGCTACCTAGATATACTGAAGCTATCAAAAACGACAGGTGGGGAGACTATACCCCTGACTTGATTTCTGCCTCAGCTTAATTCAGCTAAGAATTTTTACTAGATATCTGTCCCTTAAAGCCTTGTTTGCTACCATGTCTTACTGAGTCTAAAATAAATTATTTTTTTTCAATCCTGCTGCTCAAACAAGTTGCTGGACTCTGTAATCTATTCTGTCTCTACTCACAAACTCATGAATTCTTTCCTAGTCATCTCTTTCTTGTAATACATATTTAGATTAACCAAAAGCACTGCTAAAATCCTGTTTTCTAGTCATTTCCCCTGAAGATACAAACCATGCATGGGACTGCCTTCTAATTAATAGTGGGCAATAGTGATACCAAATGATTTGTCACTGCATAATCTGAATTTCCGTTTTTCCATATTCTTGTATGAGTTTCCTTTTTGCCTGTGGCTTACCTAGGAAACCGATGGTACATACTTAGGATAGTATAACAATCAAGGAATATGGTTTTGTCCATACCCCTCGTCTGATACCACTTTCTGTATGAGACCAATAAATACCAGTTGCTGTGACAAGGGTCTCAGTCACCTCACACATACATTTACTCTTCCCTCATGTCACTGTCCAGGGCAAGTCTGGCCACTCTCCGTGGAGGCTCTCTTCCAAGTGGTGACTCAGGAACCCAAATTCCTTCCATTATTCTGTGACACTGGAATCTTAAACCAGTGGCATCTGAACTCACCGTGGAGGGGGAAGCGAATGCTGGAATATTGTTTAAGATGTTTTAAAGGGCAGAACTAGAAGTGGTATAGACCCCTCTGTCCTGACATTTTTGGCCATGACCCCAACCTAACAAGGATGGAATGAAAAGTTTCTGCGGGCTCCGGAGCAGGAATGGGACTGATGAGCTTCTGGCTCTCTACCCGCTGTTGAAACGTGCCTTTTACTTGACTCCTTAGTAATGACGGACCAAAATGAAAAGAGAGTCTTTCTTTTCTGATTTACCAACTCAACACCTAGATGATAATGTCTTGTTTTCATATTAAAAACTCAGGTTCAGAGTACTTTATATTACGATAAGGAATTCAAGGCAAGTATAACTTTTTCCCTCTTAACAAATGAGATAAAACTGAACCACCGAGAGGTTTCACGGGACGCACTGTGAATTTTCCAACAGCTCTCAGACCGTTGGCTTTGAAAAATGACCTTCTCCGACCACATTTGTATAACACAGGCACAGCAGTGTGTAAACTGGCCATAAATGAGTTAGTCGTGATCATGCAGATCCCCCAGTGGAGAGGGCTTAGTCTAAGAGAGCTGATTATCCATGCGCTCTGGTCAGACTCACCAGGCACCCAATGCCCTCTCCTTTGAAAGATACACCTCAACCCAAGGGGACAGAGGACCCGATCCACCACCAAGTAGTAATTATTATAGCAGCACAGTGGGAAGAGCACGGGTTTGGACGAAAGAGATCTGGGGTCTTCCATCAGTTTTAGGTCCTGAGCAAGTAATTTGAACTTCTCTGAAACTCGATTCCCTCATCTCTCATCTATAAAGTCGAGGATAATATTTCTACCTTGTGTAATATTGTGAGCATCTGCATAATATTACCAGCATGTGAGATAATATACCTACGCTGTATAATAATGTATTATACGTGTATATGTGTACTTATATTGGTAAAAGCATTCTCAATGGTTAGTGGTCACGCTATACTGGGTATTAGTGATTTTAATATTATCCTTAAGTGTACTCAATAAGTATCCACCTACGTATTTGTTTGTTGAGGCCTACAACAGACAGATTATTTTCCTCAGCATTGTGGAAGATACAAGAACATTTAAGACATAGACCCTGCTCTCAATCTAGTTTTGAGGCTAACTAGAGATGTGACAGAAACTCAAGGAAGGGACTTATGTCATGTCAGAAGTCCAACAGAGTTCCATGAAGAAGCAACTCCGTGAGTGTGGAGGACGCCCAATCGCAGACAGTGAGAGAGAGGGAGGTGTTTAGCAGAAAGCTTGGTAAAGTAAAAACACAGAACAGGCCAGTCATACCGGGGAGGAAGGCAGTCAGTGGCAAATGGACTTTATTACCCGTGCTGCAAATTCATTCTGAGTAAAATGATGCTTCATTTTAGGAGTTAAAAAAGGCAATATTGCAGTTCCCAAGAACTCCTTGTGTTCCCAGAGGGAAGTGATTGAAACACAGTTATAATGGATTCCACTAATTTTAATTTTTATACAGAGAGGATAAGAAGATTTAAAAAGTGCATTCCTTTTGTGTGCTTTTGATGATAGCGTATTTGTTGTTTTTCAGTGCAACCATCCCAGGCTTTCCATTTCCTGTCTCCTTAAATGTTGTCTTTTTCTACTTCTCTATACTTGCTGCTACAACAGAGACATGCCAAGTACGTAAAGCAGTGGCTTGGCACCAAGGATAAGCCCCCCAAATATTTGTTAAATGGATTCAATAAAGCTATGAAAAAATTCTGCTCAGCGGAATTGCAACTTCTTGTCATCTTCACATGAAGCAAGATGAGCAGGTCACCGCCTTCCAAGAAAGAGAGAGACTGAGGGCATGAAGACTGATGATCAACTCCTACAATGAGTTTATACGAATCCATTAGGAAGAAAATTAGTAGACGCTTCTAACGATGGGATATAGTGGCCAGAAAAGGCCGACCGCACTGGGAAGCTCCGCGTTTGGAAGGTTCAGCCCAGGCATTGTCTAAGTGCCACTTTCCCAGGCTCAGCACACACTGGGAACGTGGCTGCAGCTTTGATGGTCCCTCCAGCAAAACCCCCTTTCCCCCAGTGCTGCTTGCTAAGCTTCACTGAAGTAGTTGAATGGCAGCAGATAACTGGGGTGGGGTCATCTCCAAACTCCACGTAACGGATAATCATTTTTTGAAGTTGAAGCGATGTAATCTCTTCCTTTAAGTCGTGATTTTTTTATGGTCTCCATCCTTTGAATCAACGTTCCTCAGTCTTTAGGTGATGGGTAAATAGCAGCTGGAAAAAAGAAACCATTGCTCAACATTTACCATCAAGTTAGTAAGTTCCTGAGTGCTTAATAAAATGAGAATCTTGAAAGATAAATTTTGAAAATAAAGGGGCTTCAAAAGCTCCCTTTGCACAAGGAAAACAATACTTTGAGTGACAATATGGAATTTGACAGGCGCAGAGAAGTTAGAACAGGATGTAAAGGGCATTTTCACCTGGAGAGAAAGCTGAACATTGTTCTGGAACTGGGAGGAGGAAGAAATGGAGAAAGCAAGGACAAAGGAAACCAGCCAATCGTGTGTGTCTTTGACCTCCCGCTGCAACCCACGCCAGGGATTCTCCAGGGCAGTGGGGCGTGTCCCCTGCTCTCCTGTGAATACACCAGGAGGATTTCAATCCCAGTTTTCCCCTCCCTCCAGAAACCTCAGCAATATGGTACCATTTCCAGTTAAGTTAGCCTGGCCAAGGTCATCGTTTAGGAGCCCTGCAGTAGAGCTTCTGGCTCCCCAAGGCCTGCACTTGTTACACTGGAATCCAGAAGTTTCCATGTATGCCTGTGGGAAGATACAGAAATACGGACGAGCAGGAGGACACACGGGGGCCTCGAGTTAGAACAAGATGACGGTAGAGTGCAAGGACTGTTGGACAGGATTAAACACAGACCCCAAAAGACCAGATGAAGGAGACACTCCTCTGTAGCTACCGGCCCATGGTACCCGGGGAACAGATCAGAGACATCAGCAGCAGAGACCAGCCAGGGAGCAAGATAACCAGCCATCCCAAGGCCCCTTCCCCTATCACCATGAGAGTACAAGAGCTTCCTCCCGAACCCAGGTGCTCTCTAGCTGACAGGTAGGGGGAGAGAGGAGGATCTTTGAAAACTGGGCATTTTCCCCAAGAGGCTGTTGTCTGTAGGATAAGGGGATATCTTTATTTATCAAGTTTTAAGTCCCATCCAGTTCCCCTCTGTTCCCCCATTCAGAGAGAGATGAGGGGTCAGAACACAATGAGAAATTATATCAAAACTATCAAATACTCTATGCTTTTAACTCAGCTGAGTGTAGTACATGTGATTTTTAACCCCAGACTGTAATAATGATGCAGAGTCACTTGTCAAAATGCCCAAAGGCCCTATCCTTCCCTGCTTTGAATGGTAAAGTGCAGGTTGGATAGAAATACATGTAATGCCACCTAAACTGTATAGCTCTGTAAGGCCGTTCATCTGTTACTAAATTAGTTAAAAAATATTTTCCCATCCATGGGTCCAGTGGGGGGGGGGGGAACTTTAGTCACTACATTTTCGTCTTAGACAAAATATATCTGAGATACATTATTTTCTTACCATCAGTGGAGAGAATATAGAAAACATAAAGTCATATACATAGTTGTGCTATGAATCTAAATTTGGTGTTCAGAAAGGTAACGGGTCTGAAATTCATGGAAAAGAAACCAGGCACTTTGCATATACTATCTTACATATTCCTCAACCCACCAGCTAAGGCAGGTATTATTCCCACGGGACAGACGAGGAAACTGCCACTCTCTTGTCCCTACATTACAGATGAGGAAACTGTAACTCATATTAACAAATCAAAGTCTACTTGCCCAAGGCACCGAGGCTAGACAGCACCAGAACTAGAACTGGAACGCAACAACCTTGGTAGGACCCCTTCTGCTCCCCTGCACGGCCCATGGTCTCTGTACCTTAGCCCGGCATGGCACACAGAGACTTGTCTAATGACCACACCCTGGTGAACACGCAGGGCTGATGCCTCCTGTTCTTCGGAAATGGACGCCGACACGTTTCTCTAGAACCACCAGCTTCAGACTTACAAGGATGGGCAAAAGCAGGTTAATAATGATAATAAATACAATAATAAATAAGTAAAACACAAGAATCAGCTCTGTGTTGTGCGTACTCACAACCGTAAATCGACTTTTGCCCACCCCTGTATTTAACCTCAAAGGGGACCAGCAGCCCAGGGTCTCCTTCCTCTCCCGAGATAGGAGTCTGTGCTGTCTCACCCAGGCTCCCAGTTTGGAGGCTAGCCCAAAACGTTGACTTTCCTCTCAGCTGCCACCCTTGCATTCTCTCCTATGAGCACAGTCATTCTTTGAAGGAGAGCCCAAGTTGCTTTTCTGGTTCCTCAGCTTCTCAGACTCTGGGTCTGAAGGGCCATTGTCTTGACAAATCAGAAGAGGGAAGCCTATGAGCTGGGCTACTGGCCTGGCCCAGGGCCCTTGGAGTACCTCCTTGTTCCCTGAGACACTGGACATTGCAAAAGAAGCATGCATGAGCCAGAAGGTAGGCGTCATGATCACTGGGACAAAGAAGCTATAGCAGGACCCGAGAGCGGATCCTGGGTCTTCAAAAGATACATTGAAGAGGACTTTCTGAAATGAGACCATCACCTCTTGTGAAGCATGAAACATGTGGTTGGATGATTATGGTGGGCTTTCTGAAAAGACTAAAAATGGCCCATGTCTTAGGACATAAGGAAAACTAGGCCCTGAGCCAGCGGAAACCACGAAGTAAGCCAGAAAGAAATGGAAGCTTTTCTGCTTTTCCTTACTAGTCCCTTTGTACATGAAAAGCCAATTTTACTAGCGTTTTCTCAGCCAGAGTTCTTTGTAAACAAGGACATGCTTCCAAGTGCTCAGAGCAGTGAAAACGGAGAGCCATCAGGATGTCGGGAGGACGATAACCCTGAAATGTTTTTGTGAACTTTTAATAGAAATGAAATAGTGTTTACTTTTTTTGGCCTCTGCATAATGACACTTGTTTTTATGAAAACTGGTAATTCATATTTAAAATGTTTAGAACGTATTGGTCTTACAGAAGAACTTGGCACCTAAATGGGCTAAGAATGACTAGTGGGCGTCATGAAAATCTACGCACTCCAGAATTAGTAGGGGGGGGGGTTGCCTCCCCAATCTGATAATTTATTAACTGTGTGACCTTCATGTCCTTTAAACTCTCTGTGTCTTATTCTTCTCATTCATAAATTGAGGATAATGATATGCCTGGTTATTAAGCTTAAAGGAGACAGGCATGTACACATGCCTTGTACATACTTGCTCACAAGAGACTCGACAAATGCAACTGGAATCATGATTGTGAGTATCATCTTTTTGCATGTGGCTACTCCTGGCAAAGTGAGCTTATTTAATTTTGAACTCTGTCTTCCTCATTCTGCCCCCTTGGCCCATCCCTGCATTCGGGCCTACCACATCCCCTCTGGAACACTGAAAGTTTTCCCCAGTTGTGATCGGCCCCTCCCTTGCTCATACAAAAATAAAGAGTAGTTTGGGAGTGTCTGAGACTGTCTCCGGGTAGCTCTCCTGCCCTCGTCTTGGCTCTTCCCATCATTTCCTTTCCCTGGGCCAGACCTGGATAAACTTGCGGTTTCCTTCCTTCGTGCTCTCTGGAGAGCTGAGTGCTGCACACTGGAAAGCCTAAAAACTTGTCATTTCCACCTTGAACTAGTGGCTGACCTCGCCAGACAGCCTGGGAAATGAATTAGTGTCCTTAGGCAGAGCCAGACTATGAGAAGTGACCCAGCTCTCCTAGGCAAGTACGGAAACTGTCAAGCGGTAGTTAAAGTTCCCTTTTCCCCAGCCCCTTTAATTATGTTGAGAACTATGTCATATTGTTTTTGAAAAAGTTAATGAAATAGTAGGTAAAGGTGAACCAAGAAACATAATTTACTTAGATTTCTTCGCAAGCTTTTGATAAGGTCCCTCATAAAAGGCTATTAAGGAAAATAGATGACCAGAGGGCTGTGGGCGAAAGTCCTTTTGGTGCATTAAAAACTGGTTAGGCTATTTTAGAGAGAAGAATCACGGGTACTGGCTACGACTTGGCGTGGGAAGAGGTTAATTACCAGCTGTCCTCAAGGTTAGTGTTTGGACCTGAGGTTGGACTGACTTACAAAAGAAAAGAAAGCAAAGTTGGTCAAAGATACAAAATGATTATCATGGTACAAGCATCCTAGAGTGTCTGGTATGAATGTAGGAGTGAAGGCTCCTTGCACGTCCACCGGAAGTACAGTCCTTTGGGGGAAGAAAGGGGCCTGCCCCAGAGATAAAACCTCCGTGGATGGGAACGAAGCTCTGAGAAACCTTCCAGAGAAGGCAAGCCTGCTTCTCACTTGGTGGCCCGAGGGCAGCCAGGCCTGACGCCAGAGGGCAGCCCACGGCAGCCCAGCCAGTGTCCTTCCTGCCCTTCCAGCAGGTGGTGGTTTAAGGCCATGAAAAATGAAAAATGACTGGCATGGGTGGAAAGCATTTAAGCAACATGAAGACACTGTTTTGCATGCTTTCCATTCCAACATTGTAAAAGAATAATTTTATTGGTAAAGGAGAGCCAAAGGAATGTAACGGGGGCTAAGGCATTAAAGACATCTGGGTGATTCTTGCATTTGACCTGGTGCGACAGAAAGTAAACAAGGAGATGCTAAGGACGTGTTTGCTGTCTACTGCAGGGTCACTGGGAAATGCTTTTTTACAAAAGAAGACATGCTTTAAAGTGCCTCCAATCGAGCCCTGGCTGGTGTAGCTCAGTGGGTTGAGCACGGGCCTGGGAACCACACGATCGCGGTTTGATTCCCAGTCAGGGCACATGCCTGGGTTGCAGGCCAGTTCCCAGCAGGGGACTCAGGAGAAGCAACCATACATCGATATTTCTTTTCTTCTCTCCTTCCCTTCCCCTCTAAAGATAAATAAATAAAATCTATAAAAAAATTTAAAGTGTCTCCAATCGAACACGTTATTCTCATAGTTATCCTCACTGCAGCCCACCCCCTCACCGTAACATGGGACAGGAGGAATCACACAAATATCTGGATGCTGACGAGGCAAATCCCAGGTCCTCTCCCAGTCTCGGCCCTCATTAATCTTTATGACACTTCTTATTGAGTCTCCCCCGCGTTTCCTCAAGAGCAGAAAGTCCTGAGCACAAAAGTCACAGTGCAACCAGTGGCAAAGTAAATTCGAATTGAGATTTGCCCAAACTTCTTTTCTCTGGCCTACTCAAGTAATAACTCCAGTTCATCCCTAGGGAGCTATTTACACGGTAGGAATGACACAGAGGGGGAATGTGTGAGGTCATACATTGCACATAAAGAACTCCTCTCAGGAAAGTCCACCAATAGATCCACACAAATATAGGCCATAGTCCTGACAAGGGTGCAAAGGCAATTTAACAGAAAAGAAATGGTTCTTTCCAAATGACACTCGAGTAACTGGATGTCTAGATGGAAACAGAAAACCTCTATACATATTATATACAAAAACTAACTCCAAATGGATCACAGACCCACATGTAAATGCAATTGAAAAATTATAAAATTTCTATGGGAGAATATCTTTGCAACATTGGGTTAGACATGAAGTTCTCAAATACAACCGCAAAAGCACTATCCATTAAAAAAATAAATTCATTTAATGAAATAAATAAAAATTCTAAGGCTCAAGACCTCACTCATAAACAGGAACTGAAACAAAAAGCAAACCTTTCATTTTTCCTACCAGACTCAGAGACATAAAACCTTTTCTCAGGAATATGAGGAGCAGAGTGACCAACTAAATTGAAAAAATGGCAACTCCTTAGCTAACTTTTGCCCAAAATGGGTCAGGTAGAAATTAATGGCCCTCTCCTCTGCTTTCCTCGTAATTTCTGTGCTTTTATAGTACTTAACACATTCTGTGGCCACGAATTGTCCCAGCCTCATCTCCTCTCATGCACAAATGTCCTCACTGAGTTGAAAGCTCCTCGGGACAGGGCCAAGAATTACTATGTCTGTGCACTTCCAGAACCTAGTAGAGGGACTAATAGGATGTGTGGTCAATAAATGTTTGAAGAACATAGGACATTTGGAAGGAGAGTAAAACCAAGAAAATAGGAGAAGAATATTGTGAGAGGAGAGTCAGGGAAGGAAGGAAGGAAAGAATGTGAATGCTGGATTCATTTTTTTATTAGTATCTTAACTCTCAAACCCTGCTTCTTCATCTTGACAACTTTCCTCTTAGGGAATCATGAAGCTAACCCAATATCCCACCACAGCAAGTGGATGGATGCAGGGGTAGAAGGGCTGCCTAGGGTGGAAGGAAGGAAGGAAGGAAAGAAGGGAGAGAGGGAAGGAAAGAAGAGAGGGAGGGAGGGAGTGGGATGTGCCTAAGGTAAAGGAAATGAGGACAGGTAGGTCTGTTGGGAGACAGAGCAGTGGGTGGGTGGGAAGGAGGCAGCTATGGGCTGGCCTGACCGTCTGACGCCCTATTACCGAATCCAGCCGATGGTTGCTGGGCCAGGCCGCTCTCTCTGAAACCCCCACCACGCTGGGTCCCTGGGGCAGCAGCCCCATAGATGTCAGGAGCCATTGTGTGATTCAGGCAGGCCAAGCTGGCAGCTGAGGCAGGAAGAGGGAGGCTGGCACTGCTGGGTTTGCTCCCCTTGCTCCAGGCTGCGGGCCCCGGTGCCAGCACCAGAGAAGCCAGGTCAGGGTGGCGCAGACTGCTGGCATGGCGGGGCTCTCACATTCTCTCCTTTCCAATGGCCCGGCCGGCCGGCATCGCTGGGGAAACGGGAGGGGCCGGGCAGTCAGCAGCCGAGAGTGAGAACTTCCCTCTGCCAGAGCCAGCTGCTGGCTGCCATCTGGGCAGGGGTAGTGCCAGTTCCCCAAATCTGCCTTCCCTTTGGAAAGGGGGCAGAAAACTCTGTGCTGAGAAGATAGCTTCTCCTTCTATTCCGAGGCTCTCAGTTAAAAACCCAACACAACCAGCCTTTGACAAAGGAAGGGATGAGAAACACCATGCATTGGGCTGTTTCCAAAGGAATGTGCTTCTTTGGGGGCCTTTACATCCAAGAAAAATCTTGTTTTGCCCTCAATTTCCCCTTGGTTCTTTCATTTTACTTAATGATAACCTTTACTTTTTAAACTTAAATCGAACTATTTTTGCAGATAAAAGACTGCATTTGTGCATCCTTTGTATTTGTCTCATAGGAACAGGACCACCCAGCATAAGCTGGAAATTCTCTGAGAACTGTGGTTTGGTCTTTTCAATTCCCACTTTACCTGGGTGGGGGACAGGGATGAGAATATAAGACAGAAAACTGTACTTGAACAAGAATTAAATAAAAAAAAATAATACAATGGAAAAAATAATTCCCACTTTACCATGAATAACCCAACCCAGCACCTCATCTGAACTGGTACTTCATGAATGCTTTCTGATGGGTTCATTCATTCACTGGACACATATTGAGCACCTGCTAAACATCAGCACAGGACTGTCATTGATGAAGAATTGAAGACGATTTGGCCCCAAGACCACGTGTTATTTACTGTGCTACCATTTTATTTGCAGGAGACAGATGGAATAAGAGTTGGCACCCGACCCAGCAAAGAACCAAGGAAATCTGCAAAACCAAAAAACTAGCAAGCATGTACAAAGGCAGCAGTCAAGGTACCGGGTCCGGCACAAATAACGCCCCCTTTTTATTACAAAATCATAAGCATGTGATTCTGTAACACAGACAATAATCACACCCAAACACACCCTGTGACAATTTAGGTGAAATGTTCAAATTAAAACTACAAATTATTATACTCATATTACTACCCTGCCAACCACATTCAAGTAGGTGTTACTTTTACTGGACCCTGTACTTAGCAAAAGGCCACCTCGGGCCCCAATCAGAGTAGACGCCTGGCTGGGAAAGATGATACAGCCACCTTGGTGCGTACTGACTGAATATGAATCCTGGATTTA
The DNA here is from genome assembly GCF_014824575.4 of Sturnira hondurensis. Classification (NCBI taxonomy): domain Eukaryota; kingdom Metazoa; phylum Chordata; class Mammalia; order Chiroptera; family Phyllostomidae; genus Sturnira; species Sturnira hondurensis. Next base: position 15,512,101 of record NW_028094846.1, on the reverse strand, counting down.
TTTGTTATTATTGCCTTAGCTCTCCAACCCGTCTTCCCTGTCTCGATTCCTCTACTCTAAGCGAAGCGTGGAGCCAACGCAACACCCCACCAAGTGCATGGATGGGGGGATAGAGGTGCCTAGTGTTTTGTGAGGATCCCATCTACACAGAGATCATCACAGTGGGGGTAGGGGAGAGATTCAGTTTGGCTTCCTGGTTCTGCTGGCAAGCTGGTGCTGAAGCAACTCTAAACACGCCTATTGTTCACAGAATAGTTGGAAGAGGCAGGTTGAAAGCCAGGGACGGTCTCAAGAGTGAGGTTCACTCTCTGAAATACGGGTGTGGTCTCACAGCTCTTGAGCCCTAATGTTGAGCCTGCTTAGGGGGGATCAGACCCTAATAAAAACTGGTTCATATGCTCCAAACTCAGGAACAATACTACCTTGTATTATAAGTGTTTCCTAAGTTATCTTACAGGGATGAAAAACACATGTAAATGCAAGTTGCATGGCACTGAGAGTAAGCACTCACTGTCCCTCACCACAGTCCTCGAGTAGGCAGGGCAGACATTGTTGATTCCCATTTCGTAGCCCAGCAGAGGCAACCAGGTTGTCCTGGATGGCACAGTAAGGGGCAGCGTCAGAGCAGAAGCTGGGTCTCCTGACTGCTAATTCAGTGTCCTTTCCATAAGCCAGATGACTGAGACTATCAGCATCCTAGTGACGATGGCCCCTTGTGAATGAAAGGAAGATCAGAAGGTGTCTCGGTGGATACAGGTACGAAAACTGGTTGAGAGCACACGCTTTGACTCCTGGGGCTATCAGCTGCTAACCACGTGATGTTGAGCAAATTAACCAGTCTCTCTAGGCCTCTGCTTTCTCATCCATAGGAATGAAACAGCACCTTTTGCCATGACTAGTGTGGCTCAGTGGGTTGGGCAGTTGGGCACTGTTCTGCAAACCAAAGGGTCACTGGTTCGATTCCTGGTTAGGGCACATGCCCGGTCCCCAGGTGGAGGCATGCAAAAGGCGACTGATCGGTGTTTCTCTCCCTCTCTTTCTCCCTTCCCCTCTCTTTAAATATGAGGCTGTCAGGATAGGAGCCCTCCTCGAGGCTGTTCCTGACTGATCTGTGCTACCAGGAACACCTGCTCCCCGCTAACTGTCTCCTGCAGAAGTGGGAGAAAGCGATTTCACACATTGCTATTTTTCACTGTAAAATCTACCCATGCCCTTCCCAGCAACATTTGCTTGTCTGTTTATGGAGCGCTGACTCTTTTCCAGGCATTCGCTAATACTTTAGAAATACTGAATCATTTCATCCACACAGTTCTGTTAGGCAGGTGTTATTATCCAACTCATTTTACAGACAAAAACTGAAGCGGAAAGAGGTCAAGGCAGCCATCTAGAAAACCTTGGCAGAGCTTAGATTCAAACCAGGTGGTCTAGCCCAAGAGCCTGTGCATCAATCCACCACATTGGTGGCCCTCTCATCTTAACAAGGCGTATGTTTTAAATCAAAGAACTGTTCAGACTCTTTGGCTTATAGACAGGGTAGCTTTCTGAGCCTCTTGAATCTCACCTTGAGATCTGTCTCCTGTACTCTCTCATCAACAGTTTGGGCAGCACTGGAGTCTCTTCCAAGAGGTTCATTCCTTGGGCCCTGAGATTTGATGAATCAGAGCCACTGAAATGGACTGATTTGCCTGAAAGTCTTCAGCTATAAATTCCTCAGCAAAAATCAATTGTCTACGTGTTTATTAAAGCGCAGTTCTGAAGCAGGCACTGGGCTGAGATATCACCAAAAAAAAAGTGTTTCCTGCCCTCTGGGGACCTGCAGTTGAGGAGAAAATGGTGTTTGTGCAAAGATGGAAATGCCAGAGGCCAGAGGGCATAGGGATGGAGTGACTGCTGGGTGAGCACAGCCTGAAGGAAGCCCACCTAATCATCCTGCAAAAGCGTACCTGGAGGGAACAGGAGGGGAGCTTACACAATCAGGAAAAGTGCAGGCAGAGTGGAAACAGTTTTGTTCACAAATTCCAAAGCCTGGAACCCAGAGGACATCACCTGGTTTGAAAGAGAAACTTTCCAAATGAAATGTAATCCTACTTCATGACATGAGCTGCCTCAAGAGGTGAAAGCATTCATAGTTCTAAGAAGGGTCTTCATCTAGTAAGGGCTTGGTGATGATGAACTCCTGGAATCTGACCTTATCTGAGAAGCACTTTATCTGCCCTTCCATTCTAAATGAGAGCTTTGCTGGATAGAGCAATCTTGGCTGAAGGTCTTTGGATTTCATGACTTGGAACACTTCTTTCCAGCCCCTTCTTGCCTGTAAGGTCTCCATATATGAAATGTTAAAGGGACTTATCTAAGGAAAAGAAGATAAAAGATATGAACAGTGAAAGGACAGCAAACTCCCAGTTATTAACAACTACACCTAAAACAAAAGCAAACTAAGAGGACAGCTAGATCGGGAGCGGAAACATAGAAACGGAGATCCCATGGAGGGTTAGCAACAGGGGAGTGGGAGGAGAAGTGGGGAGAAGGTACAGAGAATAAGTAGCATAGATGGTAGGTAGAAAATAGACAGGGGGGAGGGCAGGAATACTATGGGAAATACAGAATCTAAAGAACTTGTGGCACATGGACACGAACGAAAGGGGGGAATAGTGGGGGAGGGGTGTGCAGGGTGGAGGGGAGTGAAGGGGGGAATGGGACAACTGTAATGGCATAATCAATAATATATATATATATATATAAAAGAAGGGTCTTCAGAAAGGCAGAGATGCTCAAGTGAACACGATATGCCAAAGGGAAGTTTAGGATGCTGGAGTTGCACAGTACCCAACGTCCCAACAAAGCCTTGCTTTGGAATAGAGCTGAATGTTTCACATACACCCTCGCCTGGGGGTCTCACCAGGGCCTGGAAAATTGTCCAGGCAGCCATGATTAGGTCTACTTGGTATCACTGGACATGGAAGCTCTGAGAAATTATTTATTGACCTGGTATTTGCAGCCTGGGGGGTCTTCTCCGACTTCAAACCGGGGGTGAACTGAGCTGCTCAAGCAAGTGAAGCCACCTGAGGAGAGCACACTCAGATTTTGCCATTTTCATCTCAACTACCAGCATCCAAGATGAGACCTGGAAGAGAAACTTTTCTGGACCAGATGAAGCCCAGCCAGAGGACAAAATGTCCTACTCACAAGTCATTAGGTCTCTCCCATAAAGCCCAGGCTCCCTTGCATAGCAGGCTCACGTGAAGATCTCACAGAGGACTATGCTGTCAATTTTTTTTTTACAAAAATAAAACAGCGTATGAGTTTTATCTCTTTATCTCCTCAGTCCAGAGGGGGAAAAAGGGACACAATCTGTTCTCCCAGTGGGACATCCACCTGATTAGATGTCATAAAACAGAGTATTCCTTTAGTTAATAGTGGCTGGAATACCTCCGACCCACAGTTACTGGAAAGAAAAAAAAAACACACCACCTAACTACAGATAAACTCCCTAGGGTTTCAGATCCGTTTTGCAATAAGCTGTGTTATGAAGGAAATCTGGCCCCAAAAGATAGTTTGAATGCAAAATAAAGATAGCTCACACGCTTTGAAGCAGGCACAGGACTCCTGTGAAAGCATTGGGATCATATTTTTGGAGGATCATTATATTTCCTGCTTCAGACTTTATTTGGGTCCCACCGTTCTTTTCTACAACTCCTATTTTTAGTCACCACAAGCGCCACGTCCAGCCAGGCAGGGGCCCCAGCAGGGCAGGTCTGACCATAAGGGGCGAGGTTAGACGCCTGTAGAGGCAGGGGAACTGGGCAGACAGAGGCAAGCACACTTCAAGGAGCAGGTGGCCCACAGGGCCAGATAGGCCAGAAGTAGGGCTCGGGCGGCACCTCAGGGAAAAGATTAGGGGAGCGCCATAGAGTTAGGGAGAAGGACTCCAGGGTCCAGGAGACTGGTAAGTTATCAGAGAGGGGATGAAATATGAACAACATAGAGATGGGCAAGAACTATTTGAGTTCTTTCATACAGCCCACAAAAGAGTGGGCAGGGACTAAATACATGGGCTTGAGAACCTTGAAGATAGAATGCTAAGAGAAATAAACCAGCCACAAGAGGACAAGTAGTGCATGCATCCATTTATATGAGGTATCTAAAATAGCCCAATTCATAGACTCAGAGAATGGTGGTCACAGTCAGGGGAGGAGGAAATGAGGTTACAAACCAATGGCAACAAAGTTTCCGTTATGGTGAATAAGCTCTAGAAATCTGCTGTTCAACATCGTACCTATGGCTAACAATAAAGTATTGTACACCTTAAAATGGGTTGAGAGTAGCTCTCATGTCAAGTATACTTACCACAGATAAATTTTTTTAAAGGCATGGATTTAAGCCAAAGAGGTACATGGTGAGTTTGATTCAGGCTCGGTGGGAAGTTCATATACACTCAGAGATGTTTGGGGAAGAAAACAGAAACACCTGCGGCCACTAAAAACTTATCGAAGAAACCCTTGGTCTTCATTTGCATTCATTCATGCCCCTTCTGATGCTATGAGATACCACTATCGGTGAAGACACAGAGGAAGGAAGGCACGGGGAGGGGCTCCTGAGTGACCATTAGCCAGGGGAAGATGGACAGTCCTTTATCTGCACAGATTTTAGACTCATTCTTCATCTGGGTGCGGAACCCCATCTTCTAGGTTAACCTCCAGGCTTCCTTAAATGTTGGATAAAACAATATCCTGAAATTCCTTTCTGTCTCCCAGTCACTTCCCACTACTTCATACTTGTTTGGTGCTTTTCATTTTGTGCATTTCAGAAAAAAGCAACACAGAGGAGTCCAGAGAAAAGGCCATGGTACAGAGGGAGCCATACAAAAAAAATCCAACAGGTGGATTTGATCCCATCATCCAATCGTCTCCCTTATTTCCAAGCAGAACACACCTACCCTTCTTGTCTGTGGAGTCCTCTCTTCCTTCCCACATTCCTTTTCTGTCCCTTCTGTCCTCTATGCGATTCATTTATTTCTACATTTGTCTCCCGCTGTCTTCCTCTTCCTGACGTTTATGTGGTCAAAGGGGACCTATGGAGAAATGGGAGGAATAGAACCTTAGAAGCAGGCCACAGACAACTGAGGTTTCACGTAGGAGAGGCTGGGAAGAACCACATTACCGATGGCTGGAGTGAGAGGTAGCATCCAAGGACGGGTCCTATTCTGAGGAATGGATTTTAGAAATACCCCTTTGAATGGACTCAACTGCTTATGGAGAAAGACACGAACAGGACTAGAGAAGAAGATCCTGCCAACCAACTAGACTGAGAACAGAGACGCACTGGAAGTAGAAGGAAGTAAATGGCTAAGCTGATGCCCATCATCTGGACAGCAGTGGGCGCACCAGCCACAGGGTCCAGCTGGTCACAGCATCTTACTCACTGCATCAGAGAGGTACATGGGTTGAGGCTCCATCATTTGCTCGTTCATGTACTCTTGTGCCTTCTAGGTTGTATGTGCTAGGCTAAGTCATGAGAATATACTTAGGAATCAGGAGACTCCTGCTGGCTGGCAAGCATTTGTCAAGAACCTACATTATTAAAGGCCTAGAGGGAGCATGGGGGCCAGTGAAAGCTGAGAGAGGACACAAAATGAATGGCAGTCATGGTCCTCGTCATCAAATTGGTTGAAGGCCCAAGTCCTGGTGAAAGAGCTTGGTAGGACCACTTGGAGAGAACCTTACTTTTGTAAGCAGTGCATAGAAAAGAGGTTTCTCCCATAGAAAGAGGTTTCACTTAAAAAAAAATGCTGGCTTTCCTGAGTATTAGGATCAGCTGACACCTTTGACCAGAATCCAGAAGAGATCCAAATTTCACTGAAAACGAAATGAGGTATTCAGTGGCTACTTTAAGGAAAGGCTCAGAGAAAAGGAGAAGGAGGACCAGAGGCCCATGACTAAAGAGGAACTTTGAGAAGAGTAAGGGAAATCTTGCTCTTTTTTTAGTTGCTGGGTGTCATATCATGTCGCTTTCTCCTTCATCTCCCCATGAAGGTGCAGTCAATTCTACATTGCCTACTAATGCTTTGGGGCGTGGATCTGTTTTGAGAGGATGTAATAAAGCCTGGAATCGCACTTCCAAATGGTCACAGGTAAAGGTAGTGGATTCTCATATGAGAAAAACTGTATGAGTTACACCGAGGACACATCTTTGGCAATGCATGAATAAGTGCAGATGCAAAATGCATGTGCTTAGGAAGTTCAGAGTTCAGGAAGTACCCTGAGGATGGGTGGATAATTAGGCATTCCTCCTAAGAAGTAACAAATTCTGAACTAAATGTCCCTTGGTTAATAAATTCGGATGGCAGAAATACAAGGATACTTTTGTGACATCACAGAGACCCCAAATTACACATATTGTTTCCTGACCTCAGCTCAAGACAGAGACAGGTACATAGGCAGACACACATATGCACTCAGCTGTACCAACACCTACTGTAGAGGGAAGTCCAGGAATGCACCAGATCATACATTCTTTACACACAGCCAGACACCTCTTAGCATCTTTCAGTCTAGACAGAGGCAGACACTGCTCTCACTGAGATGGTTGTGCAAAAAAATGGTTCATTAGCATTAAAACTTGCATCACTGCCAAAATGCAGAAAAGTGCACGTTAGATATTTTTAGGGGAAATTGCAAATGCATAGCAGAGAACATTGGGCACATGTCCCTTGAAACCGTTACCTCACAAAGCCTGATGCAGGTCTAGGTCTTTCACAGAAAAAGCCTATTCAGTCTAAATCAACATCCAAGATCATCTTATCAAAGTCAGAATGGAGGCCTCCAAAGACACAAATGGTCAACTCAGAAAATAAGAAACACAAATAGCTCGTGAAATATATATATATAAATCAGCTCTAGCCAGTGTGGCTTAGTTGGTTGGAGCGTCTTCCAATACACAGAAAGGTTGCAGGTTCAATTCCCAGTCAGGGCACATGCTTAGTTTGCAGGTTGGGTCCCTGGTCAGAGCATATACAGGAGACAACCAATTGATGTTTCTGTCTCATGTCAATGTTTCTCCCCCCTCACTCTCTCTTTCTTTTCTCTCTAAGCATGCCATCAAGTAAGAATAAGAAAAGAAGTTCTTTTAATCAGCTTCACTAGAAGTGAAAGAAATACAAATTAAAATGACATGATACCATTTTTGTTCTCATATGCAAGGTTTAGAAAGAATTAGAAACATTCAGTATTGGTTCAGATGGGAGTGTGGAGAAATAGGCTCTCTCCTACAGCACTAGGGATTGCAGTTTGGTAGATACCCCTCATAGGAGGTCATGTCCACCAGAAGCCCCATATGAATGCATACTCTCCATCTGTAATTCCACTCTTAAGACTATCTATCTTGCCCTGGCTGGTGCAGCTCAGTGGATTGAGTGCTGGCTGAGAACCAAAGGGTTGCCAGTTTGATTCCCAGTCAGGGCACATGCCTGGGTTGCGGGCCAGGTCACCAATGGGGGCCATGTGAGAGGCAACCTCACACTGATGTTTCTCTCCCTCTCTTTCTCCTTCTCTTCCCCTCTCTCTAAAAATAAATAAGTAAAGTCTTTAAAAAAATAAAAGAGGTATTAGAAAAAAGGCTATATATTTTGATGGAAAGCACAGGTAAGTGCATAAAGATGTGTACATAAGTATTTTCATCATACTGGTCTTTAAAATTATGAAAAATTAGAAACTACTTTAATATCTAGCAAAAGATTATTAAATAAAATATGATATCTAGTTGCTGAAATACTGTCTCACCATTACAGTAATAATGTAAGGTTTATGACACAGAAAAATGTTATAACACATAGCAAGATGTTGTAAATGAGAAGAGCCGACTCCATACAATATATCATATGGTACTTTTTGCAATAACAAAACTCCTTAATGTATTTGGTGGTTACACTAGAATAAAAACTGCATAACACTGGTGGATCTTTGGCTGTGAAAGGAATATCTAGAAAAATGCCTGACATTAAATAGGCTCTTAATAAATATTTGTTAATTAAGTGAATTCATGCTCACTATTCACTGGGTACTGTTATAAGCACGTGCTAGAATATTTCCTTCTCCCAACAGCACGGGGCTCTAAGTCTTAGTGTGAACTCTACTGACCCATGAGGAAGCACACAGAGGATAAGCGTGCTGATGTAGGCTGATAACACAGCCTACGTCACCCAGCTAAGAGTAGGTGGTGAAGCCAGTATTCGGACTCAGGTAGCCTACATCCAGAGAATTCACTCAAACACTTTCTTACACACAGATGTAGAGAAAAGTCCGCAAGGATCTGCACCAACACATCAACAGCAGAATTCGGGCAGCTCTGGGTGGTGGGGTTACTCAGTATCTTGTTTTCCCTTCTTGTTTGTCAGAGTTTTCCAAGTTCTCTGCCACGCAGATGTGAAAATCAATTTATTTTAAGTGTATATAAATATTGCTGGTAAATAATATGCAAATGTCTTTAGTGGATACTTTCTCTGACCAAAGCGGGAGAAAAGTGGAACAGAGGAGAGGGGTTCGAGAAAGAGAGAAAAGATGAGGAACAAGTATGATGAAGAACGGTTCTCTATCCCCAGGCTTGAGGACCTTCTTGAAAGATAGATTTTCATGTTTTAAAACAAGGTGGAACATTGTTCTTCTGCAAGCTCCTTAATTTACCATGTGTCCTCTTCTGCATTCTTTAATCCAGGAGGTTGGTGCTTCCTTGGAGTTGCCACTCACCTGGACAGACATACGGTGCCATCGCCAGGTGGACCTTGTCATTCGGATGCTATGGTCCAACAGATGCTTCCTGAGTTCTGTGCTGGGCAGTGGGCGGACATGGGCGATACAACTTGAATCCCCGCTGCCTTCGAGAAACTCAGATGTTGTTGGGGAGACAGACAAACTGAAAACACCCTACGTAATATGGAGCTAAAAAATGGAATTCAGGATGTTACAGGAGCACAAAGGGAGAGCATCTCATTTCTGTACCATCCTATACTTAGCTCTGTCTTAGAGCTCATTTCCTTCTCTACTTTAATTGTGGGCTTTCCCATACGTCTGTCCAACAGTCTGTGAACTCCTTGAGGACTGGCACTGTATCTTGTTCACATTTAGGTCCCAGCACCTGTCACACAAGAGGCTGTTTAATCAGCAGCTTTGCCTGACTGGGTTATCTCTGTGAAGATGGTTCTTCAGTTTGGCTCCTCGAGGATCAGGCCAAGGGAGAAGGCACGCCTAGGCGAAAGCACCCTAGAAATCTTGCTGGCGGAGACAAAATGAACCAGGTGAACGGACAAGAAGAAGGAAGGAAGGATTTCCCAGCCTGAGTAAACACAAGTGTGAGACTGAGTTAAGAAACAGCTGATTTGTTCCAGTCCAAACAGATGTGGCTGCAGCAGAGATGAGTCATGATGGGCCTTTTAGTCACACTAAGTTCAGATTTTATCTTGCAAGCTACAGGGCTTCTGGAAAAAAGGAGAGATGTGGTCAGATCTGGTTATAGGGAAATCACTCCAGTAGCCCCATGGAAGGTGGAAGCAAAGGGGCACGGCAGAGTCAAGGAGGCCAGTTAAACAAAAGGACGATCAGAAAGCAACGGGGACCCAGTGAAGGCAGGGCCTTCAAGGCACGCCAACATTATTTTCCTCCAGACCAGCTTGCCATCATTCTTACTCATGCATGTGCATGCGAAACAGTTAAAAAACTGACACTTGAGTGTAAAAAAGGCAAAGACGGTCTTAAGGACCTAGCCACAATGCCTGCTCAGCAGTACCAATCCCCCAAGGTTTCACACTCCACTAGCACCTCGGAGCGCACCCCTCCCACGGGCAGGAAGGAAGACACCCAGGCAGCCAGAGAAACACTCAGAAGCAGCAGTAGAGTGGGGGGAAAGTACATTACAGAGCCCAGCATCTGCGTCTAGCAGCTGCCAAGCATCCTCCATGTGTTCATGCAGCTGTCGTGTGATCGCAGTGGAAGACGAACAGAAGGGCAAAGAGAACGTTCCGCAACAGGCTCCGAGTGCCAAGTAGGTAGGTGGGCTCTGGGGTACCCGAGGCCGATCCGCTGGATGATTCTAGGAGCCGCCGCTTACCTTGGACAGTGGCCACACAGAGCCCTTAGGTAGCCAGATCACTCCTGGGCCTGTGCACAGCAGGATACGATCACCACCCTCTGAGCCAGGTGACCCAGGAAAGTGGAGAGTCGAGTTGCCTCACCAGTTTCCTTAGTTTTCAAGTCCCCAGTCTCCATCTCTCGGAGGGTATTGTATGACATATCATTTTGTGTTCACATTTGTGAATCAAAGCTAAATATGGTAGGAGAATTAAGTTCATGACCCCCTTACCACCAAACAATCACAGAGAATACTCAGAGTATCATCATCCAACCCAAACTGGGAATTCCTAGTTTTGACACCCACCTGTGGGCAGCTGGGGGAATGCGTGATGCTAATTATCCTACTCATTCACCCATTAGCTCAGAGATGTATTAAGTACCTACCAAATACATGAGAACATACTAGGCTTTGTGGCAGCTAAAAGAGAAAACTTCTGAAATGTCCGTCCTGCTATGCACTTACAAAGAAGTTCGTCCATTATTTCTTTTCTTTTCTTTTCTTTTTTATAACCAGAGCTAACATGCAGTTGTCTGCACAGTACAGATGTTCCAGATATTTACAGCCGTTGACTATTCTGATTGGCCAGTTCCTTTGTGAACCAGTTGTTACAATACAGCCTTTTGGAGACCACCCAATGCTGCAAGGTCATATTTACATCCTCAAAGCATCACCTCCTAGTGAAGGGCACAGCCAGCAGGGGAACCTCTGAGGGGCCTATGATGTAGCTGGAAGAGGAAGGCATCAGAATGCTGTGAAATAACTCTGTAGTGACAGGGAGCAGGTGCCTGACGGCACAGACTAGAGAGCAGACACAGTGTGCTGGTGAAATAAAAATAAGGGAAAAGTCATTGGGCACCCAAGGCGAACTTGATGAAGAACTTCATTTTGTGGTGGGGGGAGTGGCAACTGAGACAGGCCTTGAAGGAAGGAATGCAGGGTGTGAATTTGGGCTGGGCTTTGGTCGTGGTTGTGAAGAATGAAGATGGAATCCCTGGGTTCAAAACTTGATTCTCCATGTGTAAGATGAGGATGATAACAACAACATCTACTCAGAGGTTGTTCTGAAGATTAAGAGATAATCTAGGTAAAGTGCCTGGTGTAGAATGTGCTCCTGAATGACTGGTGCCGTTACGTCAGTCCCCTTCATACATGGCGAGTGGTAGGTGGTCCGGCTTCCTTGTGCAGAGACTCTTCATTGCCCTCGTATAACACCCAGGATTCCTAGTTGCAAGTGAGAGAAACCACCTCTGGCTGATGAGGATCTGTGAGCAGCTGCCCAGAGAAGGCATTCATTGAAGGGCAATTCACAGAATCACCAGAAAAGCCAAAGAATTGGGTAAGAAAAGGGGCAAGAGCTGAGGGAACCGGGACAGCCAGGACTCTGGGCACAGCCATCCTTGCAGAACCACCTGGTAAAAATGACATTGTTCCTGCTTGACAGAACTCATCAGCGCCGTGTGACAGTGCTCTCAATGCCTCTACAGCCACTGGCCTGAGTACCCGGCTGTATCTTCCTCTTAGTTCTAGAACCCGAGCCTGGGAGGGGCATCTGACTTGTGGGTCTGAGGTACGTGCCCTCACCTCGCTGCCGTACCAGGCGCTGAAAAGTTGGCTTTTAAAAGTTCAACTTTTCCAAAGCAGATGAGCCCAGCCCCCCACCAAAATGTACACAGTAGCCCTGTCTGGTGTGGCTCAGTGGATTGAGCGCTGGCCTGTGAACCAAAGGGTCACCAGTTTGATTCCAAGTCAGGGCACATGCTGGGTTGCTGGCAAGATCCCCAGTAGAGGGTGCACGAAAGTACACATTGATGTTTCTTTTTCCCTCCCTTCCCCTCTGTCTAAAAATAAATAAATACAATTTTTTAAAAAAGATTCATGCATTAAAGTAGGGTCCACACACTGGAAAAGGGTTCAAGTGCTGAGCAGCTTAAAAACAACAATTGTCCAATGCACCTGCCAGGCCCCCCGCCCCAAGCTCCTGCCCACCCTTCTAGTCCACATCCTCGGGCTTCCTGACTGAGGACTTCACAGTCTAGCAATACTGAGCTATTCTCATATGTCCAATGCACTGTGCTCTTTCAGGCCTCTGAGTAGATTTACTTATTGCTCTTTATCTTTTCTCCTCTGCTCCTTCACCTGCTTGCATAACCTGCCAGGGCAGACCCTACAACTTACTCAGCATTGTATTACCACACCTAACATGTCTGTAATATTCGCTCACTCCATGGCTGTTAAATTGAATCTTGACTAAAGACTGTGAGTATATTTTCTTAACCCAAATTTGAAAACAAGTCTGGGAAGTCCAAGGGCACCTGGAGCTGAATACATTAGATTGGAAGCAATCCTAATAGCATAACACCAAACTATTAGGAGTGAAGTCTCAGGAAAATAAGCACCCAGAGTTCTCACCGCCTGGTTCACCTCCCAGCCCCACCCAAACGCCTCTTTCTATTTTTCCAAGCAAACAACATCTGCTTTCCAACAGCCTCCTCACCCCAAACCTGCCTGTCATGGCGCTTAGCTCGCCTTCAGGAACCATCTCCCTTTCTCTCTTGCAGATGCAAACCCATGGCACACGGCTGCACAAACAGAGATGGTATGTTTTCCAACCTCCCTTGCAGCTAGTATGATCTTCTGAGCAAGGCTTGGCCAACAGGGTATGAGTGGAAGCCGTATATGCAACTTTGAGCCGTATCTTTAAAGGAAGAGATGTGCTCCCTTCCCTACACCTCCCACCTCCTACTGTTTTCACTGTGAATATGGTGGTGAGGGCCCTGAAAGATCTCAAAGAGCAAAGTCTCCATACAGGCAGTGGAGGGCCTTCTTCCGGACCGCTCCATGAGGAAGACCTTTGCGTTTTGTTTAAGTCACTGTTATTTTGAGTTTGTTACACACAGCTGAACTCATAGCCTAGTGAATATTACTAATTAAACTTGAAATGCAGCCATTTTTTCATCATCAGCATAGATGCTGGGCACCGACAAAGCTAGGATGTGACCTGTGCGTGGTGGGACTTAGAAGTTCCTGAGCAGACCTCTCTCCTCTGCCTCAAGCCTTTCTCCACCCCCTGTCCTGAAGCTTCCTGGGGGCTTGCTCTCAAAAAAAAAGTGACAATTTCATTCCCTGTTAAAATATAAATAATATTAGGAAGGATAGCACTTCATGTTAGTAACAGTTTTCATACCCATGAAAGACAAAACTGAGATAGTTCTGCTAAGGAAAAAAAAGATTTAGAATAAAAATGTGGAACCACTGAAAACCTATATGCTTCACAAATTCCCTTCACTTTGACCTTAGAATAGATCCAAATGCTTGCACAGATCACAACCGCCTCGCAGTTGTGAATATCTGCTGGTTCAATGCCCTGATCGCCCCTGAGGCAGGTCTCACCGCCTTCGGTCACACTGAGGACAGTGGATTTGCCAGGCAAGGGCCCCTACCCTCCGGGGAGGAACCAGCAACATTGTCAGGTGAGTCCCCATGTCTCCTGTGTCCCACCCATGGTGAAGGAGCAGGAAGGGGGCCCTCTTTGGGACAAGGAAAGCAGCGCCCTTCCTTCTCCCTACCTAAGGTTTCTGGTTCTAATGGATGATACTGCCCTTCCCCCTTTGCCCTTGACAGAGTAGACAGTCTAATTTATCTACCAGTCACTTTTTCTCCATTTTGGGATCTGGTGAATTTCACATTCCGCAGTTGACTCCGCATGCCCCACAGTGAAGGAACCTGTATATTCTGTCAATCTCCATAGCTTTAGGGAATGTTTTCAATGGCATTTGGTGATTAAAAGCAAGATGCAATAGCCCTATGATAAAGAAGCTAATGATCAAGGCCCTATAATAGCTTTTTTATATTACTGCTAAGTCACAACACTCTCCCTCGACTTTTTATTCATGCAAATGAAGTGCAAATCAAATAAAAGCAAACTGTCTGTCAGCAGGTTGGTTTAAATACCAGATCTCTCTCTTTTTTTCTTTCCTTTTAAATAAAGAGCAAACAAGGACAGAAAAGAAACAAGATGGTGCCTTTCGTGTTTGTTTTAATAGTTTTGTTTTTTCTTTTTCTCTCCTCCTCCTGCAGTAGGCTGGAAAGGTCACAAGATAAGTGTTTCCCATTCATATCCCGGAGCTGCAGGTATTTGGAGATGATAAAAAATGCACTTTTTTTGTTTTCCCTTTTTGTTTGGAGGCCTCCTGTCAAAGTGCCCAGAAAAATGCTTCTGGAGCAGATGGAGAAGGCACATGAAGCCGTGCTGGGAGGCCACGTTTCCAGAAACGGGGTCTGTGTCAGCCCTGCTTTTTAACAGCCAGAGCTGCCCAGGGAGCCAGCCACACCAGCCTCGGTGCCCTGCACCCGAGTCCAACAGGGCCCTGAACTCTTGGTCATTCCTAGTGTTTCTTAATCCAGCACCTGCTTCTAGGGACCCCATATTTTTCACCAGGAGACCAACAAGGCTTTTTCACCAACAGGCTTTGGCTTGGTGACAGTGTTGGAAAGAATCTTGAGATAAGCGATCACATCTGCAGCCAAGACAATGGGGTCCCTCCGTGGAGCCAGGCATGATAGGTAACCCCAGAAAAACAGCTGTTCAAGAAGAACAGTTGCAGGTGTCTGCAGGCCTCTTGAACTTGGTGGGAAAATTCCTGACACGCCACTGATTGTCTCATGGTTGTCTTACTGCGGGTGTTGTGATGGGTATTATTCAATTGTGCCTCCAGACTGAGGGGGTCTGGGGGGAATGGCCAACACAGTAATAACCAACAGCGTAACCGCCACCCCCCTACTGTGCCAATGGGTATGATTAAACAACAGTCGACCCTGTTGGGGTCTCTGGAGAGGGCCAATAAATAGCACCCCTCTTCACTGGAGATCTGAACAAATGGATAAATAAGACAAAGGCATGGAAGACAGAAGCCAAGATAAAATCTTTATCACCAACAAATACCACCCCCTCCCCCCGAAGGACACTGATGTGAGAGGCCTGGAATCAGGCAGGGTTGCTCTCCTAGACACACACATGTGAATGAAGATGGTCTGATCAGTGCACAGTGGGGACAGAACTCTTGCTTCTCACAGCAGGTGAATAGCTCCCCAGAAAGGAAGGGGAAGGGGTGGGTCAAATGTGTTCAGTTTATTTTTCCTAAAGGGACTAATCAGATAAGTCATTCCCTTGGAGTGACAGATGGAGAAGGTCCCAGCATTCACACTTTCTACTTGGAGAGAAACATCAGGAGAGTGGAACAAGCTTCCCCTCCCCAGTATCGTTGTAGTGGTGAGGAAATGGACAGCAAGCAGTTAAGAGAAGAGATTTCATTTATGATACCCAATCAGTAAAAGGCAATGTCAAGTCTTTAGACTGACAAGCCCGAGGGCAGCATTTCATCTATAGAGACTGACTCTCAGGGGCCAGGGGGCGTCACCATCACTGCGGCCATCAGCCATTTCCAACCCTTTACCACGTGCCATGTCCTCGCCTAAAGTCTGCCAACCCTCTCCTTCTCTAAACTGGCGCTCCAGGCTGACCATCCAGTATCCTTACAGAAGACCCCCATCAGGGAAAACACCCCAGGTTCTTTACAGCTCACCTTACATGAGAGCATGTTCTGGAGGCCTTTGCATATGGTTCACAGCCCCATCCGGTCCCACTGCTCTCAGCCTCTCATTGACAGAAATACCTCCTTCAAGCTGACACTGCAGAAGCGATTTCATAACAGAAATTACATTTATTAAAGGTATATACTGTTGAGAACATTGGCCATTGCGTTGTTCAGTTTCCTGAAAATAACACACACATGCACATGCAGACACATGATTTAGCCCTAGAGTTGTATTTTTCCTGATTAGAATACTCTTGGCTTAAGGTCATTAGTATAATGACCTTAATACTAATTATCATTAGTATTAAGTTTGTTGTAAATCACTTCAATAAATTGTGTTTCCTTTTTTGATCTGACCATCAGGAAAAGTCAAAACCAAAGTTGTGGTTCAATGTCAATTGAATAGTATAGAACGTTCAAGTCTGTGTGTCTGCAAATTCTCCCTTTTTGAAAACATTTTATCTTACCACATTTCCACCCTGTGCCCTACTTATATTCTTACACAATATTTGTTTTGTATTTTGCAATAGACTAGGTATTCTTACAAGAAATCATAAATTCTAGGAAAGACAGAGACAAATAAAATGCATCCTCTATTTTCATCATTAAGTGTACAATAAACTAATTATTACATTTTATAAAAACATTCAATAAATACATATTTCCCAGGCTTTTAAATTTTAGAATCAAAACATAAAATTTAATTTTATATAAATTTCCAAATACCTCACCAATTTTCATCTGCCATCTAAAATCAAATGTAAACAATTATAATAGATTTTCTTTTTAAGGTTGCTGACTCACATATGATCAATTAGATTCTATTTTTCAACACAGTGATTTATTTAAAGTTATCTTCCTTCATCGCAAAGGGAATTCATAGTGTTAATAGAAGCAGTCAAAGAATAAAGCATTTGGCCCAGGTTAATTCGGGTTTATTTCTATAAATATATTTTAGATTTCAAATCATTAAATGCTTCGCTTTGCCACTGTATTTGCCATGCAAAAAATACTTGCAGTTAGTAAACTTTGCTAAAAAGTCCTCATGAAACATGTCTTCCAAAAGCTCTTTCTGTTGGCAACTGCAGCTAAATTTAATCTCCTTTATATTCTGCTGCTTTTGAGATTGGAAGGGATTTTTTTGGTTCTTGTTTTGGTTCATGTTTTCCCCCAGAAATGTCAACTGTTGCTGTCATTCTTATCAAAGTAGGTTATCTCATTGTTGGTTCATATAAACCAAGCTTATTTCTTACAAAATATTTTTTAATAATCCAAAGTCCAGCCACTACACCAGTTGCTATCAGTCTGGCCTTTAAAATCAGAAGTCTGAGGGACAGAAAATGAGACCCTTTTCTATGTCTTCTTCCCTGTTCCACTCTTGTATTTATAGAAAGTGAAGAGAAACTGGCAAGGCTTTGGATTTTTTTGTTAATTTTTTTAGAAGATGTCTCATATATGGCAATATTTATTTTAAAAGGAGAAATAAGAGCCCTGGCTGGGGTAGCTCAGGGGATTGAGCTCGGGCTGCAAACCAAAGGGTCCCCAGGTCAGGGCACATGCCTAGGTTTCGGGCCAGGTCCCCCAGTGGGGGCCATGTGAGAGTCAACCACACATTGATGTTCCTCTCCCTCTCTTTCTCCTTCCCTTTCCCTCTCTCTCAAAAACAAAATAAATGGAATCTTTAAAAAAAGATAAATAAGAGAGTTTTTGTATTTATCTGGAATGTCTCACGCTTGACATTCATCATTCATTTCTTCAGCCATTCATTCACCAAATGAAGATTGCACCCACTCCACGACAGAGCAAAGCCATATTGTGGAGGAAATCAGAGAAACAGAAGCCAAAACACTTGTCCCTTGGAAGCCCAACAGGCTACTTTAGGAAACACGGCCCACCCAGGTCCTACCATACAGTCAAGGCTACATCGATGCAAGTCCTATTAAGCTGTACCCACAAACACAATTTTGGGCCTCTCATTCAGCAACATATCAACACGTCCACATGAACACAGATCAGCCAGAAAAGCCATGGGCTGAGGCCTTGTGTAGAACTCAGAAAGTAAGACTGTTAGAATCAGCTGAGTTAGATTCATCCATTTTATTTTGATAATTTTTTTTTACCATGCAGTCACTCCTATTTTTGCCTCTAATATTGAGAAGAACTTTAAGAAGGTAGGTCCTGGAGCTAGACTATCCAGATATTTTTAATCTGAAGTATACATTACATAACAATAAAAGGCAAGACCTTGAGATTTTGAGCATTCAGTCTGGCGAGTTTTAGTAATTGTACACGACCATGTAACCACCACTTAAATGAGACATAGACCATTTCCATCACCCCAGAAATTTCCCTATGTGCCTTAGCAGCAATCACTCTCTAGTATTACAAATTAATTTTGTCTGTTCTAGAACTTCATGTAAATGGAATCACAGAGCACGTGCTTTTGGGTTTCTTTCACTCAAATCGTGGTTTTGAGATACTATTTGTTCCTTTGTATTGCTGAAGAGTACTCCACCACACGAATAGAATACTGTTCATCCATTCTCCTGTCAGAGAAAATTCGGGTTCTTTCCAATCGTTGGCTATTATGAATGACTAAGATTGCTACCATCATTTTGTATGTCATTTTGTGTACATGTTTTTCATTTTTCTTGAATGTATACCTTGAATTTGGCATTTCTGGGCCATATCATAGATACAGGTTCAACTGTTTAAGAAACTACCAAGCAGTTTTCCTAAGTGGCTGGGTTGTTTTACACTCCAGCCAACAAATGCATCAAAGTCCTGGTTGCTCACTTGTTGTTCTGAAGTCTTTTTGGATTCAGCCATTTTCATGCGGGTGGAATAGTAACTCGCTATGGTTTTAATTTGCATTTCCTTGGTGACTAATGGCTTTTCATCCACAAGCAGCAAGAAGCAGATGAAAAGAGTTTTGCCTAATTGTTCGTGGTTGTCTTCTTATTGCTGGTTAGTAGGGGCTGTTTTTATATCGTAGACATGAAATCTTTGCCACATATACATCTTGCAAGTATTTTCCTTTTCAGTCTGTGGCTTGAATAGTCATTTTCTTAATGACGGAATGGACCTCACTTGGTCTCTTCTCCCATTTAACTTCTCTAGGGAAGGAGTTAGAAGTACAGTTCTTTTGATACTACTAACAATCAACCTTTTCTTTTCATCATATAAAAAAGGCATTTTTCTAGTTCTCTCTCTATCCACTCTCTGTTCCTTGGTTATGGTCTTTGCTGAACTTGCCATGTCCCTAAAATCATCTATATATCCCTAATCTGAATTCATTTTTTATTCTCTAAACACACATAGCACTTTCTTCACTTGTCTCTTTACTTCTTTCTATAGTAATAGTTTACATGGCCTTGACCCAGACCTCTCTTGAGCTCCAGACCCACATAACTACCAAATATACCTAGCATGTCTACTTGGACATTCCATTCACACTATGCAGCCTCCAAATGCAATTCTTTATTCTGCTCCTTGCAAAGATAATCGCTTTTGGGGCTTTCTGTTGTGATGGGTGGCACCACCGTGTACCAAGTTCTTAGTCCAGAAACCTGGGTGTTTTTTGACTCTCATATCCTGTCCCTCGGCCGAGCCCATTCACTGACCTCCAGACCTTCCATGCTCCTCCCCAAAGATCTTGAATGTATCCTCTTGTCTCCACCCTACTGCTGAGTCCTAGTCCAATCACTGCCGTGTCTCTTCCAGATTCCTGTTTCAACTCTGTCATCTTTCTCCCACTACCATCCAACTATGTCATCTTCCGGGGAGTTTCTAGAAAGTGCCAAGATGTCTCTTCTCAGGTCTTTGCATTTGAAATTTCCCTTGCCTAAACTGCTCTTCTTTAGGGCATCTGAAACAGCCACCCACCCTGATATTCCCTACCACAATACCCTCTTCATTTCTTTCTTAGGATTTATTCCAAACTGTGGTCACATTTCCCAGGTTTCTCTCTCCCACTAAGAAGTAAGATCCAAGAGCGAGGTCTGCATGTTTTTCCTGCTCACCAGTATATCTCCAGGATCCGGCCAAGTGCCTGGCACATAGTAGGCATGTAACAGGAATTACCAAATGAAGGAATGTTTTTCTTACCAGCTGAAATCTAAGATCATGTCTTTCAAATTTTCTATTCGACCCCAAAGCATTGCTTTGCTCCAGTGGGTGTTATAAAAGTCTTTTGCAAACAGTGCCATCTTCCCCAAATCAGTATTCCTGATCTCGCTTCCTATCTCCTGCAATTTTTTCATCCTCTAGCCCATCTATGACCCATAGCCCAACCCCAAATCTGTTGTTTTTCTTACAGATCTATGCATCGCATCTGTAGAGCTGCAGCTATAAGATACCAAATAATAAGCAAAAGTAATTTTTGGCAGATTCAGTCAAATTGGTGATGAAAAGCTAACTCGGTAACGGAGCTGACTAATCAGCACCATCAGACCAGAGATCAGGTGCATAGACACTGAGTCCACACAGAAACGCTTGCTGTTTCCTGTACCTTCCTCTGCCTGCTGCCACACTCCCCTCCTGCAAGGGTGTTTGAGTCTGATCCTCTCAGCCAAGGGGCAGATGGAGAAATTGTTTGCACTTGAGATGAGAATATTTTATCAGACTTCCTACAAATGGGGTCCACTGAATTTTAATCTGCCAGCAAAGCGCTGACAAAAAAGAAGATAAAGTCTCAACAGGACATCCTGGAAGGCCTCCTCAGGAATTAGTGTGTTTTGGATCAACATTCAGTCGATAGATGATAAACTTCCAAGGGCAACCGAGAGAGCGCTGAAATAGACACTTCCCTGGTCCCTCCAGCCTCCCAGTGAAGGCTGCATGGCGGAAGGGACCCTGGGTCAGGAGCCAGGAAGTCTGTGTTCCAGGCCTGGTTCTGGCCCTGACTCCTTAGGTCACCGTCTGTGGGTGATGTCACTTTTCAGTGTCTCAGTTACTCCATCTGTACAATGGAAGGAATGCATCCTATTTCCCCGAAGTGGGTTGCAAAGATGTTTGGAAGTTAATAGGCCATATAGATAGATGAACCAAGAGCTGTTTGTAAAATTTACTGTATTTTGTTCTTTTCTATCTCATACAACTCCACAATAAATGCTGTATAATAGTAAGAGTTGCTGATGTTAATTGAGCAATTACTATATGCCAGATATGTGCAAAGCAAATATATATGCACAAAGTGAACTTTGTTGCACTTTGCACAAATTAGCTCCTTGAACTATTACTAGACTCTGAAAGAGGATGCTTTTGAAAAAGGACACAAGGATATTGAAAGCTAGTATTACCTTATTAATAGATAGATTTTAGTATTGCCTCAGAAAGTATCTTCACAGGCAAATTGAAACCCAGAACCATCCCCAGAACTGCATTGCTACCACCTCGGAAGTACTTCTTCCAGCTCTCTCATACATAGACACAATATCTGGACACACACAAACACATGTGCAAATAATAGTAATTGTGAGATTTACTGTTCACTGACTATGTGCCAGGAACTGTGGCAAGTGTTTTACGAAAAGTATTTCAATGACTCCTCAACCCTTGGAGTAGACACTACTTTTAGCCCCAAGCTGATGACTCCGAGACACGGAGAGAGAGCAGCAAGCCCTAGATCAGAAGTGAGAGACAGAGCTAGAATCAGGGCCCAGCCTTTCTGAAATCCAGAATTTACTTTTCTATCCAGTACTCCAAACTTCCTCTCAATGTATTCTTTCCCCATTTTGATATTTCTAAATTAAGCTTTAGAACTAGTGTGTACATTTAGCACAGAAAGATTTCTGATACTCAGAAACCAAACAGTTGTTACGGAAGCCATGGTACCCGAGAACATAGGAAATTGTGTGGGGATACACACGCAATGGAGTACAAGGCGCACTGGCCCTACCAGTCCCGGCTGTGTGACCTGGGACCAGCCCCTTGGCCTTTCTGAGCCTTAGGGAGGCTATGAAAATGAAAGAATTGAGCCAAATGATACTGAAACTTCACACATGTGTAAACTCTGGTACGAGTGAGTTTACAGGCGCATTCCCCAACTGACAGCCTGGCCAGTGCCCCAGTAGCTCAGGGGGAATAAAGGGGTGCACGCAGCACCTCAACCCAAGCGCGCGCTGCACATTCCTCTCAATCGCAGGCCCTGTCAGCAGCTCTCCGAAAACACAGGCTGGATCCAACGTGCCTGTTCCAGCATCACTTCTGTTTACCCCACCATCAGGATGGTGTCATTTAGCCAGAGCCATCATTCACAGTCCCACCAAATGGCCCATGGAAGAAAAGTTGGTTACAGTCGAAGAACAGATGACAAGTGACAGGCTCTGCTCCTGATTTTTCACAATAACAGAAGAGCCCAGCAACTGCTGTGGTGGTCCAACACCCGAACGCACCATTCCTTTCCAAGCAGACTCGGTCTGCCACTCTCTGCTCCTCTGTGAGGGATGGGGAGCGTCCCCGGGGAAGGCGCGCCTCCCTGTCTTCCCGTGGATGATAATGAGAGACCACACACAGCAGACAAAAACCAAATCACTTATCTCCTCTGCGTACCCAGTGCTGCCCAAGTAGGCAGAGATGGCGAAGGCGGTCGTAAGAATGAGCCGAAGACCAGAAATAGGAGAGGGAAGAAAGGAGAACAGAAGTGCTCAACCAAAAATCAGCAAGTGGGGACAATGGAATGGACCTTGCCAACCCCAGGCAGGTCCGTTCTATGTGGCTTTGTTTCGGTTACAGATAAGCAAATGCGTCTTTTCCCGTGAACCTCCGGACGTGTGCCTGGTGCCTATGGGATGATCAGAAGTCCCGGTCATTGGAGCTGGGAATTGTGGGATTTTTCCCAGCCTGCTCTGAGAAGACAATTCAGTTATAAGGAAAAATGTGTACTGAAAAGGTGGGGTCCAGTTTTAGCATTTGTAAAGCTGGGTCACGTAAAATGGCTATTTCTGCACGTTTGATCTACTAAAGTGGGGATATCGTACGATTCGACCTATTGCTTTGTGGGGCCACTGTCCTAGGTGTTGAAAATATAGAGATAAGATACAGTCTGACCTCAAGGGGCTGCCACACGAGAACCCCTTCTGTAAAGAACTGGCTACACATTAGTTACAACAGCCAAGCAACCCAAGTTCCCATCAATAGACGATAAAAAAAACTGTGGTACATTTACACCGTGAATACTACTTGGCTATAAAAAAGAATGAGCCCTGGCTGGTGTAGCTCAGTGGATTGAGCATGGGCCTGTGAAGCAAAGGGTCATGCGTTCAGTTCCCAGTCAGGGCACATGCCTGGGTGGCAGGCCAGGTCCCCAGTGTGGGGGTGAGTGAGAAGCAACCACACATTGATGTTTCTCTCCCTCTCTTTCTCCTTCCCCTTTCTCTAAAAAAAAAAACAAAACAAAACAAATAAAAAGAAAAAAAGAATGATATCTTAACTCGTACAATGACATAAATGAGCCTACAGCATATTATGCTAAGTGAAATAAGCCAGACAGAGAAAGACAAATCCCATATGATTTCACTGATATGTGGAATCTAATGAACAAAAAAGGAACAAAACAAAATAGAAACGGACTCATAGATACACAGAACAGATTGACAGTCGCTGGAGGGGTGGAGGGTTGGAGGTTGCTGGGAAAGGTGGTGGGATTAAGAAGCACAAATTGGTGGCTACAGAACAGTCACAGAGTTACAGATTACACAACAAGGAATATAGTCCATAATATCATGACGACTAGGTATGGGGCCAGGGGGGTACTTGAAGCAGCAGGGATCCACTCTGTACATGATTTTCTAACCACCCTGCTGTATACCTGACACTCACACAGAATACTATTGAATGTAAACTGCAATTTAAAAAAAAGAATTGGCTGCCAATTGGGGATATTTGGTGCGATGAGAAAGATGCTCAGAGGAAAGTGAGGCAGGGATGTAGAGATACAGGACTGAGGTGAGAGTTCACGCCTTCCGTTAACAGGAGTCCAGACCCAGCAGAACCCACCGGAAGCCCCCTTGCTTCTGGCCATCTGGGCACGTGAAGATCAGCCAGCAAACCCAGAATCTCAAAGCCAGTGTAAGAGCAGGGTGAGGTCTAAACCTGCCAACCTTGACTCGTCTCTTTAGCATTTGTTATTTTTATGGGTCCCTGAATGCTTTCCTTGAATATTAATTTCCCTCAATTCTTTAAGTATATATTAGTTATTACATATTTTTGATGAATATTTGATGGCTGCTTAGGCTGCCAAGAGCACCCATAAATTTCCCAAGTGGATATCTAGTGCTAGGTAAGTGCGGGAGACCTCTTGTGTGAAGCAAAGACATCAATCATGTTAACTCCCTGACTCCACACCTTAATGCCCAAAGATATATTGCTCAGAAGCCCATGACAAGTCATTAAAAATGAATGTCTGGTGGCCGTTTTCATGTCTGCAGAATTCAGCGGCAGAACCTAGGATGCGGCATAAGCTGACAGAGCTCACTAACATCTCTTGGAGCACTTTTTAAAAATTCTCCATTTCTCACTCCCGAACAAGCTTTATAATTTGTGAGGTCAAGTGCACAATGAAAATGCAGGGCACCTTGTTCAAAAATGAGTAAGCACTTAGAGAGAGCAACGGCAATGCGTGACACCAAGCACGGGACCTTTCCGAATGTGGGGCCCTGTGTGACGGTGACATTGGTCACACGACCGGGAAGCCGGCCCCTCCTGTCTCTCTGCCCCTCAGCACTCTCATCTCCCTCTGTCTGGGACTCAGCCTCTCCTTGTAAGCACTTTCAATGAAAACAACTATAACAACGGTACAAACAACAACACAAACAGTATTCCTTAAGATTATACAAGGGTACTCTATTTTCATTATCTTTTATTGTTATTAACCCATGAGGTCAAAGAGGGGTCTTTTCATTAACTCTATAAGTATGAATTTTACCCCAATTACACAAATGAGGAGATTGAAACTTGCGAGAGTTAATCTTTGGTGTCAATTTCACAGGGCCATAGGAGGTCCAGATATTTCATTAAATCTTATTCTGAGTGTGTCTGTGAGGGTATTTTTGGATGAGAGTAACATGTGAGTCAGCAGAGTGAGTAAAGCAGATTATCCTCCCTCATGTGGGTGGGCCTCATCTCATCAGTTGAAGACCTGAAAAGACTGATCCTGCTCCGGCCTGACCTCCTTCGAGCCGGAACCTTAATTTTTTTCTGCTTTTAGACTCAAACTAAAAATCAATTCTTCCTGGGTCTTCGGTGTGCCAAGTGCAAATCTTGGGACTTGTGAGCCAATTCTAATTAATAGGTATATAATTCATAGACAGATAGCTAGATATGTCCTATTGGTTCTATTCCTTTGAAGAATATTGACTAACAAAATGCTCATATAGATTAAGTAATTTGCCCAGTGTCTCAGAGTTGGTAAGTGGTTGAGTTGTGACATGACTACAATAGACATACATCTGGAAATGACTAAAGCGGTGCTGAATAAACGTGTGAACTTGGCCTGGTTAGGAAGATAAGACTAAATACGTAAAGCAGGGCAGAAGCCCATAAACAACTTTCATTGGTCTGGGCAAAAGGAGCTGAGCAACTCAGTACGGAGAGGATGACGCTGAACTCAGACTGGGTGCTCAGAGGGAAAGATGTCGGAGTCCCGGGCTCCTGTCCCAAGGCTGCTTCCAGCAAGATATCTGTGCTGGTCAAACATGTGCCTGCCCCCAGGCCCCAGGCCCTCATCTGAGAAGAGGGTGAGCTGAACTTAATGCCCTTAGTGAGGTTTCTTCCTTCTGAATATTGAGGTTTTTATGGTTCACTTTTATGAGTTTCTGGAAAATAACTGTTCCAGGTGATAGATGCATTTTCTCTTTTTGGTCCTCGAGATGACTTTTGACTTTTCCTCACTGTAACATATCTTACTATGCTAAAAAAATTTGTAGACCGTGCCCTCCAATTGTACAGAGATTTGAACAGGGGAAAAAAAGAGATTTTTGCCTCCCAAATACCAGCCATGCCCAGAGGACCTACTGCCTCAGGTTAAATTCAAATACGTTCACCCAGACTTTCAGTCCCATCTGTGGCCTACACGCCTTATTGGCCATTCAGCGTTCTGAAAGTGGGCAGAATGAGGCAGAAGGCAGCTTCGAGGAAACCTGTATCAGATACCAGCAGTGTCTGTCCTCAGCCACTTTCCTGACTAGTGGGGAAGAATGATTGTAAGACTCCAAGTGAGCAAGACACGGGAGGTAACCAACACTTGTCCAGCCCCTTAATTTGTGCCAGTCCCTGAAGATGGCATTGAATTGACAACATCTCAGGACAACCTTGTGAAGCAGGAAATACCACCCCCACTTGACAGGCACCCACGTGAAGGTTGGAGAGGTGAGATCACTTGCTCCTCGTTGTCCAGCTTCTGAGCAGGAGCTGAGCTCAGAGTCCCACCAGCCCTCCCCTCTGCGTCACACCTTCCCTGAAACTACCTGGGCTGCGTCCCAGTTCTAAAAGGAAACACACTCTGGAATCAATTCGGATGCACTGTACGTGTCCTGAAGCCACTGGTTTATTTTATCAAATATGTTAGTCTTTGGTCGTTGTTTACCAACACCTGGGTCAGGTCAGGAAATTGAAGGTGAATACACTCACTTCCCAGAAAGGGAGTTTATGATGGAAATGATTTCAGTTTCACTCATCTCCTAGGGTCCAGGGTCCTGTTCCTCACCAAAGATTCCCAGGGCTGCATGGGAAATGTCATTCCTGTCCTCCTCTTGCTGGGCCAGTCCGCCTTCTCATGAGCCCAAAGAGCATCTTCATCTTTGTTTATTGCAGTCTCCAGCAGAGAAAATTCCACCTGCACGGATAAAATGATCCCGAGTCCCACCAATCTTACAAGATAATCTATAGCATAACTCCAATCCATCCTACTGTGATCTAAGGCTCTGTTCCCCCAGGGTCCTGAGCATGTGGTGGACATGACCTTGGAACTGTGGAGATATAGCACAGTGCCCAGCCTATCAGGCAACAGCGGAGACTGTGACTTTCTCCTCCCTCGTCACACTTCCCACACAGCCTCACCTCCTCCCTATAGCTCTGCGTCCTTTAATGTTCTCATTTACTTCCCCCTGTTTAGTCCTGTGGTAATTATTTAGACCAATGATTTTAAAGCACGGGCAGTTTCATCCCCCAGGGAACATTGGGCAATGGCTCGAGATAGTTTTAGTTGTCACAACTGTAGGGGTGCTACTGGGATCTAGTGGGTAGAGGCCAAGGAAGCTGCTGAACGGCCCACAATGCACAGGACAGCCCCCACAACACACGTCCCCAGTCCAAATGTCAATCGTGCCACGGTTGACAGACCCTGATTTAGACCCAGGATGGCAAGTTTCCGCCACAAGTGCTCTTCCCCCCCGCCCCCCGCCTGCTTTCCCTGTGTCCTCTGCTGTCACATCTAGTTGGTCAGGGCATTCACTCCCTCTGAGCCCAGTCCTGAACTCAGAATCCTCTCCACACAGGGCTCCAGGCAGCCGCTGGGAAGTGATAGGCGCAGCAATGCAAAAGGAGCCCCAGGGGCCATCCTTGAGTCAGACCCGCTTCGTGTTGGCCATATTTACCTATTTATGCCGTAACCTTCCTGAAGCAAGGATCGTGGGTTGTTTGTTTGTTTTTTAAGATTTCATTTATTTGTTTTTGAAATAAATGGCAAGAGAGGAAGGGAGAGAGAAAGTGAGAGAGAGAAACATTGATCGGTTGCTTCTCATATGCACCCCGACCAGGGACCAAACACGCAGCCCTGACCAGGAATCGAACCGGCGACCTTTCACTTTGCAGGACAGTGCTCAACCAACTGAGCAACACGGGTCAGGGAAGCCGTGTGTTTTATACTCTAGAGTCTCCAGTAGCTCCGAGATGAAGAAGGGAAGTGACAGGGAGAGAAAGAGAAAGAAAGGGAGGGAAGTAAAAAAAATTTAAAGAGAAAAGAAGGGAAGAAAAAGGACATAAGATGTAAAAGAAAAGAATGAAAATAGAAGAGATATAAAGTTCAAGACAAGGCACCATGGAGATCAGCATCTCTGAAATCACTCTAGGAGCCCCTGTGCTTGAGGTGCTTGCTTTGTACACTCTTAGGGTGGCTCAGAGTGAGATGGGCCAACACCACAAATGTCCCTGCAGTCAAGAGGTTGCCTCCCTGTCACGCGAACCTGGTCCCTGAGCTCCTTTGGTCACTGCAGTTGACCCAGGCTCACTGTAAGCATCCCCCACCCCCATCTCTCCCCATCCCTCCCCCACCCCCAAGGGTAGATAGAGCTTTCTTGCCTCGTGATGAGAAAGAGCTGTCATTGGGTTGCCAGTTTTCCCAAAGGCCACACAAAGTGCCCTGAAGAACCGGACTCGGGTTCTTTCCAAATGTGTGTCCTCCTCATCTCAGTGTGGACAGCAGATTCAGGCAAGGGCTCGCATCCCAGTTAGTGCTGTAACACATGGCCGACAAGGATGACCCCAAGGTGAAACAAAATCCTAAACAGTGCTTACTGTTGATAGAGTCTTGATGGACAGATTTCCAGTGTTTTCACAGCTTAGATTTTCAGAAGAGATTTGGCAGGCCCTTCACATTTAAGGCTTTATAGCATTAAAATGGCCCAACCACGTGTCTGGTTTGAACTCTTCCCTAATAAATGTGGAAGTGTGGGCAAAAATTCTCATCTACACAAAGATCACTTCTTAGAAATAACAAGCCTTGTTATTGAGTAATCAAAGTGATCGATTTGTTAGAAAAGTACTCTTCGAAGGCACGTATAGTTTTTGGCACTGTGCATTATTAGGATTTTTTTTTTCAGCTCCACAGCATTGCCAACCAAACACCCCAGCATCTCGGAGCCTTGCCTGTAGCCCTACAAGCTGAACCTGCCTGTCTAAGGTACAAAGCGTCAGCTCAGTGCATCTTCCTGTGCTCAGCTCCCCCCGTGACCAGACTCACAGCCCCTTCCCACTGATTTTTTTTTAAGTTTCTTGAACGTATTCCTATTGTCAGAGTCCATCTGTTATGTCTTTTCAAGGGTGGCATATTTGGGACCCCACGTCATGTGAAATTCCACAAAGGAACCTTCTTTGTCCATTGTAAAATAAAAGGATCTCTCTTCTCCCTGCTCTGGGCAGAAGAGAGCTGTTTGGATGAGGTCCCAATCCCTGGAGAGAAGACACGGAGGAGGCAGGAAGAGACCATCCTCTTCTGTGGATTCTTACTTAGTTCCTACTGCCTTTTCTACAGGGTGGCCCGGAATAACACAAGTAATTTAACCTCAGTGAACAACTGAGCGACAGCATGCAGAGACTTCACGAAAGTTTGAAAGAATGTAGCTGAAGTGGGACTACATGTGAATTCAGCATTTGTAGAGCCACGGCATTCTCTGAGAAAATTCTAGAAAAGAAGTCACAGGGCCACCATGCCCTCCACTCCCTTTCCCAGTGACTTTGGAGCGGCTCCGTTTTGTGCCCCTTTAATTTCCAGGCAACCAGGCCGATCAGGACCTGTGTGGGCAATGCCCCTGTGAAAACAGAGGCATCTTTCATCACCTTTGCCTCCTGTAGAGAAGAAACCCGTTCTCATGTTTTCCCCAGCTCAGTAGCTCAGGGCTTTGCTAATCTTGCTGAACACTTCAGTTTTTAGATGGTATATCAATGAGGCATTCAAACAGAGCAGTTTATACACAAAAATTCTGTCTGCTTTGTAAAAGATTATCCTTTTATAAACACTCTGCAGAAAACATAAAAGCAAATAGGGGACAGCACATAGAACAGGAAAGATGTTAGCAGGGAGATTAATGCTGAATGGGTCGAAATGAATGGCGCTTACTAATACGAGGCCCAGAGACTTTGGCTGCAGTGAGACATAAATAATGGGAATGACACATCGTTTATTCGGGATAATGAGTTGATCCAAAGTAGAGGCCTAGGACAAGAGATTAAAGATTAAATGTCCATCTCCTGATGAATATCAGTAGCCAACTTTAACCTTTTCCTTCCAAAAGTACAATTTTACTTGAACGACTATATGTGCTTATGCTTCAGTCCGGAAACAGGATCCCTAGAAAACAACCGACGTCGTTTGCATCGTTTTCTTCTCCTGGAGGAAAACACTCTTCCACGTTTCTAGACAGGAAGTACAATTTCATTTCTGGGCCCTGAGCCTCTGGGTGCCACTTTAAGGAAAGATTTCCCCCTCGATGTTCTGTATTTGAGGGTTCTAGCTTAGGGACTCTGCTCACATCTCTGCGTTCATTCATTTAACAATCAGGTGTTTCAAGAGAAAAAAAAAAGCAAGACTGGCCCAGTCCAATAGGGATTTCACAGAGCTCGTGAACGCTGTAGAATGGCAGAATAAGACAAGCCTTAGAGACCATCTCATCCAACCCCCCCCAGGCCATAGTGAGGAACCTGAGGCCCGAGGCCAGGGGGGGTCCTGGCCACAGTCCCACGGCTACTTAGAAGCAGGGCTGCCACTCTGTTGAGGTCTTCTGGCTTCCCACCTCTCTACCCAGTCCACTGTGCCCTCCTCCCTCTGTTCCCTCAAGTCGGAAATAGTGACCAAAGCATCTTGCTGGGAGAACCAGCACCCCACATGCTAACTTAAAGCTCTGAATTTACACCCCCCTACAAAAAATCCTTATAATATTGGAAGCTCTGAAAAAACAAAAGTTAGGAACAAAAAAAAAAGTGGGGGGATGGTAGGAACTGGAGCAGTGGGGGTACATGTAGGAGAGGAAGGTGCGAAAGGAGCAGACAGCAGTCTCAGATGCTGGCCCTGCCAGCCTCCAGCCCCTGGCACAATTTTGGAAGGGTCCATTAGTGGCCCTTCCTTCTCATGGGGTAAGAAGACACCAGGCAAGAAGTAATTGTGCGGCTTGCTCATTTCTTGGAGCCATGTAGCTGCCCCCTGTTCATAAACCAAGACTAGGCTGGGGGGGGGAGCGGTTGTGGCTAGTAAATGTCAGTGGACTGGGGAGAGCAATAAGTTCAAATTTGGCATTAAGGAAGGAAGGAATGAAAGAAGGAAAGAAGGAAAAGAGGGAGGGAGGGAGGAAGGGAGAGAGAGAGAAAGAAAGAGATAAGGAAAGAGAGGGAAAAAGGAGACAGAGAAAAAAGAGAGAGAAAAAGAAAGGAAGGAAGGAAGGAAGGAAGGAAGGAAGGAAGGAAGGAAGGAAGGAAGGAAGAAAAGAATGCACCCAGGCCACCAACCAGGCGTGAGCAGGAGACCATCACAGGTTAATTCCACAGCTGCTCACCTACGGAGAGCAAGGTCAGGATCTGGCTGGTGTCCCATATGATATCAGTTTGGTGGTTTCAGTCTATGCTCCAGGGAACGTTTGTCTCGGAGCCAAACCAACGTGCATGCACGGTTGGCAGGCTGTGCTCCGGAGGCCAGCGGTGAGGAGCCCTGGAAGTATATCCATTTTCACTTTGCAAGTATTTGCATGCCGACAGCCTGGCCTTCGCTGCTCTTTACAGAAAGAGAGGAATTTATGCTTCAGAGACACTGTTTTGAACTCTCTTACCCCGCATGAGGGTGGTGGAGCCAGTAATTCCAATCCTTCCATTCTCTCTCCTTTGGGGACGCTCTGAAGTTCTTCATTTTGTCAAAGGTAGAAACAATCAAACCACTTCTTAGCTAATAAAGCTATTCGTGGGGCCACCCACCCGAACTTAGCAGGAAACAATTTTTCGGGTGACTCGCCAATTTCTGCTTCCATGGGATAATCAAGAGAAAAGGCAAGATATTCACGGGACATGCAACTAGCATTTTGTAAAGAGAAGAATATGTTAGATAGAAAGCTTTAAAAACGAGTTTTGTGAAAGAGGCCATGATAAACTCAAACCTTATTTGGAGCACTGAGCTTGCTCGATGCTAAGGACCTAGGAAGGCACAGCACCACCCAACCTCCCTAAACGGAAAGAGGACCCACAGGGAAGTCACTAGTGAACAACACATTTCAATGTTTTCATCAAATAAGGTGAAATATTTGGTGCACACAGGTGTGGAAACAAGAGGAGGGAAGCTATGAGGAGGAAGATGGTAGAAGGACTTCCTGAAAGAAGCATTAGGTTTCCACTGAATCTTTTCATGATGCCCAGCCCCAGCTAAGGCCATCATCAACAATGAGGGGTAAGAAACGGAGTGTGGCGCTGTGCTAAGCACGCGGCTGCGCAGGGTCAGAGTTCCAGTTAAGCTTTCCCAGGACTTAAAAACAACCTTCGCTCTCCAGGCCTTATGGACACGCCCTTGTGGGTGGAGCCTATGAGTAGATCCGACCTTGAAGACCAGGCAGCCCCCAAAAGAGACATCATTGTCTCTTTACCTCCCCAGAAACATTTTAGTGATTTGTAAAAACAAAGGAATTCCTGAAGCGCAGTGGTCAGTTGGGCTTGAGAATTTCTTTCAAACTGGCATTGGAAAATGTCACTCTACTAGTGAGTAGCTACTGAGGCTTCATAGGCACTCCCTGAATTGGCTCTTTTTCTCAGATTAGCAAATTCTCAGCAAATTACAAGCTCATGCTCATAGCTCCCAAGAGACCTGCCTCTGGCTGTGAACTACATTTGTCCTCAGGGCCAAAGCTACCAATAAACATGGGGATCTTGATAGACCTAATTCCTATTTTTCCCAAAATATGTTCACTGAAAGAAAAAAGATCAATATTTTCACAGATCAAATGAGAAAGAAAAAAAAGTCCCTTTTATGGCTAAAACAAGTAGTGAGTGAGTTCTAGAAGGCCCCAGATTCCAACACATTTCCCACCCCCCCATGGTGGGCCTCCTTGTAAGGTTGATTATATTAATAATCTAGATTATTAACAGTTAATTTTCAGCACCTAACCTGGTGGCAGACACACAGTAAATGACTGATAAAAAAGAAAGCTTCTTAAAAGACATACTGAATAAATGATACTTAGAGTAGGCAGCACCCAACCCCAGATAAGCCGGTTATGCGAGTCAGGATCTGTCTCCTGGCGGAGAGAAGGACAACAACTAGGAAGGAAATCTAAGCCCCCAATGAAAGGGCCACAGCCCTCCAGGTGCTCTCCACACCCAGGGAAAGCTGGGATAGTTAGGGAGGCTGTGCGCACGCAGGGCGCATGCGTGTGCACACCTGATGCTTGACCCGGGCAGCCAACCACAGTTCCGCCCTGCCTCTGCTCTGCCACGCGGGTCTTGATGTAGTCAGCTTCCACGAGTACTGGCTTAAGGACCAGACGGGGGAGACCAAAGCAGAACAAGCTTAAAACCTGCAGCAAGGCAGAACTGGAAAAATGGAGCAGGGACGAATGAATACTCAGATTTCACAAGGTACATCCATCCCTTCATCGGCATGAAAGTTACAGGCTGAAATCCATCCATTTCCAGGTTGAGTCTGCTTCCACTGTTCATCTGTCCCTAGTTAGGGGCAATCTACTTTGTAATATTTATGTAGCATCTAATTTTCAAAGAATCACCTGAGCAAATGCGGAAACGGAGGTGCTGCTGCCATGGTAAAGAGACCCCAAAGGCAAAAGTGATGGGATGTTGAACATTGCTTTGCAGGGTCAGGACCCAAAGTGGTTTCTGCGTTGGAACCCCTGGCCGCTCACTCACTTTGTGAAGCAGCAATGGACACAGAAATGCAGCTTTAAAAATCTAGGGGTTTCAGGATTAGGTATCAGTTAAGCAAAAAAGCTCCACCTTCAGCCAATATGCTGAATTGATTACGTAAGGGAAGGCTTGGTGAAGCAGGAACACCGGAGGAAGGAGGATCTCAGTTAGGTCCTTTCGCTGCAAGGAGCAAACTCCCCCACTGGTACCGGGAGAGAGGTTCCTTTTATTTTGGTTTGGTTTTCCTCCTCCTATTTGACCCCAGGAACCAGCAGAGAAGGGCGACTCCTCCCTGCTGCCCAGTTCATGTGCAGCATTTTGTCCCAAGAGCAGTAAAAACCTAGCTCTCTTCTTAGGAGAGTCAAAAACAAGTCAGGCTAATTCAGAAACAAATGAAACTGTTTCTTCTCGAACTGTGTCCATTTCATAACTCAGACAGTGATTTCTGGGTGATGACTGAGTAGTCCGGAAGCACTGTGTGTGCCATTCATCGTCGGGATTCACATTTCTTTGCCATCGGACGATATATTATTTCTAACGTCCTTTTTGTACTTTGTTTTTACGAAGTATGTTTAACTGTTGGGCTCTCTATAGTCTGTGAAATTTCAGTGTTTTTAAACTTTTTTCTATAATATTAATGGGAAATTTAGCAATATACTATGTGTTTATTTTAAAATGTTAACTTGTTACTTGTAACTAAATTTTTTAAAAAACTTTATTCATTTATTTTTAGAGAGGGGAAGGGAGGGAGAAAGAGAGGGAGAGAAGTATCAGGGTGTGGTTGCCTCTCCTGTGACCCCCACTGGGGACCTGGTCTGTAACCCAGGCATGTGCCCTGACGGGGAATTGAACTGACGACCCTTTGGTTTGCAGCTCACACTCAATCCACTGAGCTACACCAGCCTGGGCTGTAATTAAACGTTTTAACCAGAGTAATACCAACATTTTCATTGAGAAGAAATTTTCCAGAGCAAACTTGATTGGTTTTTAATGGTTTCACTATAATATACCTAAATGTCACTTTCTTTGTGTTTATCTTTTTTTCAAAAATTTTATTGTATTTTTTTCCATTACCACTTCATCCCCTTATACCCCCTCCTCCCCAACTACATACATACATCATGCTTGGAGTTTGCTGAGCCTCTTGAATCTATGGGTTGATGTCTTTCATAGGTTTCTTGGGAGGTACTTGACAATTATTCGTTAAATATTGCTGCTTCTCATTGCCTCCCATTCATCTGAGACTCCAGGTCCACACAATTCACTCTGTTCCATCTCTCTTGTTCTGGCCAATTATTTTTATTTTCTTTTTCTTCCCGTAATCCTGTTTAGCTATTTCCTTCGCATTTGTCCTTGACTGCACTAATCCCACCTTCTGCTACATCGAGTATGCTGTTAAACTTAAACAACAAATTCTCATTATTAGATATAATCGTTTTAGAATATAGAATATTTGACTGATTCCTTTATGTAGATTCAAATTTTCTGTTGATCCTGTCCATCTTTTTGTCCCTTTTGTACATCTGTTCCTCCACTTTATTTAATATATTATAATAGTTGTTTTAAAGTCTTTGAGCTAATTCCAACACCTGGCTCATCTATGGGTTTGCTTCTATCTCTTGCTTTTTCTCTTGGTTGTTAGTCACGTTTTTCTGCTTCTTCCCATGCTTCATAATATCTGCCCGTAGAGCGAACATCAAGTGCGAAGGGCCTTAGCGACTGAAGTCTTTGTAACTTCCCTCAGAGGCTTTGCATTTCTTCTCAAAGGCAGACAGGGAGGGAGACGGCTCACCTTGACCCAGCGACCCAGCGAGGAATTCAGCTGAACTGGAGCCAGATGGCAACTTTAGTTACAAACAGCCCACCTCTGTTTCCAGATGTCTCAAGGAGAGTGGAATGTTTTCTGTAGATCCGTAGAGAGAGTCTCCCAAGCACTTTAAGCAATGAGACGCTTCGCTCGGCTTTCCCAGCCCAGCCTCCTAGCCTCTGGGGCCACATTTGCAGCTCTCAGCAAATGTCCCTCAGGAAAACTTGGTTAAGACACCTGGGGCTCTCCCAGGTCCCAGCTCGTCAGCTTCCTCTACCCATTCGTCTTTCCCTGCTGGAGTCCCTCTGTCTAGGCCAAGCCTGACTGACCCTCAGCCTATGACCGTATTTCTAAGTGTCTCCAGGCAAGAAAATGGCCAGTAATCTCAGCTAACCTGGGAGGAGAACTTCCCTCTGGAATGTTACTTTATGGAATAGTTCTTGCTTCCTAGTTCTCCAATGTCTTTGAAAATATATATTTTCAAATTTATCTAATTTCTTCTGGTTATTACAGAAGTCAACAACCTCCCACAATATATTACTGAAAAGCAGAAGTTCCCACTAGTCCAAATTGATTGTACAAATAATTTTCAGCATAGAATAGAAAAGCGTTTCCCAATATTATTCTATTTCATATTTTACTGACACGATTTTTATCTAGTTCAATTTTTCCATGCAATTTTACAAAAATTTTGATTTGTTGAGCAGTGTTTTTGACCATATAAATTACATCATTCATAGCTTCTGCCATTGTGCGTTTTCCTCTGTGACTGTAGTTTCTACCAAGTTTAATTTTACCCAATCAAGTTGTACAGATCTAAATTTAGTCGAGAAGAGTCCCTTCTTTAGTCAAGTTTTAGGTTCTAATATATTTACCAAATGCAGTTTTAGATACTGTAATTTCTATTTTGCATTGATTATCTTCACCAGGAATAGCCATCAAAAACTCAATAAAAGAGCAATGATATGTATTTAAGTCTTGCTTCATTTCTAAGAAAATTGTGTGCAATTCTCCTCAAATAGTCCTGAATTTTTTAGATTCCTGAATCGGTCAAGTGCATTTCCTACAAATTTCTTTTACAAAAAATTGTAAAAGAAATGCTATGTAGTCCCCATCTACATAGAAATAGTACCTAGTCTTGGCAGTGCAAAGAGCAAAATGACAAAATTGGAGTCTCGGGCCTGTACTGAAAAGCAAGATCAGCGTGCCTTGCATCATAGTTGGAACACTAAGAGCACAGGAACGGAAACAGCTCTAAGAGCTGGAGGTGGATTCATCTCAACTTGCTTTGACCTTGCTTCTCTCCGTGATTCAGTTCTTACCTCCACTCTACCAACGAGCTTCCTCTGATGAATCACGAGCGTTCTACTCCCTCACCACTTCAGATCTCCCCGAGTCCATTATGGCTGTCCTGGTCTCTCTCTCTGTATCATGACCTTTCCGCTTTAATCCCCTCTCCTTTCTTTAGTATGATGTCTGGGTTCAAAGTTCTGAGAGAAGAAATGTGACTAGCCAGCCCAATGTAGTCTGAGGGCTCCAAGGACCCAAGTTCAGGAAACGTAGCTCAGGCGCATCTCTAAGCCAGTATTTCTCGGTGTGGTCTGCAGACCACCTTTGGGTCTGAGAATCCACTTTCTACCTTCCACAGCCCTTTGTCTTTCCCCTGAGCTATACTTCTCTCTGCCATAAGGGACACCAGGCAAGAGACTGCTGGGCTCCTGGCAGACTTGCCCCACCCTGTACCACACACACACAAAAAGCACCCCGGTCAGACCCAGTGTCAGATCGATCTGGGTTCAAATCCCAGTTCCACCTCCTACCAACTGATCCTGAGTTCCTAAATTCTCTGAGTCTGTGTTTCCCTATCTACTTAATGAGAGAGTTATGTCTGCTGTACAGAAAGAAATGACGTAATATATAGAGAGCCTGACACAGAGTAAGTCAAGTCCCTGTTCTTCTTAGGGCCTGTCCATGACGTCACCTTCACACACGCAGAGGATACTCAGTAAATAGTGTGTGGCCGGAACCAAGCAAAACGCATGAGATGAACCCAGGAAATCAATGAATGGATTTGCCAGCAAGAGACAGTTCTTTTTTTCCCTCCCTGCCAAGCCCAATTCTCCCAGAGATGCCGCATTTCTTTGGATAACTCAGCAACCACTCCATCCAGATAGAGTCTCTCAGGCAGGCAACATGTTTACAGTCAAAACGCTCACTTGCACTTCAAGTTCCCAATCCCCTGCTGCTACTTTCTGCAAACTTAATTAATTAGTTGCAGCTAACATTTGTTCAACCTCATGCGGCAATTGGGAGACTGAAGGAAACGAGCTCTCATAAACTAAAAACATTTCAAAATATTGTCTTCTCCCAAGAAAACATTTCTTCCTTTTTTTTTTTTAAATTCACACTCCATTTGGATAACTTCAAGGTTTCAGAAGAAAACAAACAAGGGCATTCCAATTAATGTTGATTGTCTTTAACTATTTCACTGCCGTGGCTCTATGTCACCACTCGTTATCTTAAGCATTGTCATCTTTTTTATAGGCGATGCAAGGGTTCCTCTACCTGTCTCCTTTGTGATGCTCAGGTAATTATATCACATTTGGTCCTGGTGTGAAAATGCCTGCCACATACTCCATCTGTCAGCAGATTAAGACGTGCCTAAACCCTAAGTGATAATGTTGCCTTAGAAAATTAAAAGATCAAGTGCCGTATTGAGGGCAAGCAGGTACAGTACCTTTTTATTTTTCTTATTGATTTGTTTGTTTTACTACCGAGACATAAGAACACTGACTAGGACTAAATTATAGAAACAGTGGCAGGAAAATGGGCCTGCAAGCTCATTCACCCTATCCCAATAGATTAATCCAAGGGTTTCCAACTGGCCATTCTGATCTGTAGGGCTAAGTTAAGCTACACGTTGAGTATGTGTGACCTGTCAGGGGAAGCTCCTCCAATGACCAATGAGTATGAGACAGTGTCCCGATTGCTACCCTTCCCATATCTGCCATGATTAGGGGGCAGCATTTCCATACAGAAAAGGCTCCACAGTATTGGCTGTGTCGGCAGTGCATGGTGGGTGAGGCACTCTGTATGGTTCTGTTGCCGCTGTTATGAGTAACATGGTAGCAAGAACCTGGAGTTTAGAGACCTGAGTCTGAACCACAGCTTTGCTCATAAACTGATCGACTCATGGCCTGGGATACAAGAGAGAGCAGGTCAGGGTGGTGAGCAGTGAGTGATATGGTGTGAACAATGACAAGTGGAGGAAACAGTTTGGGGGGATGCTTCTACGGGTTTTGTGAGACTCTGATAGAATGGCCATGACTGTGTGGAGTGATCACCAATTTCTTTTTCATTGCATTTTCATCTTTTCTGTGCTGATAATAATGATAATATTAAAAAATGTGTCGCAAACACAATTTTTAAGGATCATTGCTTGCTTATACAATGGTAGTAGAAGAGAACAAAAGGGGAAAATTCATAATGTATAACTTCCCCGGTCAGTGTGGCTCAGTTCGTTGGCACGTCATCCCATAAATTAAGTGTCATGGGTTTGATTCCCGATCTGGGCACATACCTGGGTTGCAGGTTTGATTCCTGGTCGGGGCGCATATGATTCCCACACCCAGGTGCATACAGGAGGCAACCAATTGGCACTTCTCTCTCTCTGAAAACTATAGAAATATGTCCTTGGGTGAGGAGTAAAAAAAGAATGCATATACTAAACCTCTAATCACTAAGTCAGCACCTTCTTTTGTAAGAAATGTAAGGGTGTGAATGTTTTCAGAGAGTCAGGTCAGCACTAGAAAACAAATCAAAGCTACTATAACAACAGAAAAATCTTGGTCTAATTTTGTATAATACCAATAGTTATTTATATAATACCAATAGTTATTTGTGTGAGTGGAGATAAAAGTATCTCCATTTATACCTAACTAGAATAGACATGGTAGTTAGTATAATGTTGTATATCAGATTATATTTTTTCTAATATGTGTTTGCTTTTGCTCAGTTTTAACATTGTCTTGCTTGTGTGTGTGTGTGTGTTCAGAGAGAGATTGATAGAGCAAATCTCTTTCTCTATATATAATATATTCATGTATATTTTATATATTAGTGTTCAAATAGAGATAAAGATGTAGACATATGTTGGGTTGGCCGAGAAGTTCATTTGGTACTTTCCATAAGATGGCTCTAGTACTGCTTAATTGTCTTTAACTTCATTTGAGACAAGTTTGTTAGGTTGTATCGTGACAAGTGACCTATCAGCATGCATTAAAAAAACTTACCAAAATTGGTAAAGTTTTGTGTAACTATTTTAATATTGAAGCTAGAAGAAAATAAACAACGCTTTCAGCACATTGTGCTTTATATTTCTCTACAGGTAAAACAACCAAAATGCAGAAAAAGATCTGTGCAGCGTGTGGAGAAGATGCTGTGGCGGGCCGAGTGTGTCAGAAGCGGGCCGAGTGTGTGCACACACTCTCTGAGTGTGTGCGAAGTTTCGTGCTGAAAAGTTCCTGCAGGTTGATGCTCCACAGTCTAGTAGATCAGCTGAAGCTGATGGCGATCAAGGTGAGTCGTTAATTAAGAACAGTAGCCAACATACTCAAAACACCCAGTAAAGTTACTGGTAAAAATGAATAACGTGTCTTTTATTTTACGAAAAAAACTAAACGGACATTTTGGCCAACCCAACAGCATGACCTCCGTCTCTCATCCTATATATTTTATACACATTTTATATGTGTGTGTACACACAGACCTGAACAAGAATATACAGAGCAACCTCCATATGTAGCAAGGAGGGCTCAAAGCATAGTAGACCTTTAGTTGCTTATCAGTTTTCAGTAGCCCTTCTCCTTACTAAAACAACCAGACTCTGTTGAGGATGGAAGTCTGTCCACCCAAGAGAACAATATTTGCAACATTACTTGCAAGTAGGCGTGGCTCTCTATCTCGCTGCTGACCAATGAAAAGTAAGCAGAACTGGGGTGGGTGGAGCTTCCAGGGAAGCAAGATAGAGGCAGGGCTCATTCGGTTGGCAAGCCCTTCTTCGCCTTTTCTCTTCACTCTGTGCACTGACGCTGTACTTAAAGGGGACCAACCAGCTTGGGATTCCAAAGTGACAAATCCACGCTGAAGATGTCTAAGTGAAAAGGTAGAGGGAGGTTGAGTCTCAGCTCTTATTGGGTTTTGCCAAATCACCTTTGGATCACCTGCCTCCATAATTCTCATATTCAAACTCCTATTTTTTTCCACCTGTTTCTTTTTATTTTTAGTTTGTAAATAACATGGGAAGTCACTATGAATCAAAGCATAGATACCCAAACACAATATACAATCCAAAACATCTGTACAGCATTTGGGTACAAACCAAAGGGAATGTCCATTCCCATACAGAGATCTGCTGAGTGCACTGTTCCTGGGTTGTCTTCTAAAGATGGAAAAAACGACTTTGGTCATCAAGGCTGCTATGGCCATATTAGACACTGGACTACCTAAGCCTCTGTTTGGAAGCCTTTATTCTTAGCGGCCAAATATAATTCCTATTGGATGCAAGAGGAATATTGATCATCATCCTCAAGGCATTTATAGTTTTGCTGACAAAACAAGGTAGGCATTTATGTTTGACCTGATGAAACAACGTAGACTTGGATATGGATTGAGTGCTTTACAAACAGTTGAACTGTAAATGCTACAGGAGTTCAAAAAAGAGGAAACTGTGCCTTCACGTGGAAAAGACCTCAGCCAGCCCTAATGCCCGGGGAGACGTTAACAATTAGAGAGTGGGTTCTAGGCAAAGAGAATAGAATGAATTCAGAACCACAGAGTAGGGGAGCAGTGCAGTTTGCTCAATGACTGGGTCAGGATTTGGGGTAACTGAACATGAATTGGA
Organism: Sturnira hondurensis; assembly: GCF_014824575.4. Taxonomy (NCBI): domain Eukaryota; kingdom Metazoa; phylum Chordata; class Mammalia; order Chiroptera; family Phyllostomidae; genus Sturnira; species Sturnira hondurensis. The sequence continues at coordinate 15,471,072 of NW_028094846.1, read as the reverse complement.
ATAAGTACAATGTGGTTAGGAGGCAGCAGCCTTGAAAAATCGGGCCGTGGAATTTGGATTTGTAGGTGGTATGTGGCTATTACCCATCATTTCCTTGTGTCTTTTCCCGGCCCCTTGGCTACTCTCTAGGGCCATGTTTCTAACTGCCTGTTAAGATAGTTCCTTAAGACTTCCCAGGTATAATCTGTTTCAAAATAGAGCTCATTGCTTTCCTTCATCAAAAAATCACTGCCGTTATCAACCATCCAGCCTTTTAGTACAGAAATGTTGGAGCTGTCTTTGACTTATTCTCCTCTCCCAACTGCTATATCCAGTGCCCCCTAGCCCCATCTTTCCTTCCTTCAAAAATGTCCCCTGAATTCATTTCTCTCTATCCATTTCCACCATCACCATCTGTGGTTCTCTTTTAACCCTGTCTCCTGCAAAGGCCCCCTAATAAATCTCCCTCCTGACAGCTTCTCCCTGCTATAGTTACCTTATAAATCACTGCAAGAAAAATCTTCCTAAATTACTACATACATCGCATTACCCCGTTCCCCATCACACACAGTCAGGAGCCTACATTCCTCTTCTGAACTTACAGATCTTTCGTGCTATTGCCACCAGAGCCGTCTACCTTACTTCCCAGCACACAGAACTGCACCAGTGTGGTAGTCCTCTGGGCCTCGCAGTGGGCCTGCTTCCCTCTGCACCCATTCTCAGTTCCTACTCACTCAGAGTGTCCGCAGTTTTCTTGTTTGGGTTGTCCAGAGACTCTTCATTCTTAGTATTCAGTGAGCTATTCTCTTCCTCGAAGAGACCCTGAGCCCCTCTTTTCTGAATTCCCACCTCGTTTACAGTTTTGTTATGCAATATATTACTTCTAATTATTTATGTGTTTCAAGCTGATCAGGGAAGCAGATTGTAAGAGTGTAGGATCCCTGGGAAGTTGAAATATTTCCCATCAACTCGCAGGGTTGAGAGACCTCTGCGCTTCCGTCCCTGCCAGAGAAAATCCAATTACATAGCCTTCAACGGAGTAGACACTCAACAAATACCTATCCAATTAATAATTTATGAAACTTTTTCGATAGTGTGTTAGGCCAATACAAACAATAAATACTTGTTGAGGATTTGATGACAATGAGCTGATTGAGGTTTAAAAGCAAGGACACCATCAGGGGGACTGATCACTCCTGTTTTCCATGTCCACGAGTGCTAACTCTGCCAGGAGAGCTTCAGATGCCCTAAAACTGATAGAGCTTACAAGAATTATAAAAACTAAAGGAAGTTCCATCGTTGTGTAGAATTTATTATGGTTTAATGACTCCTGCTCCTAGTTTGTTGAAACCCCATTCGTGGACAAATTTACCTCCAATTTCTGGACAATTCTCTACACCATGCTCAAAAGGTAGTAATTATTTCTAGCTGAAAATGAAAAGGTATGGAACTGAACCAGCTGTGCCCATCCAACATACCTAATAAATTCCAAATACCTGTATCATCCGTTTTCATTTATAGATCCATTTAATACCACTTGGTATTTTTGTAGTTTTCTCTTTTGAGTCAAAGGAAAGTATTCTATTAGCAGGCACAAAGAGAATACTTACTGAAAGGTGAATCTGGGCAACAAGAATTATATCCTTAAAGAAACAATTCATATAGATAATTGATACATTTGCTCATTTCTCAAAAACAGAACAAAATGACATTCAATTAATAGATATACACCCTTGAAAGTGTATTATTACTAAATCAACTACATTGCTTTGTTTTAACAGGCCATATGATACATTAGAAAAACTGTAGATAATGTGTTTTAAAAATTTTCCTTTTATCTTGACATCACTAAATGATTGGGAGTATTCACCATTAAGTTCTTTAATGACAATATCCTTTCTCTTACAAATGCCTTTGAAGTCCTCTACCGCCTATTGCAAGTATTTGGATACTTCCCCAGCAAGGGTGGGCAAGAGGCCAACACAAGCCACCAGGTGCCAATATTACACCTGACAAATTAGCCACACGACTGGAAAAGGGTGGGTCCATCCTCCTGTTAGAGGTTCATTTCCTCTCATTTTCTCATGAACAGGAAGTCATTGGAATGGGGAAAAAAAACTTTCCTTAAAGACCCATATGACCAAAGGTCTGCACTTATTAACTCTTTGCTAACAAATAACTTGGAAGCAAGTTCGAATGAACCACAAGACTGTATTTACAGTGCCTTGTTTGACCTGATTGATAACCTGGGTTCAGAATGCTGTGATTTAGTTAACACTCAGGGTGTTCATGGAACAGGTAAACATGCCCTTGGATGTCATAGGGAATCATTACAGCCGACAGAAGAACAGGTCTACCCCGGCCCTTGCACAGACCTCAGGAAGCTGAAGACTAAAAGCATCTTAACAAGATCCAACCAAAGACATGGGTTAGGGCCAGAACACTATATAACTGACCCAATTCAGCAAGACCGATTTAAAGAATCAGTTCGAATTTAAAGAATTTAATCAGAGTTGACTGAGATTCCATAAAATACTGCACTCTCTTCACATACCCCCTTTGATCTAATGACTTGTAACTGTCTCCTAAAGATCAGTTATTCAGCTTGAGGAGGGTTAAATAAAGAATAACAAAAGGAGTATTTTCCAGCTGAAAAATAATTTTAAAAGAAGAAACGTACACGTACACTCATCCAGTGCCATCCCCAGATGCCATCCCAAGAGATCACAGCTATACAGGATGTCATGTATTTGTAATGCACACACAATTATTAAGTACCTCTTATGTACATACGCTCTTTAAAAAGCATTGTAAGATGACATAGTGTACAGTGTTCCACAACTTGCTTCTTTCACCTAACAGCATAACACTGACATCGTTCCTGACAGTCTAGACAGTGTATTCATTCATTCTCAGTGATAGAGCCAATGAACTCCCTTAACTTTGTGTCAATCTGATACACAGCAAATGGCAAATCACGTTCTTTCATTTTATATTTCTTTTACCACTAATGAGGTTGAGCACAGTTCTTGAAAAATTTCATCTTTCTTGTATTTTTCCCACTACCACTCAGTCCCCTTATACCCTCCTTCCTTCGGCAATCACCACACTGTTGTCTGTGACCATGAGTCCTTTCTCCTTTTTGCTCAATCCCTCCACCCGCTAAGCTCCCCCTACCCCACTAGCTGTCATCTGCTCTCCTATGAGTCTGTCTCTGTTTTCCTTGTTAGTCCAGTGTGTTCATTAGATTCCACATAGGAGTGAAATTATATGGAAATTGTATGTCTCTGACTGCTTTATTTCACTTAGCATAATGTTCTCCAGGTCCATCCATGTTACTGCAAAGGGTAAAATTTTCTTCTTTTTTACAGCCGAGAGTCTGTAACATTACTACTCCACTAGTAAATTACTACTGATTAGTAATTAGTAAATTACTACTCCATTATTAGTATTCTACTGTGTAAATGTCCCATAGTTATTTTATCCTTTCATCTATTGATGGACACATGGGCTACTTCCATATCTTGACAATTGTAAATAATACTGCAATGAACACAGGGGTGCTTATGTTCTTTCAAATTAGTGCTTTGGGTTCCTTTGGATATATTCCCAGAAGTGGGATCGCTGGGTTGAAAGGCAGATCCATTTTTAATTTTTTGAGGTATCTCCATACTGCTTTCCACAGTGGCTGCACCAGTCTGCATTCCCACCAACAGTGCCCAAAGGTTCCCCTTTCTCCACATCCAGCACTGTTTGTTGATTTATTGGTCATAGTCCTTCTGACACTGACATTGAGCATCTTTTCATACGTCTATTGGCCATCTGTATGTCCTCTTTGGAGAAGTGTCTATTCAGGTCCTTTGCCCATCTTTTAATTTTTTTTTTTTTTCGTGTTGAATTTTGTAAGCACTTTGTAAGTTTTGGAAATTAACCCCTTATCAGATATATCAGTGAATATGCTATCCCATTCTGTGGGTTGTCTTTTTATTTTGCTGATGTCTTTCCTTTGCTATGCAAAAACTTTTAAATTTGATTCAGTCCAATTTGGTTTTTTCCTTCAGTTTTAGAAGACTGTATGTTTTTAGGAATTTAACCACTTTGTCCAAATTGTCCATTTTTTTGGCATATAGTCATTCATAACATTTTCTTACAATCCTTTGTATTTCTTTGATGTCAGATGTTATTTCTCCTCTTTCATTTCTGATTTTATTTGGGCCCTTTCTCTTTTTTTCTTGATGAATATGGTTAAAAGTTTGTCAATCTTGTTCATCTTTTCACAGAACCAGCTCTTGGATTCACCGATCTTTTATATATATTTTTAGACTCTATTTTACTTATTACTGCTCTGATCTTTATTATTTCCTTCATTCTACTTATTTTGGGCTTTGTTTGCTGTTCTTTTCCAGCTCCTTTAAGTGTGAACTTAGATGGTTTATTTGAGCTTCTTGTTTTTTGAGACAGACTATAGTACTACGAATTTCCCTCTTAGAATTGCTTTCCTAGTGTCCCACAGATTCTAAATTGTTGTGTCTTCATTTTCATTTGTTTCAAAGTATCTTTCGATTTCTTCCCTGACCTCACTGTTGACCTATTCATTGTTTAATAACATGATATTTAGTTTCTTTGTCTCTGCATATTTTTCAGTGTTCTTCTTGTGATTGATTTCTAGTTTCATAGCATTGTGGTCAGAGATGTTTGATATGATTTCAGCCTTCTTAAATTTATTGTGACTTGTTTTGTGTCCTAACATGTGGTCTATCCTAGAAAATGTTCCAGGTTCATTTGAAAAGTATGTATATCCGGCTGCTTTGGGGTGAAATGTTCTGAAGATATCAATTAAATCCATTTGCCGCAGGAGTGTCTAACCCTTTGGCATCTCTGGGCCACACGGGAAGAAGAAGAGTTGTCTGAGGCCACACATTAAATACATTGCAACACATAATCACAGAAAAAAACCCTTATAATGTTTTAAGAAAATTTACGATTTTGTGTTGGGCCCTGTTCACCCCCATCCTAGGCTACATATGGCCTATAGGCCTCAGGCTGGACACCCCTGATAGTGTGTCATTTAAGGTTGCTGTCTCTTTGTTGATTTCCTGCCTGGAAGATCTATCCATTGAAATCAGTGATATGTTAGAATCCCTGACTATAGCTGTATTTCTGCCCATCTCTCCCTTCATGTCCATCAAGATTTGTTTCACATATTTAGGTGTTCTTATGTTGAGTGCATAAATGTTTACTAGGGTTATATCCTCTTGTTGGATTCTTCCCTTTATTATTTGGTAGAGTCCTTCTTTGTCTCATATGATAGCTTTGGTTTTAAAGTTTATTTCATCACATATAAGTATTGCTACCCCAGCTTTTTTTCCCTTTTCCATTTGCATGAAATGGCATATCCATGGTTGAAATATCCTTTTTCAACCTTTTCCTTTTAGTCTGTGTGTATCTTTTGACCTGAGATGGGTCTCTTGGAGGCAGCATATATATGGGTCTTGTTTTCTTATCCATCCAGCTACGCTATGTCTTTTGGTTGGCGTGTTTAAGCCATTCACATTTAAGCTGATTATTGATAGGTACTTATTATTACCATTTTATTGTTAGACTGTTTTCCTGGGGAATTTTTTCTTCCTCTTTTTTCTTCTTCTTCTTAAAGCAAGCCCTTTAACATCTGTTGCAGTACTGGCTTGGTGTTAACAAACTCCTTTAGTGTTTTTCTTGTCTGGGAAGTTCCTTACTTCTCCTTCAATTTTGAACAATAGCTTTGCTGGGTCAAGTAGCCTTCAATATTTCATGCCACTTCCTTCTGGCCTGAAATGTTTCTGATGAGTAATGACCGTCTAATTGGTGCTGTTTTGTAGGCAACTACTGCTTTTCTCTTGTGGATTGAAGGATTCTCTCCTTGTCTTTAAGCCTGTCATCTGAATTATGAGTGTCTCAGCGTAGGCCTCTTTGGGTCCAACTTGTTTGTGTCTGAGTTTCCTGGACGTGTGTGTCTTTTCCTTCCAGACGAAGGAAGTTTTTTTACCATTATTTCTTCATCCCTTGCTCACTCTCTTCTTCTGGTATTCCCATGATGTAGATAGTGTTCCATTTCATGTTGTCCAAAATGTTTCTTAAGCTCTCCTCATCTTTTAAAATTCTTTTTGCTTTTTGATGTTCTGCCTGGGTATATTCTTTCTCCCTTGTCTTCCAAATCACTGATCCTCCGCTTCATCTAACCTACTGTTTCTTCTGTCCTGTGTATTATTTATTTCAGATATTGCATTCTTTATTTTTGACTGGTCCATTTTTATGGTTTCTATGTTTATTTTCATGCTACTGAGTATCCTTATAATCATTACTCTGAAGTCTCTGATAAATTGCTTGCCTCCACTTCATCTAGTTCTTCTGGAGAATTCTCTTGTTCTTTCCTTTGGGATCTATTTCTTTGTTTTCCCATTTGGACTGCTGCTTTGTATTTTCCACCTTAGTTGTTAAACTAATCAGCCATTAAACTGATTAGCTGTTAAACTAACCAGGCTGTAATCAGCAGTCCAACTTAAGCTCCACAGGGTGGGGCAGACTAATTTCTGTGGGCGGGGCTCTTGCTTCCCCGATGCTGAGATACCACTTGGAGAGTTGTGTTCTGGCCAGGAAAGGTGGCTTCTGCAGGATGGGGAATGACTCAGCACAAGGAACCTGGCAGCTGTTCCGTCAGTTCTCTCCCCGGAGCCAACAACCCCAGACTCTCCTCAAGCATCTCTAAACCACTTTGCCCTCCCTCTGCCAGAGCCCAGGGTAAGTGGCTACAAACAAGATTTTGTGTGTTGGCCGTTTAAGAGGCTCTGAGTGTCCAGCCTGCTCACCCTGGAAAACAGAAACCCTGCTGCTTTTCACAGCTGGATATTATCTGGGTTCCTTTCCAGCTCTAGCGCTGCAGGCGGGGGAGCCCAGCTTGGGGTTTATACACCTCACTTCTAGGCGCAACCCCCCTGGATGCTGAAATATCCCTCTGGCACTTCATCTGCTGCCTGTGGGAGCCCAGCCAGCCCTCTCACACCTCCTCCGCACTGCTTACCAGTCTTGTTGTGGTTAGGTGGTTTCTTCTGTCTGTCCATGGTGATAAGGCTTCTCTCCAGCTACTGTTCAGCTGGGTCTTCAGGATGGTTTCTCTACAATTTAGTCGTAATTCCAGATTGGTCCTGGGAGGAGGTTAGTGTAGTGGCCACTTACTCCGCCACCATCTTGGATCTATGTCCTGGTGTCTATCACTGGTCCACAGTCACGGGGACTTTCAAAAATCTCTCTAATGACTCTGCGAAGGGAAAGGAAGCAGGTAGCAAAGCTAAGGAAGGGAGGAAAGGAGCTTAACCTTCCCTTTGGTGGATGTCTAGGAAAAGGAGACTCTTCGTGTGAGCACTGCCTCAAAGGGAAATTAGAAGTTTCCATGCTGCCAGTCACAAAGCCACCAAAAACTCACTTCTAATGAAAAAAGAAACCATTCACTCCTACACTGTTATAAAATACTTCAAGCCTAGTTTTCAAAGGTTTGCTAGCCATTGCAATACCTCCTCTGAATTGCTTATTTTATATCATTTGCTCATTTTTGTGAGGAATTTATGTTTCTCATTAACTTATGGGCACACTTGGAATAATGGATAGTAACCCCTTTTCCTGTAATGTATAACTTAAATGTTTTGTCTCAACTTGTCATTTCTCTTTTAGCTTTGTGATTTTTTTAAAAAATAAAGTCAACTCTGTCAGGTTTTTCTTAATGGTCTCTCAAGTTTCCATCTTGTTTACAAAGACCTCCTCACCCAAGATGATTTTTTTATGTTCATTCATCGTTCCTTCCAATGCTTGCATATATTTGATCTCTATTTTTAGAGCTTTCTTCCATCTGGAATTTACTTCTGTGTCTTGTATGTGTCCAGATGGAGAGCCAGTTGTCCCAACACCATTTACTGAACAGTCTATTTTTTAGCCACTGATTTGAAATGCCTCCATAGTGCCTGTTAAATTCCTCTATATTCTTAGATCTGTTTCTGGACTCTAATCATATTGGCTAGTGACTTTCTTCATCACTGCATGTGTACATGAATTTCATCGCCACAATTATGTATTGCTTAAGATGAACAGTTTGTTTTGCTGGCTACTTGGGTAAGTCCTCACTCACTTTAGTTTTGTTTGTTTGCTTTTCAGGGCTATTGTCCCCAGGAATCTGAGAATCGGCTGCTCCAGTTCCATTAAAATCCCATTGGAAATGGCACTGCATTTCCATTTATAGAGAAAAAAGCTGAGTGAAATTTCACATACTAAATGCATTTGATTTAAAGCACAATTGAAGTTTCATAAAATCAAATATTTTATAATACTCTTCAAAGTCAAACCAGTATAATAAATGGGATGTTTTGTCATTCTCCCTGTTTTATCAAGACTTTCAGGGAACTGAAACTCTTCTTTTGGGTTGGCCACTCATTCAGCCAGACAGTGACAATTCTGTGCGAGGAAACTGTAGTATGGGTCGTGAGCACACAGAGAAGTACGCAGCATAGCCCAGGTCTTTGGAAATGCATGCCTAGTTCTCCAGATAAGACATATATACCTACACATAAAAGACATATTGATAAATGCAACTTATACATTGATATAAGGCAGCTTATATTAAGAATCAGATGAGTTATGTCCACATTAAGAGCACCAAGAGTTCCAAAGCAGGAGATTCATGGTTGGAGAGCTCAGAGGGTCTCTCTCTCTCTCTCTCTCATTTTACAAAAGAGAACATTAAGGCTCAATTAGGTTAAGTCATAGAGCGCAGCAGTAAAGAAAACATCAGGTCTGCTGATGCCCGTTCCACGGACCTGTCCACTGCACCAGGCTCTCACTCCTTTACACATTTATTTGTGGACCAGTTTTGAATGATCTAGGAATCTGTATCTGTGAAGCAGTAGTGTTCTTTAGAAAACTCACATTTATAACTGTGTCAATACTACAAACTAGTGTCTCAAACTCAGTCACAAATAAAAAGGCTGCAGTCCAACAGCTCCATGACAAGGATGTCTTTTGATGTAGATGACATCAATAACAGATATTAATGATGCTTCACTTTTTGACCAGTGGTTTTGACATTAGAACACATAGCCTGTGTCTAGGTAATAAAATGGGAGGGAGGAATATTTTTTCGCCCTTGTAGGCAATTCCTCCCCTTGTCACATTTTAAAGCCCTCAGGTAACAAGCCCTAACACCCACAGGAATCTTTGCACCTGCAGAGAAGAGATTTCTAAACTCAACATCAAATCCACTTTTGATTTTCCCTTGAGTTTGTTTCTGTCAGTGTTAGGCAGGTAACACATTTCAGCTTTTAAGCCATGAAGTGATCTTTTTTTAGGAAAAAAAACACCCCACATTCACAGCTTTAATCTTATATTTCCATGCGTATTGAGTTAAATGTTGTAAAACTATCAATTCTGTCAAAACCTAGCAAAGCGAAAACAGGACACCATGCAATCTTAATGTCCAAACTGACTAGTGATTATCAGAAATTAAATGTGCAGGAATTCCAAATCTTTTTTGATCTGAGATGTCTAGATAACTTTTGTTTTTCCATAATTGTATGAGGTTTCTACATAGTATTTAAGAATCAATTATATTGCAATTGATGTAATTAACTCTAATAATCCATTAAAAGTCAGTAGGAGGGCTATTCAAGTGCATAGAAAAGAAGAAGTATATTATGAAGGTGTTATTAACCTATACAGAATTTTACTAGACATTTTCTTTTCTTCCATAATAAATACACAGTGGTTCGGAAGGCTGTCATTATAATTTAATGCGGACAATAGCCCATCACTTCTTTTCCCATGCAACCCTTAACTAATTCCATGTACCGTGCACAAGTAAAATGAAACCTTTCTAATCAGGGTACAGGCATATCAATCATCTGTGAGTCCCTGATTAAAGAAGAGGTCCTTTGCCAGTTTAGTGGAAGAGATTCGGGCACTACCAGAAGTTTCAGGCTCACCTTTGCTGTCAGTTGACAAGTCTCAGTTTTTGATGGCTGTTTGTACATTGCAACTAATCAGAGAGTAAACAGCCACAGAGAAAGTTCATTTGGAAATACTCTAGCAACCCTGCCATTGCCGTTGGAAGCTTGGCTACACACTCCCTTCAGCATCCAATGAACTTTGGAGCACTCTGAACCTTTTAAATACAGTGAGGTGAGAACTACTCACCTTCACAGCATTCCACATGTCCGCACTAAAACAGCCCACCTCAACAGAGCTGGCCTGGTCATCCTTGGGACTCCAGGTCACAGGGTAGGTCCTGGGGCTCAGCTCGCTCCCAGGTCCTCTCCAGTTCCGGGAAAATGGAGTCAAGAGAGCACAGTTTCAATCACAGGTCACCTAACAAACTCACTGTCCTTTTCTGAAAGGGCTCTCACCTCTCACCAGGTCGCAGTTCTGCTTTTCTCGTTTGGTAATGAACATGCTGTTCACCAATATTTGCATGAAAGGACACTTCAGTGTTAGTCATAGCCAGTTATCCTACTATGGGCTTCATTAAGGATACAGACCATGTTAGCTTCTCCTGGCTTCACACACACATCACAGCCACTGTCCCCAACGATATGGACAGCTACATTATCAGGAACAACCCCTTCCACACAGAGCATAGCACAGGTACAAAGCTGCAGGGCATGTCGGGGAAAGAGCCCAGAATGTAGAATCAACAGACTCGGGATGAATACAGGCTCAGCCACAATTGGCCATGTGATCCTTAGAATATCACTCCTCTGTCATCCATCCCATCTGTAAAGTGGGCGTAAAAAGAATCCCACACCATAGAACCAGTATAAAATTAGCCTCATAACATTAAGTATAAATTAGACAAACATGTGAAATAAGCCCTGTAAATCGGAAAACACTGCAAAACCTGAGACTGCGTTTGTTTAAAGTCACCAAGAGCGCTGAAAGCCAAGGAGAAAAGGAATAAAGCAATCAGTTCTCGAACTTTGGTGCCCACGAGATTCGCCCCGGGACCAACTTCAAAGTGCACGTGCCTGTTTCCCAGGCGATTCGGATTCAAAGTACAGGCTGAGACACATGAGGATAAGGGACTGGCTGAAAATGGATTCTCACCCATTCATCAGATATTGTAAGCACCTGGAAGCCTTAGAGGATACAAACAATTACAAGATATGTCTCAATGTCGATCAGCTTCAGCTCTATGTGTAGGAAGAAGACGAACATCCAGAAACAGATAAAATACGAGCCTGCGTGTGTCGAAGCAGTAAAGGCGGTCCATAAGCAAGACCTCCTCTTCGCGTTCCTTCCCGAAGCCCTGAGAAGCACACACCTGCATTTCCTGGAAGGAAACTCTGGTCCTCTCTGATGCCTCAAGGACTCAAGGTGAGTGCTTCGTGTTCCCTTCTGTACGAATCTCCCTCCTGGGCCCCGAGAGTCAACGTGAGTCCTGGAGTCTCAGCCAGGAGTCAAGGTGAGAGCGTGGGTCCCACCTCCTCTCCGTGAAAGCTGGGCCTCACCGAGAGGTGACCTCTCTTACTCAAAGGCTTCATCGCAGAGATGGAACAAAGACCCCTTTTCATTCTGGAGAGCTCCTGTTTGCCGTGGCGCGGGGGGAAAGATTGAACGAACCCACCAGAGGCTTGGGCAGCTCACTGACTAGAATACGAGACTTCCCCTCTGAAGGTTTCACTTTGAATCTCCTCCCTAAGGCCAGTCCCGGAGAGAGAATTTGGACACAGCAAAGCAGTGGCTTCAAAGTCACAGTAACTTTCTATGCGCCTGGGAGGAGATGGAGAATGTCACCTTCCTTTTTTCTGAAACTCCCATCATCACTTTACAGGTCGCAAGAACACAGAAAAAAAAGAGAGCTGGTTGGTCCAGGAGTCAGGCGACCTGGGTGGTCGTTCTGCCCCTGCTCGTAATGAGCTGGGTACCCATCTCTTTCTTTGGCCACATCCCTTTCCAAAGAGAAAAATTCAGGAGACTGACATCTACTCTGGCTACTTCACAAGGTTCACGTGAGGGCTGGATGAAAAACTTCTTTGAAAAGTAAAAAGTGTCATCGTGCGCTACAAGAAATTAACAGGACAGCCCCAAAGTTAAAATTTCCACCTCTGATTGATGCCTTTGCAGACACAGACTCGCAGGCTGGGTTGCCCTGCTGGGTTCTCGGGGACCCACGCAGGTGTCTTTGGCTCTCTCCAGGCCTGCAGAAGCTTGAAATGCTCCCACTCTGTGCTGCTCTCCACCCCCAGCCTCCACCTGACCACGCAGACCTGGAGGGACCCACGGACCTCTGACCCCCACCGCATTCATGTGACACCTTTGTTCAGGGCTAAAGTCACTTGAGAGGGGAAAAAAATACCTCAACCAGGAAATAAATCTTTTGCTGCTATTTCATCCTCCCCTCACGGGGCGCTGGAATATCGCTTTAAAGGACATTCTTGTGGCCTTTCCAGCTCTTTTCCTTTAGGTCTGCAAACAGGAGTAGCCCGTCCAAGGGGAAACTAGTCCCCAGCAGAGCAGCTCTTCAAAGGGGACTTCTTCGGGCAGGAAAAGGGAATGTCTGATACTGCGGCTGAATAAACAGACTCATCAAGCCCAGTGCCAGATGGGAAAACCAGGCCCTGTGAGCCGCCAGCCCGCCAGCCACACACCTCCCGGGCCCTCGCCCCCTGGCTCTCTCTCGGCTCCGTTCTTCTGCCTCCCTTTGATGCCCTTCCATTCTGCCACCTTCTTTACTGAACGTCTCAGGTCCCTGGATGTAGGACTGTTGTTTTTATTATTACTAATCGACGGATCTAAGAGGCTCTGCAGGTTTCAAACCTCACTTTTGAATCACACACCATTCCATTATCTTCCCTCATGAAGCTGGCTGTGTAGGTCAACATTCACAGATCCCCACGGTCACTACCAACCTTCCTCCGAAAGTACCTCCTTTGAACACTCGGTGGTGTAAGCCCTGAGTGGGCAGCCAATAATACTCTAAAACTTCATGGACACTCCAAAGGTCGTTATTTTCAGGAAGAACTAAAAGTTTCCAGAATCTAAAAGGGAATTGTTTACCCTGGACTTTGAAATCTACCAACCCCATTTACAACTCAGTCCTGGGCCTCCCAGTCTAAAGGAGAAGTATTTCCAAATATCTAAGCTAAATTTATATCATAATTAGTTTTTCCACTTGAATAACTGGTCGTCAGTGAAATTCCAAACTATAGGTCATTAGCAAGGCTTGGGCTTAGAAATTGGGGTTGTCTTTTCCATATTGGAAAATTTTTGTCTTTTTAAACAATTACACTGGTGCATGTTATGGTTACTGAGACCATCTCTACTAGCCAGTTTTAGTTATTACTTGTGTAGTTCTACAGCCTCGCATGGATGGAGACAATTCTCGGTGGGTTTCCCACAACACACTATCCATCCTATCAGGATTTCTTTCAACCATCCAAAACCTAAATAGAGAATCTTATGCTGATCACTCTGTTCACTTAGTGCCTGAGCCCTTTCTTAAGTACTTCTTTGAGCAATAGTTCATACACTTTTCAAAGTTCAGGTTCCAAGAAAAATAACAATAGCAAAAATCAAAATAGAGTGAATGGTGAGAAACTTACCTGGTCAGTAAGGATCTCTGAGAGCCCAGACATTGTCAGTTTTTTCCCAATAATAAGTTCTTAACCACTGAACCATACCCGCATCTCCCATCAACATTTACGCAGACGATGCTGCCTTCTGAAAGACTAGTTAAGCCCCACACCGTGTATCTCTTGGTTCTGGGTACTCATCAGTAATTACTGTGGAGTATCACAAGAACAATCCAATTGTCCCTGATGTCATCAATCACCACCAACACAAGTCCAGACTAGCCACAAATTAGTAAACTTAGTCATATAGTCACCCTGAGCTGTGTTCTGTCTACCTTTGGGGATGGAGGAAAAAATTCAAATTCAGCCACTCAGCAGCTGACAAACAATACCTGGATGATCAGAAACATCTCATCAACAAACTAAATTTTTTAAAAAATATATTTATTTATTTATTTATCTTTAGAGGGGAAGGGAAGGAGAGAGGGAGAGAGAGAAATATCAATGCATGGTTGCCCCTTGTGCGTCCCTTGCTGGGAACTGGCCTGCAACCCAGGCATGTGCCCTGACTGGGAGTTGAACTGCGATCGTGTGGTTTGCAGGCTCACGCTCAATCCACTGAGCTACACCAGCCAGGGCAACAAACTAAATTTTTAAGTGATTTTTGTATAAGCACCACCATCAGTTGCCTATCAAACTAAGAAAAATAAGAGTCAGTGATTATTTTTAACCAGTAGGAGTTTACCAGGTACCTCCTCTCCTTTTGACATTCATAGATAAGGCTCTCAATTATGCAATCACTGGTGCAAACATCCCCTTAGACAAGCTGAAGGGACAAGGTGGGAGACACTCATTCCAGTTACCTTTGCCCAGGCGGTATTTGTTCTGCAGATAGTAAACTTTGACTTCTCGACCCAACCAGTCATCTTGCACAAGCAGTAAAACTCCCTCAAAGTCTCTGTTCCCATAGGACCCTTGAGAAAACAAAATGGGGGGGGGGGAAGCATGATTAAAATCTACTTTCTTCGGTCAACATGCTAACATTGAGCAATGTCTCAACATCTTAAAAGGGACTGTCCGGGGGTCAGGTGGAGAGTCAGCAAACTTCCTATTGATCGAATCCCTGAAATCAGTAGTAACCGGAGTCAGAATTCTGAGGTTGCAAACCCTCGTTTGATAACTGTTTCCTCCACGGAGCATCAGGAAGCCCTTACCCACACTCATCCTTTGTGAGCAGTGGTTTCTAGCCTTTTAGGTCATGAACTTTTCTCAACCAAAAGAAAAGAAAAATAAGCCATATTCAATCTGTGCATGTTTCCTTCTAAATGACACACATATCGCTGTATTGTGTGGGCCAAAATACAGCCCCCCACCAAAGTTATTTGTTTTCGGTGAAATAAAGAATTAAATAGAAGGTTTCACATGTTCTTTCTGAACTGGATCACTTTGGATTCTCCATGGGGTGCGGATCTCTCACTTCCGAGGCCACTGCTGTAAGACTGCAGTGGCCTGTGTCCTCTGAAACTCAACCACCGCCTTGTGAAACCTGTGTTCAAGGAAAGACCTGCTATCAGTCCCGCTTATCTTTTGTGAATAAAGACTCATCATTATATTAATGCTTCCCACGGGATGTGCATTTCAAGTGTACACCTAATTATAAGAAGGAAGCTTCGTCTTGTGTTAATGTGATATCAGGAATAGCAAAAACAATTCATGATATTTGGGGAATGGAGGATATTTCCCGGTGGCCATGAAGTCTGACCAAGGGGGTACCCCTTAGGTAGTGAATAGACAAGGGGAAGCACCAACCTTTGTACCTAAAAAGGTTTCAGGGCCAGCAAATTGGGCAGAAGGAGGAAGAGCAGGGATGATGGCTAGATTGTTCCTGAGGCCACCCAAGCTTCTTCTTAAATTGTACGTTCCTTTAGGGGCCAGAGCAGGGGAACACTTGTGTGTTACAGAAGAATAGTGGAAGTCCCCCAAGCCATGCTTGTGACTCTTTCACAACCACTAAAAACAAATCTTGGTAATGAGTTCCCACATGGAAATTCAAAGGCCCGGCAGGTAGCTTTGGTTGAGGAGTAAGACTTTACAACTCAAAACAAAACAAAAAAAAATCAATTTGACCCTAAAGAATCGATCACACGTGCTTGCCTAGAGCTCACAAACTTAACGTTTGTCATGTATCTATGAAAAGTATTTTCCCAGAGGAGCAATAACCTGGATCGTTGTCATCTTTGCAAATATGGAGTTGAGGTGCTTTATAAGTCTAAGTAATCCATTAGACGTATGTAGTGATGTGATTCATCGGGCAACTATAAGGTAGTCTACTTGGTTTTAAATGATAAAAACAAAGGAAAAGGGAGCATGATGCGTGCCCATCCATCGATGAAAGATGTCACCTGCATAGGCATGTATATACAGATGTGCATTTGTGTCTACAGAGGAGCTCCTGCCATCAACCAGTTCACCATCCAGTTGGGCAAATCAGGTGCCCCAGAAAAGTTGCACAGTGATCAATCTATCAGCAGGCTCCAAAGAACGTCACATCAACACATCAAATAAGTATGTGCTGACCAAATGCAGAGCAGGCTATGATTAAAATTGGTTACAAATACCCAGAGAAAATACGAACGGGCATTTCAGCAAGGTAAAGAAATGGCATGACAAGTGGAAAAAAGTTTAATTTAGGAAAGCATAAGCAGGGGACACGAGAGTCACTAGAGTGAGACAAGTATCCATATTGATGAAGTCTGAGCTATGACATTAAAGTTAACAGACGGATAGGGGAGCCTTGTTGTATGACCATTGAGCCAAAACTCAGTTTGGCTTGAAACATCCCCTCCATTGTCCTTCATGTTCTGTGAGACCACATAGCTGTACAGGCAGAAGGCGGGACCACGGTTCCATGGCAGAGCACGTGACAAGGGTGCACAGGAATGCTGCCTGCCCTTGGACCTTTTCAGGTTCTGACCTTTGTTTCCTCCACATCAAGGTATTTCTTGTGTCATCATGAGCCTCTTCCCCCAACCCCTCCTCGCTGTCACCGTGGAATGGACGTGAACCGTGCCAAAAACGATAAGACCTGAGAACTGCTGAGCAGCACCAATTCTCCTGTCAACATCCCTGTTCTGAAATCCCTTCTTACTTAACAAACCCAGCTCGCCTTCCTTTAATGACGCAAAGGAGAAGAAAACCGAGGCAAAGAACCAAATGCTTCTCTCCAGAAGAGAACTCTCAGGAGGGAAAGTGGAAGATACCACCTGTCCCCTTTCTCCTGTGTCCCCTGGCTCCCCTCCTGCTTTGTGATTGTCCCAAGTCACTCCGGTGCACTGGGCCCGACCTACTCAAACGGGGGAAGCCCATCAGGAGCAAAGCCTGACTTTTCAACTTCTCCTGCACTGCCTAGCATGAGTGGAAAAGCTAGTTTCAACCTCCACGCGCAGCAGGAACTCAACATGGGAAGCCACAGATGAATGTCTGCTTTGCGCATGTTTCCAGCTCACCAAGTTAATCATCAAGTTATGGACCAGACAGCCCCCAAATGACCAGACCACACATGATCAAAATAGCTGTTTGTCAGTTTCATAACCAAATATACTTAGTATTGACAGTTACTGTTGAGCAGTTGATTGTAACAACTGTCAAGTCAAACTAAAGTGAATTAGGCTAGATTTTAATTTCCCCAAGCCAGAGGCTCTGCCTGTTTTGTTCAACACTTTTCCCCAGCAGCTATCACAGTGAGCGTCACATAGTAGGTGCTGGTGGTAGCTTGTCATGAAAACGACCACCATCAGTTCTTTCCGTCCTGAAATGCACAAGCCATTCTACCCTGGTGAGGTGAAATCTATTACTCCAGCTCCTGGAATCTGGGACAGTGGTGACTGCTTGGACAAACAGAAGGTAGAAGTCAACCCACGTGACTTCCGAGGGGAGGTCTTAAGAGGCTTTGCAACCCTTACCTGAATGTTTTGGAGCATTTGTGCTGAAGGAAGAAAGAAGGTGAATTACAAAGAAAACAGGAAGTTCTGAGGGCACCAAGCTAACTACATGGAGAGAGAGAGAGAGATTGATTCCTGGTTAACCCAATGACAGTTATATAAGTGAAGAAACCTTTAGGTGGTTCTAGCCTCAGTTACCATCTGAATACAGTCCATGAAGGGCTCCAAGTAAGAACTGCCCAGGTGAGCCTTCAAGAACCAAGAGTGATAACAGATTATTCCATTAAGTTCCTAGGTTCTGGGTAGTTTGTTATACAGTAATGGATAACGAGGGGAAAGTTCTATGTTAATTGATCAAAGAAGCCACTTAGAATAAAGGGTTCCTAAAAAAACCCCAATGAAATCCATTAAATAAATTATTAAGGTGATGTCAACAGCCTAAATATCATCAGAAAATTGGACAACACTGTGGATAATTAAGGCCAAGAGGAAATCTGCCACAGAGCAGAGAAAGTAATTTTTTTGAGAGTGGAATTTTCCAGATTCGCTAACCATCTTGACTGTATTCATTAGGTGATTGCTCAATGCCCTACTTCCCTTTATACAAAGTAAACTCACAATTGTGTTGCAGCCATGAGTGTAGGTGCAAAGTAAGAGAAAAACAATAAACTGACAGGGAACATGGGTAACCGAGGGAAATAGGCCTTGCAGAGCGTGGTTTTTCTGTGAAGACTCTAACTCTTCTATTCTTTTCATTTTGTAAAAAAAAAAAAAAAAAAAAAAAAAAGATTTTGGTACAGGCACACTGTGTAAAACAACTAAAAATAGCCCGAGATCAGGGTTGGGTGGGAATGGAAAAGAGAGGCGAGATGTTGGGCACCAGCAGCTGCGACATCACCCCATCCCCCAGGACGGTGCGATTGTGCACACGGCACTCCTCAGCTGGATGCGGTCGCCAGCTCATAGTGATACCAAGATGAATTAGTGACCTGATCCGTATCTTTCATTTCTCTAATGGTTGGACATAAGTCAGAGTCATTCTATCATTATTTTTACCGTGGGCACTATAGGTTTACCCTGGTTTGGCGAGGAAAAGAAATATTCAAGAGGGTGCCTTTAATCTTCCACGGAGCTTTAACTTTGTGCCTTTCCAGATGAAATCACACCGGGATCTGGCCCTCCCCTTCCTTATGGCTGAACAGGTCCTTCATAATGTTCAAACCCACCCCCGCTTCTCTTCACTGAGATACTCCAAAACCCGCCCCGACGTGAACTCATAAACCACGAATTCCCGAAGAGGTCCCGACTCCGCCAGAGCACAGAGGTAGTGTTCAAAACCAAATGAACGGCATACAGAAGAAATATGTTGTCATTCCAGAGCCAACTGGAGGCTTCTGTCTACAACAAAAAATATATGATTGACAGCCTCCATGAATCCAATGAACTAGACTACTGTGGGATCCTCCTCCTTCCCGCTGTGCAGACGGGACCCGGAGCTCAAGCTTAAGGTCACTTATTGAGCAAGCAGCTCCTCACGGCCACTCTGAGCAGGCGAGGCCAGAAAATGTCTTGAGCAAGGGCAGAATCTAGGGCAGTCGTTGGGAAGAATTGTCAGATTCTATGGACAGGAGTCCTTGAAATCTGACTTAAACATGTGGGGACAACTTTCCTATTTGCTATGGACTCTGTTGTCATCCCATTCAAATCAGCTCAGGACAATTTGCTGTCCGGCATGGTCTGGCACTGGGGATAGAGAAATGATTAAGCTCTGCTCACAAGAAGCTTTCAAGAGAAAATTGGTTATGAAGGAATGAACACTTGAATTTCCTAAGGGATAGGCAAGGAACACCTGTGGCAGACATTTCTTCTTGAGACTCAATAAGTAGCATCTTTGTCCTAAGTTCCTTTCCGTACTACAGGTCTGAGAGACTGGAAACTACACTTCCCAGGCTCCCTTGCCAGTGGGGCTCTTGGTATAATCTGCCAATCTGGAAGTTGAAGGCAAAGGCAATTTTTGTCAGTAGCTACAAGCAGGTGTGTGGGCACCGGCAGACAGCAGACTTGGGGCTAGGTGTTTGCTTCTGAGGGTCCTCCTGAGAGTCACCGGCTTCAGTGCTGCAGGCAGCAGAGATTGCCAATGGCGACTTGGCTTCCTGGTGATTCCTTCACTTCAGATTTCCTGAAAGTTACTAACAACCTCCCTGACCAGTTCTCCCTGGCTCTCCCAGTCATTCTGTAAACCTCTAATTCCTCACATGGAGTTCCTTCATCACGGAAATATACCTAATGTATATGTCTGAATGGGACAGGCATATTTCAGTAATAAACCCCCAATCTGAGTAGCATAACAAGGCACAGGTTATTTCTTGTTCAGGATGTAGGCTGAGTGGCTTCTGTCTTGTAGCCACACTATCTGAATACACGTCACCCAAGATCCCTGGGGAAGAGGAGGAGAGAACATAGAGAAAACACAGGCACTTTTAATTCCCTGGACCAAAGTTGGCACAATACTCCTGCTTGCTTACGTCCCGTGAAAGAATTGGCCTTGCCCTGGCCATGTGGCTCAGTTGTTTGAGCATCGTTCCATGCACTGAAAGGTTGTCGGTTCGATTCTCAGTCGGGGCACATACCTAGGTTGCAAGTTCAGTCGCTGGTTGGGCACGCAAGGTAGGCAACCAATCAATGTTTCTTTCTTTCTCTGTTTTTTTCCCCTCTCTCAAATCAATGGAAACAGGTCCTCAGGTGAAGATTTAAAAAAAATTGTTCCTGTGGCCTCAGTTACATTGCAAGAGAGAGGGGACTATAGTCTTCCCCTTTGCCCAGGACGAAGAAATGGTTGGGTGAACACATTGCCTGTGTCTGCCATGAGAGGCTTCTATTTTTTAGACTAAACTGGACTATTTGGTGCCAGATGTGGTGTCCTATAACAAAACCCCCAAATATGTGGCATCGCCTTCGTAGCCAGGCTGCTGGCAGCAGATATATTAGGGCTGGGCGGCTGGAGAGCCATATCGGGCAGTGGAAAAACACTGGGCAAAACTGTTGTCTTTAGGAACTTGAAAGTGAGACCACATGACTCTTGGGCTCGTAGGTGAAAAAAAGCACGTGTTGCTTGTTACTGGCTGCTTTTCACAACACAATACAAGAAAAATAGCCTATCAGGAAATAATTAACTGGTTCTTAAACAAAGATGAAAAGAAAAAATGAGCACCCTACTGGTATCAATGCCTATGTCTGTCACGGTAAGTAATGCTTGCTGGTATAACGAGCAATCTCCCCAAAGTTTAGTGGCTTAACCTATGAACATTTACTTCTCACTCACAAAAAGTCTAATGTGGGTATTCTTGGTTGGGCAGCTGGCCTGGGCTCCACTCCTTCAAAAGTCATTCAGGGATCCAGATTCCTTCCAGGTAATGAATGGCTCTCTATCTTCTAGATATGGGTGACATCAGAGTTGTCCAGCCAGAAGATGGTGAGAGAGGGCAAGGTGTGGGGAAGGGGAGTAGGGAGAAGAGAGAAACTAGACACAATGTTAACAGAAATCTGTAGCGATACATTTCTTTTCAATGCAGCTCATATTTGAAAGAACTAGTGATAAGAACCGCTGATAAGAACTAGTCACATGGTCCAACAACACTGCAAGAGAGACTGGGAAATGGGGTCTCTGGCTGAGCAATTGCTTGCCCCAAACCAGTCTACACCATGGAAGTGGAAGATAAATCTTTGCTGGCCAGACAGCCATCCCTGTCACAATACTATAAAGGTTTGGGGTTTTTTTTTTTTCAGTTGGTATGCTCTTATACTCTTTCCCCCTCTTTCATAACAGCTTCCTCCCGTTCTTTCCAACTCCTCTTCCTCTTTCCTTTGACCTGTACTTTCTCTCTTTTGCCTCTTATTTGATCTTAACTTTCCTCTCTTATTTCACCGTTAATGAGCATTAATTGCAGCATTCTACTCTCTGAGCCATTTCTAAGCACAAGGTCAAGATTAAAAGATGGGCTGTCATCTTGTCAGATTTGAAAAAGAGGCCATTTCTGTGCCTTTTCCTTCCAAATCAAATCCCATCTGAGTCTTACTTTATAAGTAATAGGCAGTGCAAGGGGGAGGTTAAAATACACCGAAGAGGGCAAACAAAATATATGCAAGATTGTGGGTGCTTTGTACAATACCCTTCCTTGTTCCATGTTCCTCCTTTTTCTTAGGTTTCCCGCTGGCTGGCTTTGGGGGAAAAGTTTCAAGTGTTTAGTTGTTTTCTCTTTATTCACTTGTTAACCGAGGACAGTCACGTACTGATAGAGACCAGTCGTCACCATTAGATGAGGCAGGAAAAGGTGATTCAGACAGTTTTCAACGGTCCAACAACACAACCACAGTGTTGAGGGGGTTGTCTTTCAGTCGCAGATGCTGCCACTTCCACATATTTTTGTTTCAGGGAATAAATATGCACTTTTGAAAAGGTGAAACTAGAACATTCTGTAAAGTGCACAGGCCACATGAGAGGTGGCCATGAGAGGTGGCCAGCATGAGTAGATATTTCTTCTCCAGAACCTACCTCCCTCTGTACTTTATTTGGGGCCTTTAGAACAAAAGGATGAGCTTTTGTTCCTATCCTAGTAGTTCCTGTCCTTTGGAATAACCCCCAGGGTCACGAGTTGGGATTGGCCTACTCAGAAATGTGAATTTTCTAACTTGAATTGAAATCCATATTGACCAAGACTCAACACTGTCAATTTTGTGTCATTATTTATCAAAGAGTCCCCGTGAAGTCACAGCCTCACAGCATCTCTCTATTTCTGTGTTTGCCTTCTCTTCTGGTGGGGGAACTGACACGAAGCCAGAGCCCCAGAGTCTTGTCCAGTTTCTAAAGACACTTGTGAGGGCAAGAGCAAAAATAATAACAGCACACAACACAACAGGTTTTATACATTTGCCAGACACCGTGCAAGCATCACCTCATTTAATCCTCTTAGAAATACATCAAGCAGGCATCATCATTATCATCCCTATTTTATAGATAAAGAAACTGAGGCTGGGAGAAATTAAGTCACTTCTTGAGGAGGCATATCTATTGAACGTTACTTAAAGAACTTCAACTTGACTCTGTTTGACTGCAAAACCTGTCACTTAACCACCCCGTCACCGGTCTATTTTCAGAAAAACTACCCAAAGAGTTATCGTAATGATGTTGGGGGTAGAACAGAGTCAATCAGCAGAAAATGAGAACAGCACGCAGATTCGCATGGAAATTAGTCATAACAACCATAATAATTACCAACATTCTTTGAACACTTATTATGTGCCAGGCACTGTTCTAAATCCCTCACGTGGATTTATAATCCAAGGAACCATCCCAACAATCTTAAGAGATAAGTGTTACTTATTATTATCATCCTTTTTCTCTCTTTTATTTTTTTTTCAGAGACTGGAGCACAGAGGGATTGAGTTTCAGGATCACACAGCTAGCAATCAATCGGCAGAATGCAGACAGGCTGAAATGAGGACACGATGAATCTGTCAGTCCTCCGTGGGGACAAGAATGGGCACACTGGAAAGCTGTCTCCGGGCAGTTCTTCAGCGTAGCTTACCTTCTGTGATTTGCTCACAGTCTGACCATCCTTAGATAATGATAATTCAAGGCCAAGGCCCCAGCCCCTTCCTCAGTCTGAATGTAGAGAGTGTGGATGATGCCCGAGTGTCCCCAGAACAGTCCCTCCTTCCTCCCTCACCAGACCAGGAGGCTTCCAGTGCCAAGGAGCTCTTCTGTCCCATTGAAAGCAAAGAATGGTTGCCTCTGAAATAAGTACAAAGAGCAAGCAAATTTAGTCAGTTTATGCAAAACACAAAATGGCATCTGCCATCTGGAAAAGCACACCAAAGCTGTGAGCCGTCAAGCCCCTTTCAAGATTTTGGCATGTAAAATCAACATATTTTTTTAAAGTCTGAAAGATCCATGTGAACTCCCAGTGTCATTAAATGTAATCCTCCTTCCCAATTCCTGTCCCTGGCCGTCTACTTTACCATTACATGCATTCTGTCAGTTAAGAAGATGTATATATAATCTTATTTATTTATATGGTGCAAAGGCCACCGAGAAAAGACAGAGGGCTTTTATTAAGATAATTTTGAAAATCCTTTTTTTACATTAAAACTGTTTTAAACAAATACACTTGCCCTGTATTGAGTATACACTGGGGTGGGCAAAAGCAGGTTTACAGTTGTGACTATGCAAAACCCATTTTATTCTTATCTTATTTTTCATTAATTGTTTCTTATTTTCCACCTGAACAACTGTAAACTTACTTCTGCCCACCCTGTAGGTCGGGAGCCGAAAATCCCAGATTTGCCAGTTGATGCTGCTGTTGCCTTTAGGGTCGCAGACTCCTGACGGTGTCTCCACCTGCTCTCCCTTCAGGGAGGTCAAGAGTGATGAAGATGAGGAGGGCCGCTCCAGCTCTGCCCCAGTGCTGGACAGGGAAGGAGGGCGTCCAGGTGGAAATGTGTCCAGCAAACAGAGGCAGAAATAAGATGCTGGCAATGCTGATGTTAGAGTTCTGGTGACATGGACAGAATTTGAGACCTAGAAAATCACCGATGGGGTGTGAGGGGGAGGCTGGTCAAACCAGACGGACTGAGAAGGGACAGAATCACAGTGGAGGATGAACTGATCTGTGGGCTTGGAGTCAAGGAGGCTGGAGCATGAGCAGAACAGCAAGTCAGACAAGAGCACTGGGCCGACGCACATGCAATGGCAACTAGATGCAGTAAGTGATCCCTGTGGGCCAGCTCCCTGACACGCACTAGGTCATTGTCACAACAACTCTATGCAGGAGGTACTTTACGAATGACAAAGGGGGGTCCAGAGAGGTTAGGTGACAAGCTCGTAGCAGTGTCTAGGCTGAAAGAAGGGTAGTTGGATTTCCAGAGTCTATCCCAGCAGGTTTTACTGACTTCCATACAGCCTAGGCTAGCCAGATACATACCACGAGACTACCCATTGTCCTCTGATGGTGGAATGACAGGTGACTTTTATTTAATGTGTTACTCTGTATTTCCCCATTCTCTATTTTACAATCAAAATGTTTCCAGGGTAACTAAGAAAAGAAGCTAAAACTTGCTTAATGAAGGAAAGAAGCTGAAATTTGACCAACGAACAAAACTTGGTTTTTCTTAGGAACAGAAGATGCTATGAGGTCAAAAGCTGGTTTGAGGGTCTGAGGGACAGCCAGGGTTAGTCCCAGCTCTGTTCACGTCAGGGTCTTGTGCCTGATCAGGATATGGTTTTTATTTGCAAGCATTTAGCTCTTCCCAGAACAACATCCTTCCAAGGATAAGAGGATGATTCCCAAGGCTGGACCTTTGGAAGTAGGGGAGGGATCATAGGGGACGGGGATGACGGTCTAGAGGACAGTGATGATGGTCTAGGGGACACTTCGCACCTTCGGGGCCCATCTGATCCAAGCATCAGTTTCTCCACTTCTTAGTGAGCACAATCTATCCATGCCTGTTGGAGCCCTGGCTGACTCGTTCAGTCACCTCCCAGCTCCACTTGGAAGTGCCTAGTGATGGGATTTTTCAGTTGCATTAAAACAAATACTTTTTTGGTCATTTCTTTGCCCTTTTGATTTAGAGAGACATGGCTAACGTTTCCTAGAAGTCAATGCAGCATGTGCAGCCTGTTGTAATGGAAAGTCCCCCAGACCTCAGTTAAAACCCCCTAGCTCTGCTGCTTATGTGACCCAAGGACAATTTAGTTAACTTCTTTGGGTCTCAGTTTCCTTATCTGTAAAACTCAAGATGCTGGTTAGAAGGATTGGACAGGCACAATAAATTGTTATTATTATTATTATTATTATTATTATTAGCAGAAGCAGTGACAACATTAGATGCTATAACACATAAGTTCCAGCAGACAACCCATTCTTGCCACTTCTGGGAAGTTAACAACCTGCTACAAAAATGATGTGACGATGGACTCTGACATACTATTGAAATGACATTCTGCGACTCCAGGGCCTGAGGAGCTTGTTGCTATCACAGAACTCCCTTTTGGGCATTCTTTTGAGTGTCACTTACACCAGTTTGGAAGTAATCTGCTTGCTCGCCCTTCCAGCAAAGGATGTCACAATCAGCTAATGGAAAGTGACAAGAAGGGATATAATGAATGAGAGGGAGCTAAAGTTTGGAATACAAAAAAAAAAGAGAGAGCCTTGTTCTTTTCGGGAATGCACAATGCTAAGCATACCATGTTAAATCGTGCGTGTCAAATAATGGACTAATTAAGCATCTTCAACCATTTTTTTTTCACATCTCATTTTTGTTGTCCTTTCTAAGACGTATTTTCAAATTAGCCCTTAGCTCTTTAAATAACTACCAAGGGGAAAGAAAAGAAAAAGGTAACCTTGACTGTCAGAGATGCACAAGATAAACATAAAAGAAAATACTCGAGGAATGGAGCTGGGAGCTTTGTGGGAAATGTCGGGAAGTTTTACAATCACACCAGCCATTCCTTGAATAATGGAATTTAATAACATATAATAAACTATGATCCAGGAGAACTCTGATTCAATCCCACTAATTGTTTGAACCAGTTAAATGAAGGCAAAGTTTATCATGCCAGCACGTTGCCAATGCCACCGAACTCTGCAGGGGACAGACGATTGTTCCCAGCTGCCTACCTCCTCTCACCCAGAAGGCACACGGTCCCTGTCTTCTAAACACGAGGCTGAATCCCCAGCCTTCAACGGCAATCCTCGTTCTAGGACTTTAAAGTCACAGAAATGTCATTTTTTGCAATCAACAAACTATTGTATTAAGTAGAGAACATGGGGGTAACTAGACACAAAGCCCCCAATTAGGTTATAAAGAATAATGACCAATATGCTTTCATGCTAATGCCAGAAAGTGCAAAAACCTATAATAGATCCAGTTGAACGCATGATCGTAAGCACTGTTTTTCTGCCTACATAGTTCTGCTATATTAAGGTAGGCTCCAAATAGGGAAACATGGGTTTGTTTTTCATTGTTATTGAAAAGGGTGCTTTTTTTCTTCCTTATTTGTATCATTTTACCAATGTCAAAAATGAAAAGGAGTCATTTTGAAAAAATGATTTTCTCTGTCATTACTCATTGATTATATCTAAGCATAAAAATGGGGAAAGGAATTGAAGCAATTATCTGGTCATCCAGGTCCCCCCCAGAAGATAAGAGGTTTCTAATAAAATGTATTGTTTTTGCCTGAATTAGCAAGAGACTAGCCTTCGTTTCGACTTTATTTTATTAATGTGGACCTGTGTATTGATGAAAAATATTTAAAGGGCTTTTTAGGTTTTTATGACAGCTAAGTGTATTTTTTGTACATAAACTTTAACGTTCCTCAGAAATACGCACTTTAAGAGTCTAGAGAACATTTTGCAAAGCAGCCACTTAAATGACTGAACCTAAAAAAGGTTAAGAGTAAGTATTCCCTTTCGTCTCCCAAAGGTCCACGAAATCCTGGTTACATTTGGGGACAGAAGGGGGAGTGAAATACCTTTGTAAGCTGAGAGCCTGAAAACAGGAAAATTAGTATCGTGCCATGCCTATGAGAGCTAATAAAGAGAACATGGTTAAAAGAGATTAAGGTTCAAATTAAGGTCAGAAAAGAGACTGATTGAGGAAAACTGTCGTGTTCCGTTGCACGGCGGTCTAAGTGAGACAGTTTCCCCCCGAATTGGTCTGAGGCTGAAAAATTACACTGTTGGGGTTAATAAAGAGGCTGGCCATTTGTTTGGACTGAGACTTCAATTAAAATGTTATTTGGGGCAGCCAGAGCTAATGTCTTGCTTAGAGGTAAACTGAACTGCCTTTTAAGAGGATGAAAAAAAAAAAGGAAAGAAAGAGGAAAAGAAAAAAGACCACCTAACCTGTCAAAGACCCCAAATAACTGGCAGAAAGAATTGTGTTTGCTGGACCCGTGCCCAACTCAGCAGTGAGCATTCTTAAGGGTTTTGTGACATCATCTCAGGAAGCTGAGGTTTACGGAATTTTTGATCGTGGCACTGGGTAAGGAATCCAGTGTTCAGCCGAGCCTCTTTCAGACAAAGAGAAAAAACCTGGTTGGAGAAACATGCCAAGGTTGTGTGCGTGCGTGTGTGTGTGTGTGTGTGTGTGTGTGTATTAATGCCACAAATGGGGTGGGACCAAGAATTCTGGGTCTTAGTCTCATGACTCTACCCCAGGAACAAAAATTGATGAATGCAGTTCATTGAATGGCTCAGTCCATATCCATTGGCCCGCAGCTCAAAACAAAAACCCACCAAAGTTTGCTCTCATTTCACTTCTTTGCAGTGAGTGGAAATCCCCTGTGAATAGGCTCCTCCTCCTTTACATTCACTCCTATATTCCACAAAGATTCATTAGCCATGTTTACTCTGGCCAACCTTGGTCAACAAAGCAGATGTTTCCCAGACTTTATGAGGCTTCATGTCAGTAAGTAAAAAGAAAAATGAAAATACATAAATTGGTAAGATGGAAGGAGGCAGTGGGGAGATAGGGATATATTCCATTTTTCTCCAACCTTTTTCTTAATGTGACTATTTGGAGGCCTCATTGTTATGCCCTGGGAGGGGAGAGCTGGTTAATGGCAGATAGAAAATATGTGATTTCTGCTGGGGAGTCCGGGATCTGGTGGTGCAGATAAAGAGAGTGATGCCCAGAGAGAGAGAGGGGGGTGGGACCACTAAAACAGATTGGATTAGAGCCAAAATGAACTTGCAGTTCAGACTTGGACTGGTGTTCTTGTCCAAAGAGCGGTACAAACCCAGCAATGAAGTCCTCTCCTGGTGCAGAACAAGAAAAGGCCCCAGGGCAGGGGGTGAGGCTCTGCCGGGGAGAAGCGTGGCCCAGGGACGGCACAAGGAAGGAGCCACTTCTATTGCCCGCCTCCTTCATGGTTTTTTTCCCCAGAGAGAGGGGAGGGGAAGGAGAACAAAAGGGAGAGAAACATCAATGTGTGGTTGTTTCTCACACGCCACCCCCTACTGAAACTCAGGCATGTGCCCGGGACTGGGAATTGAACTGGCAACCCTTTGGTTCCCTGTGCTCAATCCACGGAGCTATGCCAGCCAGGGCTGTTCATCTTTTTTTTTTTTAAACCAGCTCTCGAGAATGGACCCAATTTGTCTGGATCTCAATTCAAACTGATCTCAGTTCAAAGTCCAGTTCTCTCATTCAAACTATAGGAGAAAATGATGAAAACATGAATTCCCTTCTCCTCCTATTACACCAAAAAAAAAAAAAAAAGGTAAGCTAATGGGAGATGTTTACTCTTCAAAATATCCTTTAAGGAGAGAAGGCACAGACATAAGCTGCACAAAGGCACGGATTTCCCCCCTGGAAAATGGGGACGATGACCGCTTGAAAACAAAATGCCAATAATGAGATCACCGCCGTGGGAACGAGGGAGCCAGCAAGCCGAGAAGGAACACAACAACATCATGAGAACGACGTCTGTCCAAGTCGTGGCAAAATCTGCCAGGCCCAGATTGCCTTCATTAGTCATTTAGAAGCACAGAGATCCCGGAAAAAAAAAAAATCCTCCTCCTCGCTGAGAAAGAGTGGATCATCGGTATAAATAGAAACTGATTAGAACACCAATACTTCGAAGCATAAATATTTCATTCACCAGCCAGTTGCGGCTTTGCCCTTGGCAATTAAGAAGAAAGTATGCAATGCTACCCCACACAAGGTGCGACCATGGTGGACTTTGACAGGAAATTAAGTTTGCTGTGAATTCCTGGAGGGTGTGAAGTGAGCACACAGCCTACATTGTCCCAGGTGCCGTCGGGGAACTTGGGAGAAACAAGCATAACTATACAAGTCCGTAGCGCTCCTTACAACCCTTTGCTCGTTGGGGTTTATCTGACCCAGTGCGTTTTCTCATTCAGCCAGTGTTTGTCAGGTCCTTTTTTGATTCTGGCATTGTGCTGGGTTTTGGGAATTCTACACTGAACGAGACAACCACAGCCGCCCCCTCTTATTATCTCCAACTTCTCGCCAGTCTCCCCTGTCCCCTTACCTGGCTTAACTTCTTTTCAGAATGTTTATCATGACCTGACATGGCATCCTATCTTATTTGTTTCTTGTTCATTGCCTCAGTTACTAAAACGCAGGCACCGTGGGCAGGGACTCTGGCTGTACCATGGTGTGGTATCCCTGACCCCTAGGCCACATGGAGGGTTCAAAGAATATGTGTTCAATGAACAAGGCTTACATGCAAATGACTTACTCATCTCGATTCCAAGAAGCAGAATAAAGGAGAACTATAGGTGTCATGAGCAGGCATTGTGAGAGTTTCTAACCTACCATGTGAGGGAGGCCTTTCCTGAGCAAAAGACACTAAAGTCTCGATAAAGAGAAGGGTTTGTTGAGAAGGGGTTGGGAGACCTCTCAAGGACAGGTGCAGGTGTCTAAAGGTGCTTGTGGTGTTGAAATCACAGGGACAGGAAGGCCAGTGCCGTGGACACATGCGGGGAGAGGAGAGTTTCAAGAGATGAGGCCGGAGCTGTGGACAGGGGCCAGATTATGCAAAATCTCGTACGGCATGTTCGGGATGTTGGACTTTATCCTAGGAGCAACACAAGAGTTTTCAGCAGTAACAGGATCACAATTCCCAAATCATGAATCTGTCTAATCCACACAAAGCAAGCATTTTTATCTGAGCATGCTGACATCAACTGGGCATAAGAAATGGGTGGAATATTCCAGCCTG
This sequence comes from Sturnira hondurensis, assembly GCF_014824575.4. NCBI lineage: Eukaryota > Metazoa > Chordata > Mammalia > Chiroptera > Phyllostomidae > Sturnira > Sturnira hondurensis. Next base: position 15,440,818 of record NW_028094846.1, on the reverse strand, counting down.
GACAGAAGAGGGACGCATGAAGACTTAGCCACATTGCTGAGCAATTAGCAGAGGTATCACATCGCAAGAGGCAATATGGGGAGCGTGGCCACAGCAAAAAGGCAGGAGTCTTGGTCCCCAAAGAAAACAAAGAGGATAGAATCTAGCCACAGACAGACAAAGTGCGCCCAAGGAAAAGTTAGAGGGACCTCAGAAAACACCGGTGAGCACACTGCCTGCCTCTTTCTTCCTTTGAGGCCATCACTACCATACTAGGCTCTTCCTTGTCTGTCATGACCAATTTTGCTGCCCCTTCCACCACCAGGCCTTCCCAGGTGCTTTGGACCCCAACAGGAAGAGACCACCTCAGGCTCCACAGAGGCGGTGTGTCCCCTCCAGGCCTGCACGAGCTGCCTGTCATTCCATCCTTGTGTGCTCTCATGGAGACTCCTGACAAACTGCTGGTCTGCCCATGTGGTGGGTGCCCGATAAACACAATGTTAGAGAGTGTTACCCCTTTCTAGAGAACACGTACCAGGCGCTTATTTTGCACCAGCCTCACTGTCGAGGCCTTTGTACGCATTCGCAGTTAAGCTTCACAACAATCCCATAAGGCAGGTGTTGCTATAATCTCCAATTTGCAGACAAGGAGACTAAGGCTCCAAGAGGTACGATGACTTACTGAAGATTTCTCTCACTATGCAACGGGGGAACATGAACTTGCTTCCATCCTGCTCCTAAGCCCAGAGTCTGATTCATTACTTGCTTAGGCTCACCTCTTCCCTCGATATTCTAAATTGCCAGAACGGTAAGCCTCAGACATGCTAAGTATTTTGTGTCGACGTAGGGTGCTCATCACTATCCTACCTAATGTCTTCCCAACCATCCTGTGAGTGCCCCAGATGGGTCTTATTTACTTTGGTATCACCAGTGCGGAGCGTGTCAGTGTCTGACACATAGTAGAGATGTAAATGAATGGATGAATAAGCCCAAGGCAATCGCATATAAACTCTAAAGGTGCCCTTTAAAAAAACACATTATACACAAATCCCAACAGATGAGTGATACACTGAAGGATCGTCTGCGTAACAAGATTCTACATCCCTGACCCTGTCCTTCACCTCCACCCACCACAATGGCCCTTTACAGAATGGTTGCTCTGGTGAATTCAAAACCTGGTCCATTTTCAAACTTAGAGATGCTGATGTCGTACAACCGCATGTGGGGGGGACACGAGGACCTTTGCATGACGGCGCATGACTCATGGGCCGGAGCACAGCCGGCCAGGCTGAGAGGACAGGCCGTGAAGGAGCAGGCAGCAAAGGGAATTACTCACTGCTCCCCACCCTCCCTCGGAAGCACGGAAAAGCCATACTTCATCTAAAAAGGTAGAACGATGAGAGAGAATGCTTTTTAAACTTGGAATACATCCCACAGAAATATTTAACACAAAAGTACAAAAGCTCAAATAGGCCAACGCGGCCCCAGTTCAGGAGTTGGAATCTTTCTGATGGGATTACTATGCTAGAAACAACATGTTTATTGGCTCATGAAAGACATGTCACCTAACAATTCCTACTGGGGGGTCCGAGGGCAATAACTCACCCATTGTGAAGTCAATGTTCAAATCAATATCCCTTGGGGAGAAAAATATTGCTCATTGATGGAGATTGATTTTTTCTTTTCGTTAAGAAATTCCCGAGGGGGTAAACAGTTTTTTTCCTAGTGAATGTAAGTAAACGTGCCAATGTCCAGGTTTCCTAGCCTGAGTGCGATGCTCAAAAATTATCAGTATAATTAGAAATGCCTCTCCGCCTAAATATTCCAGTTCCATTTTTTTAAAATCTTATTTTAACGTCTAAGCCACAGGACCACAATTCGTTGTACGTCCTTTGCTTTACTTCGCAGCAATCTCACAACTGAGATACTTTTCAATATGTCAAAACAATCAAAAAGCCGCATAAGAAGTAAAAGTACTAGGTCCAAAATGTACGTACCTACCAATTTAATAACAACGAATTTAAAATAATTTCTCACTGTCTCTCCCTTACTTTTCCCATTTTTACTTGGACCCCAAAACAATCATAACAACATTGAATCTAGTCACGTATCGATTGCCTTCAAAAAAGGAAGATGGTTTCATGGGCAAAAAGGAAAACAAAGGCTGAATTTCACTGGTTTTATATTTAACATGTTGCTTCGGGCCCGTGAATCTTTCAGACCTATTTATAAGGCTTCAGTAGATTATACTGTGTCGCTCACAGATTGTCTTTTTAGGCCAAATATGTGATGGAAAGAAAGCTGGCCTTCTACCTTTCTGAGACTCAAAAGTTGCATAAGAAGGGACAGATAGGTGATTTGGGAACAGAAGAAACGCCACTCAATTAGTATTTGTTGAAAAGGGTGTCACCGATCATTGGCGGGATTCCCTCTCATTGGCCACTCCCCCAGACAGCTGAAGAGGAACTGAGCACCCAGACTACCAGCTTCTACAAGGAGAGGAGAGGAACGTGTTGGCGATTACAGAGGCTGAGCCGGGGACCAACAGAAGTATAACTGGATGAACCATCTTCAAGGTGAAGAAATAACGCCACTGACACCCCAGTAGCAAAACCTGCGACTTCTGTTGGTCTTGCCCTGTGATGGAGGTGGGGGCATATCCAGCCACACTCTCATACCTAATTCCCTTTGGATCTAAAAGAACACATTTTTCAAGTGGCTTGAACAGATAAGAGGAAGAACAAAGTTCACTGATTGGCCTATGGTCATGATCTACAACTTGACCTTAGAAAAAAGCTCAACCCGCACTTAATATGCACTGATTTTTCTCTTCTACAAGTATAACTACAAGCATATAACTATAGTTATAATGTAACTATACTGTAATTATACCATATTATATTATACTATAGTATAGTATAACTACAAGCATACAGTAATACACTAAATCTTGTACAGAGGATTTAACTTTAATTAAAAAAAATTAAGACCTACCTAAATGGCCCTTCCTAAAAAATTGGCTTCCATACATTGTAAAAAGAACCCGATCGACTAGAAGTATCAGAATCAAATATTAAGAATCGTTTAATTTTTTTAGTTATTTAAAATTCAAAATCACATTCATGTTTTGGGAGAGCTATGTGGTTGCTTATCACTTAAAAAGTGTTTCCACTTTGATCTCGCATTGAAGAGAAGCTCACATTGAGAAGAAATAGGACTATCTATCTACGGACACTAGCAATAGACCACAAAGTAAGTGGAGCAAGACAGAGGAGAGAAAATATGGTCCTCCAGTGAGAACAAAGCAGGAACGCCCAGAACACAATTGGGATGTGATTCAAACTGACCTAGAACCAGAGGGGACCTTCAAGCTGTTCTATACATGAGAGAGAGGGAGAAGGGATTTTTCCAGAAGTTATTCAAAGGAGTTAACATAAGAAAAGGTTGCAGTGGCAGGCACAGGAATAACTTTACCCCTTTTATGGTGATCCATGAACGGGGTCTACAGCCAGCTAAGGAGACATTTCTATCAAACGGTTGGTTGGACCTAACCCTCCCAATAAAGCAGGGTTCTTGAAGGTGTCAGCAGGATTCGGTTGACTGGGCCATTAATGGTGCTGCGGTTAATTATTGACTGATTAGGGATTTACCTTATCTTGCCATCAGGGGCTGGCTCGAGACTTAACAGTAAGCCATTTAGAGCCAGGGTGAACCTGGCCACAGGCATTTTTCTTCTTCTCCTTTGGGTCACTTTAGCTTGTCCTTCTTCATAATTTACTTTCAGGTCAGAATGGCCAGTCCTTACAGAACTTGGGAGCCCTCAAAAGGACTGGCAATGAGAGGAGCCAAGTTCATGGTGAGAGTGTCCACTGCAGGCCTAGAGGGGTGTTTTCCCTTGCAGAACTTGGCTTATTGGTCCAGGTTTTCCCATGAAGTCTCAGTGGGGGGAAAGCGATGACTTTCTGTCTCTGGAAGTGCTGGTGAAGCTGATGGGTAAGCATTGGCCCCCCCACCCCACCAGGCGGCCCCTCTGCTGAAGGCCTCTTGGCAAAGCCAGGGAATCAGCACAGGCAGCTCAGGCCCAGCTGCCCCAGATAAGAGGTGGCCCGTGTTAATGTACAGGCTTCCTCTGCACCTCAGCAGGGCCTTCCTTTTCTAAACACTCTCCCTTTAATGTTGGCGAATGTTGTTTTTCCATTGACTCAACATCTCAGCCTCTGGTGGTAAGCCAGTGGGGAAAGTTGGAGCCGGCGAGGGAGGAGGACAGTAGGAGAAAGGGATGCCAAGGCAAAAGAGAGGCGCAGTCAGCCACATTTCCAAACAAGCTGGACACCTGCTTTGGAAAGACAGGGACCAAGCCTAAAGCTCTCGCTTCCTCTTGATTCTGATCAGCCTTTTGTTTCCTGAATGTCCGTGACCATAAACCCTGGGCCCCCTCCCCACCACGCTGGCCCCTTCACAAGGAGCAAAGTCCGCGTGAGAACCACCCCTGTGGGGGATCCGTAACTTTTATCCACGAAGGGAAGAAAGAATAAGAATTATTGGAGTGAGTTAAAGAGGGAAAAGAAATTCTAGGAAAGAGATGAAAGAGAAAGTGGTGGGAAAGCAAGAAAGAAGGAAATTGGGGAAACAGAAGAAAGGAGAGAGAAGACACAGAGGTATGGAAACAAAACGCAAGAATAGAATAAGAACGTAAAACAAGGAAGTGAGAAGAGGAAGAATGAAATCTGAAATCAGATTTTTTTCCCCCCAGAAGCTTCATCATTTCTCAAGCCACCGGACAGACCCCGGGTTAAGGACGGAAAGCTGTCCCCTCCCCGGCTTCTCTGGGCAATGCAAGGTCAAGGGGCATCTTCAAAACCAAATCTTGATTAGAGCCAGCTAAATGTTTTGACTTGAAGGAGACATGAAGGATTAGAAAGCAAAATAGAGCAGCATGGCAAGAAAGAAACAGGAAAAGAAAGAAAATTAAAAAAAAAAAAACATCTCGTGGGAGACACAAAGGGAATGATAGAAACCCCTACTGAATCAGCTAGCCATCTACTAACAAGCTGCAAAGATTTCCAGTGACAAGTTGTCACATTAGTTTAGTGAAACTGAAGCAGCACTTATCCCCTTTCCTGTGCTTAATCTCTCCCTGCGTGCCACAAAAACACGCTACCACGTTTAATAGGATTAGTTCCCTTCACTTTCTCCCCCACCCCTTTTATTTTTTACAATTCTATTTTCAGCAATACGGGGATCCTTGAATTCACGGACTTCCTGCAGTGCACAGCAAAACCGGGCATGCACGGTTTTTACCCTTTAAAGACTTTATTTGAATCTGAAAAAAAAAAAGGCCATTTGACTATTTTGTACCTTCCCCGCCCACCCCCCCACCCCCCCCCAAGTGAATTTCATAGTCCTCTTGGAAGTCTCAGTGCTTGGAGGGCAGGGGAAGGAGTGTTGGGATAGAAGGGTGAGGACCAAACCGGGGCTGGAAAAAAAACGCTGACAAAACCTGGAGTCTGCAGAGGTTCGTCTGGCTCTGACTGCAGGCACACCTGGGTTCCAGTTCCAACTGCCACTCACTAGCTTCGCAGCCTTGAGGCAGTGGTGACATCTTCCCCAACCGATGTCCATCGACTCATCCATATAGTGGGGGCTGATTCTTCTCAGGGCTGTTTTGAGAACCACACTTGTCCTTCACTTCTTGTCTTTAAAGGTTTAGGGGTTTTCTCCTCCTATTTTGTTCTGTTCCTGAAATCAGTACGGCTTACAATGCCTTGTGTAGTAAGGTCACTGCAGGCTCCTTTCCCCCAAAGGCCGCCTTTAAATGGATGGGGTCTTCTAATCTGGGGCATTATGGAATTAAGAAAATGGAAGTGGCAGGTAGAAAGCAGCTGGTGCAGAGAAAATGCTCAGGGGATGCTAGAAGCATGATGAAGGGGACCCAGGTTTTGCCGCCCTGAAGCTGCTTTTTAGGATATCGATTTTAAGCTGGTTATTAAGAAACGAAAGACTCAGAAAGAAGCTTTGACCCTCTTTTTTGACCCTTTTCCTGCACAAGACATTCAGACAGAAAAACCTGCTCCAGGAAGGAAATCTCAGGCTATTCCCTTAGCCTAATTTGAATCAAGCAGAGCAAATCCGAGGGCTTCTGGCCGGGGCACCCTCTGGATGCCACTGTCTCTGAGTCGTCTGCGCAGGCTTTGCCGGCCATGCGTGTTCGTCAGCTTTCTGCAACCTGCCCATTCTCACTTCTGAAACCCTTCCTCCTCCGTCAGAAGCGTCTTGTATGCCCCGTGTTGCCCCAGCCTTTGAAATGTTCATGCTTATATGAGTTCCCCATGCAGATGTATTAAAAATTGGATTTTCTCCTGTTAGTTTGACTATCAGCCCAGTTACAAGAACTTAGGAAGGGGGAGATAAAGCTTTTTTTTTTTTTTTTTTTGCCCTCACACTTATACTTCGCCATTCTCACTACAAGACCACTTTGGAATATTGAGAGTGGGAGGAGGTGTTGGCACTCCTGTCCCTCATCCAGATTCTTCTAGACTAGTGTTCTGAACTGAGGTTTCAGAAACCTGGCTGAATCAAACACAGATAATAACCATCCACCCGGGGTGGTTGGCTAAGAACCAGAATCGTCCCGTCCACTCTCCTCTTCCAACAGGGTCACCCATTGCCATGTTAAGCAGTGTCTTGTAAATAGTAACTATCTGTTGAATAGAATTATTCCATCTTCTTTGAAACACTTTGCATCATGGACACCCTCCTGCCCTTTCCCCGCTCCTCCCAGGCACCACCACCTGAAGAAGGGGAAGAGATAAAAGGGTGAACTTGTCTTATCTGGGAGGCAAAAAGGTCCCAGGGGGACCTCAGGAGTGAAGGAGCAACTCTGGCCTAGGGTGGGGATGGAGGGGACATGGAGGAAGCCTGCACTGGTGGCCTGTGTTGGGGGGTGGGCAGTGGACACACTGCACAGGGAGGCTATGCAGGGACATGCAGGGCCCCACCGTTGGAAAAGGGAGCAGTGGGGAGAGCCCAGAGGGCGCAGTGAGGCCTGCCTGGCCAGGCAGGCCACCCTCTCCCCAGCCCCCCTAGAGAGAACCCCATGTCCTGCCTGCCAGGCAGTGGCCATGAGGTGGGGTCCCAGGCCTTCCTGCCAACCTGGGATCAACAAGTTTGGCAATGTCTTCAAAGTCTGGGAGAGGCTGTAAGGGCAGGAGGGAGGCAATGCCCAGCCCTACTACCCACCCCCCCACCCCAGTCTGAGCGCGGGCTAAATTTAGCCTCCCTCTTGTGGGCCTTGCCTCCCGCCACACCGTTGCCCCTCCAACCACAACGCCACATCTAGCACCCCCGGCCCAGGAGCACTGGCATTCCTTGCTCACCCGCACTTTCCTGCACCCCCTGACCCAGCCCCCAGGGACATGCTCCCCCCAATCGAACTGCCTCCCACCTCCTCACTTTCTCCTACCTCTGCTCCCTTGCTGCCCCAGCTATCCGGCTACCCTCCCACCCCATTCACCTTCTGCTACCCCCCCACCCCCCCTTCATCTGTGCTCTGCTTTTGCATCCTCATCTCGTAGCCCCCCACACGCTCCCATCCCACTCAGTCCTCCTACCCCTGCACCTACAAGCTCCCCTCCCTGTCCTCCGCCCCCCATACTCTGTCCCCCACCCAGCACTCTTCTCCTCTCAGCCTCTGCCAACCACCCCTGCCACCCCCACACAAATGGAGGCAAAAGACCTCCCTTCCCCTTGAAGGTGGTTGGGAGTAAGAAACCAGAAGTTGATTCCTGTCTCCCTACAGCTTGACTGCTGATGAGTGCTTCTCTCTAGTTGTCTTGAGGCCCTTTGTTTTGTCCCCTAGAGTCACAGATATTCCCTGCCCCCTTCCCCAGCTAACCCCAAGCTTACCGGAGAGCAGCCAGAGAGCAGATACCTTCCACACCTGCCTAAATATATCCCCAAACCCTCAGTGGACCGGTGGATGATTGGGCTTTCCCCCATTCAGGGAGAGTGAGTCCCTTCATTAGGGACTAGGCCCATGGACACCCCAAACTGGCAATTTCTTCTTTATCCCTCTCCACCAATACGCCAGGATTACTTATCACAAGCCTTTGGGTACCAGCAAAACACCTTGCTTGGGATGTTTAATTAGCCGCTCACAGCCCTCTCCAGTTCTGAAACTGTCAGCTGCCTTGATCTGTTCACTGCTGGTTCAGCCCATTCCATTCCTCTGGCTTTCTTCCCTCACACCACAGCGGTCACAGCCAGGGATGGCGCCTTCCCACCTATCTTTCTCCTCCTCACAGCTGTCTCTGCCTGGGCTCTCTCCTAATTACCTCGGGGTGTGCTTGTAGTCATCGGTTTGAACATACTTTTATGAAGGGTTGCCTTTTACTGTATGTAGATTAGGGGGAGCTGTTCATCCAGACATGTAAAAACTTAATGATAAATGATATGGGTTTTTTTTTTTTTACTTTTACCTAGGAATGTTGACCTTCTTTTCCTTCTTGATGTTCCCTCCTTGAATAGAATGTTTTGTCCTGTGGTTTCATTGGTCTGATGCGCAGCTTCTAATGAAAAGGCTTCCATCTATACAGCAGAGGGGAAAGGACCAAAAAAGAAAGAAAGACAGCAAGATTCAGATTGATAAATGCCTCCTGCCTACCACTGGGCCCGACGGACAGTTCTTTGGCCAAGGACACAAAGCCTGGCTTCTAAACGCACACCAATTCTAATTTATATTTTGTGGCCTAGGAGGTGGGAGGGTGAGCATACAAAGGGCCCGAAGAAGCAACGAGGCACGAGCGAAAATGTGCACCCTTCTACATATGCAATGACAGCTCAGTTAGCCTCCCCAAAATATGGGGGAGGGATCCCCCCAAGGGTGTGGGCCACACGTAGGTAGACAAAATAGGTTCCATTTTGTACTGAGCACCAATCATGTGCTGAACAACCTTCCTTGTGTCAAAGTCAGCAGCTCAATGAGTTGGATATGACTCCCACTTCACAGATGAAACGTCGGGAGGCTCGGATAGATTAAATAACGCACCTCAGGTCACGGAGTCAGCATTCGGCTGAGCAGTAACTGGAAAACCACCATGACCCCCCCCCCCGCCCCCAATTCCCGGTCCTTCCACTGATGGCCTAACTGGGGTGGGCCCAGAAAGCTTTATTTTGTAAAAGCTCCCTTGGCGATTCGTGAGGATCAGCCAGGTCATGGGGGTCCTGCTTCACATCAAACCGTCCTGCTCTCCCTGTCACCAGTCTGCGGCCGAGCAGCCTTCTCCACGTCGGCGAAAACATTTAAAACATATTTAAATGGCAATTTCGAAAAACTACGCAGCATATGGATTTTCCTTTTGATCTCAAAATGATGACAAACAGACACTTAAATACTTCATAAAAGAAATATTACCAGAAAAATTATAGAAATCTGGCTTTCAACTTTGTCTTGCTCTAATTTAAACAAAATGCAACTTTTCGGTCACGCCCCCCCCGCCCCCCACCCCGCACAGAAACTGGGAGCTCCTTTTTCTGCTCCTTCTGCGCCTGGCCTTTGCCTCTATATTTCTAAGCTGCCGGTCATCCTGAGTAAAAGCCTAGAAACGTGGACAGCAGAGATAACTTCAGTCCTAGCCTCAACGCCCCTGAAAATAGAGAGAACACCTCCTGCGAATTCACATCCTTGACTTGAAAGACCAAAGAAAGGGAAACTGGGAATAACGGGCCACATATTCTTAGATCATAGACAAGAAAGGGGGGTGGCGGGGGGGGGTACATCCCTTAAAAGGTCCCGCCCCTCTTTAGGTCCTGGGAGAGTCCCCACTCTCAGGTTAAAGGCTTCAACCGGCTGTGGGCGCCACCGCCCCGCAGCAACAGGAGGGCGGCGGGGGAGGGGAGGCCGCGGGGCCGCGTGGGCCCCGCAGCATCTGATGTTCTCCAGCTCCGAGCCGTGCCGGGAGCAGGTGGCTGCCCCTTGCGCCGGGCGTGCGCTGAGTCCAGGCCAACTGAGCGCGGTTGCAAAGCCTGCAGCGGCCCGGGAGGAACCAGGGACCGTGGGGCACGGATCAGGGGACAGGGACCCTGGAGCAGGGTGGGCGTGCCCTCCACCAGAAGCTGGTCGCCACCGCTGCAGCCCCTCGCGTTCGCCCTCTCAGCGTCCAGAGGCCGCGACACCTAGCGCGGGGCCGCAGCGTGGAAGGAAGGGCTGGGAGGGAGGAGGAGACCCGGAGGAAGCCGCTGGCCAGGCAGCCCCGCTCCACCGAGGGCCAGGAGAGGAGACTCCCAACCTTTCCTCCTACCCCGAAACTTTTCCAACGCACGCAGGCGTATTCCTCACGGGTTTCGGCGGCTTGGAGTCGCCATCAGGGAGGAGGCTCGGCCAACAAACACGTCCCCCAGCACACGTGCAGAGGTACACAGGCACGCGGGGAGGGACTGGGCCTCTGGGGAGGCGGCTGAGGGCGTGATGGCAGCAGGCGACTTCACAGTCGAAAGGGATTCCCCGCGCGCGAGAACCAGTGGTTAAAAACCTGCAGAAGCTCCGAAGTGTAGCGGTGCCCCAGCCTGTGCGTAACTTTGCCCACTGCGCCCCCGCGTGCAAAGGCGTCCCCACGCACTCACACCCTCACCCACCCCACTCTAGGTTGCGGCCCGAGCCTGCCTTTGTATTTCTGTGACAGTGAACGACATGCTAATTTGGGCCAAAGAGGGAGGGGTGTAAACTGCGTAAATTTCGCTACCTGGCACCCCCAGTTACCGAGAGAGAATGTCCCGTTCTCCCCGAAAGCGTACCCTCCGCTTCCCTTGGCCCTTGGTCTCCAGCGTTTTTATTACGGTGGACTGATGATACAGCACAGCAGATTGATGTGCATTTTTTTTCCCCTGAGATCAGGACCTTTCCAAATCTTATCCCTCAAAGAGCCCAGTGGGGTTGGAGAAAGGCACGTTATTTCGGGGGGCAGCAGCACCCCTCTCAAGGCGCGCGCGCGGCCTGGCGGGCGCCTCGCCGGGCTCCGCGCGGCCGGCGGAGCGGCTGGATTATGTAAGTAACAGCCCTCCATGTGCTCACCGCCATCTGTTAATATCTTGATATTGGAAAGTTCGGTGCCTGAGGCAAAGCCAGGGTTGGCGGCGCGGAGCTCCCTGCCTTCTCTTTTCTACTCCAGGGCAAGGAATGCACCTCCCTTTGCTTGTTTTTGCCGCTTCCATAAAATCAAGTAATAGTTTGCCCCTTCGGTCTCTGACACTGACCCCCTCTCCCCGAGGGCGGGGCCTGTCGGGGAAGAGTGATCTGCCTCGAGGTCCCTTGACAGTAAAGAATCCTTTCGATGAATTGATATTTTGGTGACAGTTCTAGGTTCTTTTAGGCTTCTTGTGGCGGACTCTGTATTGGGGCGGGGGCTGTATTCTTTTTAAAAATTATTTCTTCTGCCAGCACTCTGACCCAACATTCTTGTAAAGGTTATATTTCAACTCCTTTGGAGTGTGATTCGCCTGTTTACTTTGAAAGCTGTTGGTTAAACAAACATCACTCGGGAGGCTTCTAAGCAGTGGGGTTCCCAGGAGAGAAATGCCCAGCTGCTATTGCTACTGATCTTGTGGCATTTCACCCGCCCCCTCCCCCCCCCGCCCCCCATTCAGACCTTCAGAACAAATTCAGGTTGGGCTTGGCGCCACACTGGGCACAGGGGCAGAAGTGTGTCGGGCAGGGGGAGGAATATGGAGGTCAGTCAGTCTGCCCCTAGATAGCCTGAAGCAGGCCGGCCTGCACCCTGGGGTTGGTTTTTCTTTCTTTCTCTTCCCCTTGTCAGGGTGGTGGTGGTGCTGGTGGTGTTTGGCGGAAGGGGTGTGTGTGCGCGCGCGCGTGTGTCCCCACAGCATCTCCTTGATCCTCCTGAAATCCATGCCCACGTTTGTCCCTCGACTGGATCTGGTTGAAATTCCCAGAATGGGTTCGTTCAGGGATCTGGTGTCAGTTATTCGCAAGGTTTAAATTACTTATAGCAGTCCTCTCTCCGATCTCCACCTAACGGCTTTGCGAAAGAGCAGAGGGTTGGTGAACAACACACCCAGGAAACATCCCGGTGAACTGTGCTTAACCCAGAGCCAGATGCACAAGTGATTACTGCAAGTTTGACTCAGAACACACAGATCAGCCTTCAGATAAATAAGTAAACTCAGCCTGCAGGGCTGGAGTTTGTTGGAAGACCAGTCAGAATTTGGGTTACCTTCTAAGGTATTGGGGTTATGTTGGCAGTTGGGCGGAGGAAGGGATTTCCCCCTAGGTCTGGCCGCTGGTTTCCGAGACGGAGCCAATATCTAGGCGAGTTGTGGTCTCCCAGNAAGTGATTACTGCAAGTTTGACTCAGAACACACAGATCAGCCTTCAGATAAATAAGTAAACTCAGCCTGCAGGGCTGGAGTTTGTTGGAAGACCAGTCAGAATTTGGGTTACCTTCTAAGGTATTGGGGTTATGTTGGCAGTTGGGCAGAGGAAGGGATCCCCCTAGGTCTGGCCGCTGGTTTCCGAGACGGAGCCAATATCTAGGCGAGTTGTGGTCTCCCAGCTGACTGACCGCTTCTCCCCTTTCAGAAAACAAAACCGGGAGTCGCTCGAGATTCTTACTCCAGGGCGTCTGGAGACCTGGGAGAGCGCCTGGGCTCTGGCCGGAGGGGTTGGCCAAGAGCCTGGCTCATACGGCGTCCCGACAGCAGGGGACAGGACAGGGCCCCGAAGACACCGCTCACAGGGCTGGGCTGAGGACCGAGCTCGCTCGCCCGGCGTTGCGCGCGATCCTATTTCAACCACCAGCTCCTGCACCCTAAAGCGGGCTGCGAACTGCCGCGACCCAGCGTGGCGAGCCGCGAGCCTCAGCCGCCAAGGCTGGGGTTGGGGGCGCTTCCTTGTTTGCCAAGCGGTCTACCCCGACTTCGACTCAGGGAAAGATGAAGGGCTTTTCCCGCCGCCCGTTCCCGAGCGTGGTGTGTGCAAAAGGTGCGTGCGAGCGCTAGGTGCAATTGACGTAAACTTGTGCGCTACATACAGTTCAAGTCATTCCTTCCAGAGTATGAATCTTTTCTCTCTCTCTCTGCTTCCTTTCTTCCTTCTGTTCTCCCCTCCTCCTTCCCTGCCCTCCTCCCTTGTAAATGTCTAACTGAGCAGAGATGGTGTTAAGGTGTAGTGGGTACATATCCTTTACCCCTACCAGTTTATGCGTGGGCTGCCTCTAACACGTACACACTGGGATGCTTCAAGAGAAGAACAGGACGAAAAAGAAGAAAGGCAGTATCCTTGGTCCAAATTTCTCTGCTCTAGACACCCGCTTACCTCGAAAGGACCCAACCAATAGAAACAGTATTCCACGCTGCATCTTATGGGCACGCTGATAGATTACTTCTGTTCCCAGCCTACATTGCCACGTCTCAGTTAGGCACACTTGGTACGTAGCCCGCAAGCGGATCACTGGAAGTGTAAGCGTGGTGTTTGCGCGCCTATGTGTTGTGTCAGTGATGGGGCGCGGGGAGTGTCTGAAGGCTGCAAAGGGGAAGACGTGAACGCTGGGGAAGCTCAAGCAAGTCTCCTTTCTTATGCTGGACACCGAACCTGGCCCGCCTGACTTTTTTCCTTTCTTTTCCATGTGTGAATCCCTTGCCAAAAGTTTCCTGCAGGGTATAGGGCTGGACGTTATCATCGCCATTATTCCAAGAGAAGACTTCCTCGCAGTCTGATGAATTGCAGGCTGAAATGCTAACTGTCCGAGGAAAGTGGGGGGTGTGGGTGTGGGCGTGGGCGTGCTCGCAGAAACCGGTGGTTGTTTTCCGCCCGTGGGCTTGTAACACACCTCAGAAACACCGTGTCGTCTTGCAGTCACAACACGACTCAGCCTTTGATCTGATTAAATGTGAGGGACACATGAAACATACTTTTCCTCACCTCACCTAAGTAAATGAGTGAGTCTAATCCGGTAGCTATGAGTGTTTCTGCTTCGCAGCCCCTGCAAGTCCTGGCTTTGGTAGGACCTTGAAGTCAAAAACTGGGTTGCTTTAGTAAAAGCCGGTTACTGTGCTGCAAGAAAGAAATGTTGTAGCTGCGTTCGAGCGGCAGGGCTGGAGGCTCCCTCCTTAGCATTTGTAACTTGCAACCCCCAAGGAGCTCTTAGAGCCTCATAACCTAAAGAAATCTTGCTGGTTATTTTCACCCAAGATTGCCACAGCCCGCTGCAGCAAGGGTGGTCGCGAGGCGAGTCCAGGGACTGAAAGAAAGGACAGGACCAAATGCTCTGCTGGCAAATGGCAACTTTATTCAAGGAACAGCTGGCTTATATACAAACTGCTGTGGCCTAAAGCAAGACCTCAAGGAACTGGAGACAATGTTGTTTTTCAAAGTTTGTACACACCCTAGAGTTATCAAAAGGGCAAGATGTTCTCATATCCTTGGAACATGACGCATATACCAAGATTCTGTTATTTCCTTCAAGGCTAAGAACAAGATGGTAAGAAGAAGGTCAGGAAAATGTCAAGACGCCCGCCGGCTCCAGGGACCAGAAACCAAGTTCCTCCACCATTTTCACAGTGGAGGACTCTGTCCTTGATCCCCTGTGGCCAAATCAAAGTGAATCTTCCTATGGCTTTATCTCGAAGTCTGAAATTAAGCGTTTGAAATTTCTCACCCAATAATAAATTTTAAAGTTTGTCACTCGGGCATCATAACTGTGTAAATCCTGGTTGAAACCTATATTTTGGGTTATTCTGGGGTGGAATGAGTGCGGGACAACTGCGAGGTAATGTTGTTAACATTTTCTTGAAGGCTGCTGTACGAACCGTACAAACAAGGATTTTTCTTCTTAATAATTTTGATGGGAGGTTGACTGGGATTAAGCCAGGGCTGGTCTGCGAATAGCAGATGAAGCGGAGCCCATGCGGGAAACTTCTGGCATCTATCATTTAATCCCAAACCTTACCTGGATTTCAGTGCCCATCTCCCCTTTAAAATTCTGCGAGAGTGACATGTGTTTTTGATACGACCTACGATCATCTTAAAAGTGGCATGATTTAAGGGTCCCCACTCCCTCCTCCTACACCATCCCACCCCTAAGAAAGAAAAAATTCCACTTTCTCCAGTACACTTTCCCGTGCCTCCCTTCTCCCAAGTCTGAGGAGCCCTCACTCGCTCGGCCACTGGGCAAACCCCATCAGCTGTATCTGGGAAATGAAGGGGAGGAGAGAAAAAAGAGGACCTGCGCCCGGGAAGGGCGAGTGCCAGCCCAGCGCCGCTCTCGCCATCGCCGCTCTGCGTGGCGCCCTCGGAGGGCTCGCCCCGGCCCGGCCCCTCTCGCGGCGACTCCGACTCCGCGGCCCCGCAGCCGGGGCAGGGCGGGGACGGGGGTGGGGGCCCGGGCCGGGGGCGGAGGCGGGGGGAGGAGGAGCTCGGGTCCCCTCTCCCCTCCTCTTTTCCCAGCCCCTCACCCCCACCCCCCTTATATATATTTTTTTTCCTCCCAAGTTCTCTTGCCTCGCTATCCCCCCTTGAAGCCGAAGGCGCCTCGCGATTGGGCGCCGGGGCCGGGGACGTCAGTGAGACTGTGACGTGCAGTCTTCCTGTTTCCTTCTGCAGCGTCTTAAAGTAAATCTTGTCGGGAGCGCAGCCCCGAGCGGAGGGAGCGCTCGGAAGCCGTACCCGCTCGCAGCCGCGAGAGCGCGGCGGCGCAAAAGAGCTCGGCCGGGCCCGCCGCGCCCGCCCGCCCGCCCCGTGCGCCCCGTTCGGCTCCTCGCCGCTCGCCTCCGCGCTCCCCGCCCGCCCCGCGCCCGCCCGTCGCCGGCTCGCCCCGGGCGCTCGCCTGCTCGCGGCCGTCCAGACTCACCGTCCCTCGGCCAATTATCATATTCAGCCCCCGCGAGGTAGCAGCGGGCGTGAGCGCTCGTGTCTTTTCCTCTCGGCCGGCGGGGGAGGAAAAAAAAAAAAAGAGGCTCGGTCCCCCTGCTCCCGGCGCCGCGTAAGTATCTTCTGTCCCTTCGCCAGTCCCCTCCCCTTTTCCAGAATCACTTGTACTGGCTTGTTCTTGAATGGAGAGAAAAGAGACTCCCAGGACCAACACCCCTGTCAATGTTTCTTTTTCAGGAGGAAATGGTGTGATTTAAATGAATCGCAATAGAATAGCCTCTGAACAGTTTCCGAGCGGGAGCCTCAGTGGAACTCTGCGCTGCGCGCCTCCCAGTTCCTAAGAGTAAGTGATCCGCTCGGCTTTTATTTCTTTCTCTTTCCTGCCGGTGGCTGGGGGTGGTGTTGGCGCGGGGGGAGGGGGGCGGCTGATACTGCGGGACGTGTCCTGATCTTGTCACCTTTTGTGTGCCGTGTCTGGGGTGTGCGGGGGCGCTTGCTTCCCTTCCTCTTTCTCCTGCCTCCTCTCTACTCAGGAGAGGGGACTGCGATGGGGACAGGGTCGCTTTTTGTTCGTCTGGGTCCCCGCTTTCGCCAAGCCTCATCCTTCCCATCTCTCCCGGTGAAAACTCCTGGGCTAGTCCCCACGTCCCTTCTCTTTGTCTAGTTTATTATAGCTGCCTTTCTTCCAGGCTCTTCCAATTTGCTTGCCATTTGCATACCTTTCACTTCTTCTTTTAACCCCAGCGGAGAGCCAGGGAGGAGAGAGGCTGGGAGAGGGAAAGGGGCGGGGGGGGGGGGGGGGGGAGGTGCGCTCTGTTACTTTCCTCTCTAAACGCTGTCGGAGCCGAAATGCTGAAATCGGGGTTGGTGCGGTGCAGAGATGGTCCAGGGCAGCGAACGCAACGCCCCTCTCCTGAGCTCCGGGGAACCTGGAGTAGGTCAAGTTGAGCGGGGTAAGGCGGCTCCTGGAGTCTCAGGGGGGCGGGGGCGGGGACAGAAGAATCGGTGCCCCGGCGTCGAGGGAGGACTGAGAGATCGAGGTCTGGGTGGGGGGTGTTCTTGGCCAGCGGACTTGCGAGGCCGAGACTCTCTCAGTCATCGCTGGCAGGCTGTGGTGTTGGGCTGCTTGGATCTTGTCTTGGCTGGGTGGTACCTAGAGTTGTGCCCCAGCTTGGAGGCCTGGGGTGGGGGCAAAGGAGAGGTGAGAGGAATTGTTACTGGATGGAACGGTGAGGAGGGCGGGAAGAGCTGCTATCTTGCCGGAACAGACCAGGAGGGGGGCGCGGGGTGGGGGGTGGGGGGGTTGGAGAAGAGACATCACCCAAAGTCCAGTTGAGCGAGTGGTTGGTTGGTTCCTCTCGTGAGGCAGCCAGTTACTCCTCCTGCTGCAACTGGACGCCGCCGCTGGAGAGTGCGGATTCGGGATGGGGGCGAGCGGGGAGGTAGACGGAGAGTAGCTTTCGAGACACTCCGGGTCTCCGGCCCTTCTCAGCCCTTTGGAAGTTGAGTCCTCCTGGCCGGCCGAGAAAAGAACCGGGAGGAGGGGTTGGGCGATAGCCTTAAATAGCCCAAGGAGGCAGGTCGGAGTGTGAAATTGCTGCTGTTCTTGGCAATCCAGAACCCTACTCCGCCTGGGGGAAAGCTGGAAACTCACCTGCTTGTTTTAATTTTTCCAAGAAGGTCTGTGTTGTCTCCTTGAGCTTATAAAAACAGAGCAAGTACAGGATGGCCTCCTCAAAGTCAAGGCTAGAAGTTCTTCTCTCCTGCTCTCTCTCTCCTCTCTTTCTCTCTCTCCTCCCACCTATACCCTCCCTTACAAAAAAAAAAAAAGCATTTCCTTTTCTAAACTAGGTAGGCAGAGGTCTATTAGCAGAATACGCATGAGCAGGGCCTGACAGGTGTGTTGTGTCAAGAAAGACAGGTGCAAATTTCCTCTGTGTCTGTGTGTGCCTGTATCGTTCCAGACCACAATGCGTGCCCTGGGGTTGTAGAGATTTATGAATTTATGGTTGCCCTGGTTAATAGGATTGTCCCAGCTAATGGGAGTGGGCTGTTGTTATGTTTTGAGCCCTGCCATGTGAGTTCTTTGGTGGAGGGTAGGGGACAAGTTGTTATGTGTTTGTTTATTTTTCTTAAGGATGTTGGCAGGCTGCTGCTGAGGCCGTGCCTCAGGCTCCTGTCTGCCAGGCGGCTGAAAGTACCCCCGCTTCAGGCAGCAGGTGGAGGGAGATTGACTTTCCCTTTGCTTCCGTTCAGTTTATGTCTATCTCCCAGGTCTGGGGAGGTGGGGCAGGGGGGGGGGTTGCCTTTTGTGTGTGTGTATTTTGGACAGCCGTGGGTGGTGTATGTAACTGCCAAGAATACCAAAGTCAGTTTGAAAGTGTTACTGTTCGTAAAGCTTATCTTTTTAGCGTGCTTTCTGTCTGCCCAGAAAGAATAGGTATGAGCAATAAACTCTTTCAAGTCATATGTTAAATATTCTCATAAAGTAGAACGAGCCTGTCATTGTACCAGACATGTGCCAGATGTTCCAGTTATTACTCTGATGGGGAAGGAAAATCTCAAGTACGTGAGAGGTAACTGTGCTTTTCTATTTGATGCAAGATGCGGGCAGTCAGTTCTCGGAGGAGTTTCTTGCAAGAACTTCTGAGTATTTTCTAAATGAAATGGGCTGTGTGTGGTGAGGCAGCAAAAGGGGAATACTCAGGTTGAGCTGTCCAAACAGTGAAACTTGCCTGTGTTTATAGAATGGCAAATTAGATGATGGTAAGGACTGGGGCTTAATGTATGAGGGAAGATATTGAAAATTCAGTGGGAGCCCTGTATCTGGACTCTTATCAATTGATCTAGTAAATTTCACGTTACACAGGCCACTTCTTGAGTTGCCTAGAATTAGGTTGGGCGGTGAATGGTGATTGTTGGCTGGTTTTGTTGCTTGGGTGACGGGTCATTGTTTCATGAAAATAAGAAAATATGTGTTATTTATTCTTTAGTGGTAAGCATCAAACTTTGCCTCCAACACTTTCCTTGGGCGCTTTTGAAGTTCTTTTATGATTGAAATGTCATCAATGGATGTGTTCTTTTGCTTATTTTTAATAAGGGTTATCTGCGCTGGCACTTATATTTTGATGTATTTGCTATTTTTAGGTATCCATTATGCAGAATCCTATTTAGTTTAATCACCACCTTGGGGGGGGAAAAGGCACGCACACATAATGTGCATCTTTGTTCTCACTTTCCCCATGTCCTAGCGTGGGTCCTCCACAGGTGGCAATGGCAATTTTAAAACATCATTGAGCTGCCAGGCTTTGCTGTTTATTTGTTCGAAATGCAAACAGGCCCGCTTCCCCTTAATTTCTTGTATCATGTCAGGAATCGTCTTGCACGTGCAATTGGCAGTATAAGAAATGCTGTAGGTTCAGGATTCACAAGAGAAATGATAAAATGTTACTGATTTCAGGATACGAAGATGGATTGCGTGTGATATGTTATTGTAGGGTTCTAATGGACTACCTGTGTGCATGGAAAAGCATATATATGTTAGGAATTTCCCAAACCTTGTTGCCTAGTGTCTTCGGAAGCTTCAGGGGACATTTAGAGTATTTGAAATTTTGAGAAACAGAAAAAAAATGTGTTTTTTTTCCCGTGTTTTTTTTTTTCTTGAGATTATTTTTCACTCTGATTTGCTAATTTGGAGAATTCTGACTTTTTAAACAAGTAGAAATGAGTAATTAGGCATGCGTCAGAAAATGTGCTGTGCTTATTTCACTGGTGAAAATGTATGGACTTTTTGATAGGATAGAGAGTTTTTTAATAAAATGGCAATAATCTGAGATCTCTATTATGATAGTAAATTTTGACATCTACTATAAGATTTTGACGATAGAATCTTAGTTAATTTAAATATGAACCCAACGTCCAGTGAATTCTTCAAAATAAACATCAAAGGTTTTCTGACCCTGGTAGTAGGCAGAAACACCTCTGAAGGAAAAGTTGCTAATTAGCAAAAATGGACTCTTGAATACAGTGAAGGGGACGGCTTAGTGATTTGAGTGGGCGGGTGGGGGCAGTTACCTCAGTCAAATCATCAGATTTTTTCCCCTTCAATTACTGATTTCCAGATTGTTTTATTAATGATATTCCATTGGAAATTTCATAACCAGCTTGATCTGAGCAGATGAGAAGCTTACTCAAAGGCTGTTTTCTAAAAGAAGTAAAGGGTAAGCTTGAGCAATTTCTTCCAATAATTTTATCAACAAAGACAGATAATCTCAATAATCCAACCAGGAAACCATGCCAGCCCCACACTTCCTCTGCCTCCTAAAAGGTTTGTCTGAACTATCTGGATAATTACTGTAATGAAACGCTGCTTTGTCCAGAATCTGGACTCCACAGAGATGCATAAAAGTTGCACTGCCCTCCCCCAGATAAGTTCTTCAGTGAAGTGAGAGCCCTCGGCCGTCTTCTACTTCACACTGGAGTGTGCCTTCAAAACTCTCCACTGAAAATTCTTTTCTACTCACATGCAGTCGTCAGCTTCCTTAGGAATATGTGAACTAGAAGGTCAAATAATTCCAATTTTAATTAAGGATCTTTTGGAGTAGTTAAAATCTGACATGATTATACCTGGATGTTTGTTCTTATTTTATTTTGTGGGGAGGAATCTGCTATGCCGAGATATCCTTTGCATAGGAATTATTAGAACGTTTGTGTCGTTAGATGCCAAACGGTGCAAAGAAAATATTTAATGGTGAAAATGACTCTCTACAGATTTTCACATTAAGCGAAGAGGCGTTTACAAGGGTAGAATATGCGTTATTTGATCAATAACACATTTGGACTCAAATTCAACATCAGTATTTTTCTGCATACTTGCTGATAATTGATGTGTTCATCCCGTTGATTAAGAGGTTTTGTGTTGCTTGGTTAAACTCAAAATTAATGTTAAAATGAAAATAGAAGAGGACAGTAATGCTGGGGAAATAGTAGGCAGCAGGAAGAGAGGAAGACCAAAGGAGAGAGAGATGGGCTCCATCAAGGAAGCCATGGGCACAAGACTGCAGGAGCCCAACAGGGCTGTCGAGGACTGGGCATCGGGGACATCACTCATTCATGGGGTCGCGCCAATTCCACGGCACTGAACACNCATCAGTATTTTTCTGCATACTTGCTGATAATTGATGTGTTCATCCCGTTGATTAAGAGGTTTTGTGTTGCTTGGTTAAACTCAAAATTAATGTTAAAATGAAAATAGAAGAGGACAGTAATGCTGGGGAAATAGTAGGCAGCAGGAAGAGAGGAAGACCAAAGGAGAGAGAGATGGGCTCCATCAAGGAAGCCATGGGCACAAGACTACAGGAGCCCAACAGGGCTGTCGAGGACTGGGCATCGGGGACATCACTCATTCATGGGGTCGCGCCAATTCCACGGCACCGAACACACACAGAAATCAATAAGGATTGTGGCTGAAACATTCTGGCTTAGTACACATGTTGAGAAAGAAAGTACTTTGAAAAATCCTAATGCACAGGATAGAATCAGTTGTAAAGTCATGGCACAGCCTTCTCTGAATTCTGAATTGGGAAATCGCAGAAGGGCTCTGAGAGTGTTTTCAAGCTATTTAATTTTGCATTATAGACATTTAACAGTGTGTGTTCTTCTGTGGTAAGTGTATTTGCACATATATCTTGTTTATGAAGCATTATGCTAGTATACTGGAAACCCCTTATAATGACTTGATCTTGCCTGGAGTCTCCCTGGGTTATAAGCCCAATGTGCACTAATACCTTTATTTCTTAAGTTTAGGTCTAAGCTATATGGAGAGATATATTTCTTCATGCCTATTAATATAATGCCTTGTCGCGCTGGATTATATAATTTTCCCCATTTGTTTCATCCTATTTATTATGTCTCAGCTGGACATCTTACAACAAGACCTAAAAGTAATTCAATTCGCTTAGCCCACAACGGAAACGGGTCATTATTTAATCTAAAAACGCTGACTGGTTGAAAGAGAATTGCAAAAAACCAGAGTGTTTTGGTGCATCTGGGGGAAGTTACAGGAGATGGTGTTTTTGCAAAGACCCAACAAGCCCTGAAGACGAGAGGAGCGTTTCTCTCCACCTTAGGAAGAGCACAGCCCTCCTCTTGGCTTTGGCAAGAAGCAAGGGATACAGCTGTTGATACCTAGGCTAGGGGAGAGGAAGTGCAGTTGACGCAGAGGTAGATGGCAGTCGCAAAGGAAGGATGCCTGGGGATGACCTTGTGCACGTGTCTTGCCCAGCCTGTCGTTGCCGAGATCCTCTGGGGCAGAGGTGCTCATCCCACGGCAAGGGTGGGAGGGAGGAAAATCCAGTTTGGGCGTGAGGGTGAGCGGCGGGGAGGAAAACACTGCAGAAAGTTTGCTCAGTGTTTTCGTTGGAGAGCTGTGTGATCTTCAGGTGACATTAAAGAGAAAAAGATTTGTACACAAACAGAACAAGCCAACATTTAAAATAATGGCAATCAACTCTGTTTTGGGAAAGCTGATATGTGTGCAAAAAAAGACTCTCCCTCGATATGTCTTTCTGAGCTTTGAAATAATTCTTCTTTTCTCTTGTTTGTCTCAGGCCTTCCTTTTTTCCCCCACTCACCTGACAGCTACACCTGATTTATCAGATCTAATATGGTAGTGAGCAGTGTGTTATTGCAGTTTTGTATTCCTGAAACCAATTTTGTTATTCATGTGTGAGGGTTCGCGATTATTCCAAACTCGATTTTGAACCCAGTATTGAAGTTATGAAGGTCTATTTGCATTCTCCCTTCAGGACATTTTATCCTGAGGCATGTAACCAGTACTTTATTCTCAAGCGTACGAAAAACATGTTTAAAGAGGCCTCATCCTGCTTTCGTGATCCTCTACACCAGGCTCTTTTAAAATGTATCTTCCTACAGAAGGCAGGAGCAAGGACTGCATGATGAAATCTTTCTCACTCAAAAAAATATATACACACCCTGCCATCTAAGCGCTGAGCATTTCCTTGATTTTTACAGGGTATTTCATGCTGAAATTATGCCTATTTGCATGGATAGTCATTCTTTAAAACTAGCCACAGATGCAGTCCTGGGGAGCACGTAGATGTTTTTACAGGTGAACCGAAAGAGATGGGAGCTGTTCCAGGCGCTCTGCACGCTGCCTTTGGCAATACACACTGTTATTGTGAAGATGTGCTCTGTTAAGCAAACGTGAAGTTTAATATTAGATAAACCCCGGGTGCAAAAAAATACTCTCATTTTCTTCCTAAGATGTTAATTGTGAGCAAAAAAAGATGTGACATCTTGTGTTTGATGCCAAATTTGGGGTTAGCCGCACTACTTAATAAGTCACAAAATATGTCAAGTGCTTTTTATAAAATGCAAGGAAGGGTGATCTCTTTTTATATTGTGTTTCCAAGAAGCGGTGGAAGTTCATAGGCAGAGAAGGTAGTTCCTTTGTGTGTTGGAGTGATGTTATTTTCTTTCTTCTTTCCACATCTTTTTTGTCTTGTTTTTCTGTTGGTTTCTTAAATCTAGCATGTGGGATAAGATTCACAAGTGGCATGTGTTAGAGAGCTTCTTTAAGCATGTGATGTGTTATTTTGGCAAGGTTTTGACAGAGGAAAACTAGTCCTGAAGATGTATTTATTCTTGTCGAACTCAATTTATTGATTTCTAAAATGTAACAATGTCGTTCTTTTGCAGAGAGTTCACCTTTATGATGATTTTATGTCCTCAGAAAGACATCATCAAAATTTATAAATATTCTCATGCTTACATTAAAAACCCCAACAGATACCATCTTCAAAAGTGATTTTATAATACAAATGCATATCTATATTAAAAGCAGTATTTGCCATATGAGTAGTTTTGCATTTATTTCCATGTTAAGCTGACCATTTCTGCGGGAAGGATGCTGATGGGATTTCACATATGACAAGAATATTTTAAATTTCAGTAATAAAAGTTGTGTGTTTTAAATATTTGCATTTATTTTAGAGTTGTTTCCCTTTTATAGCCTTAAAACCACTGTAATTCTAAGGCAGAAATGGAATTTTGCATCCAAATGTCACACAGCCTGAAAATGTAACCTTATTTCTTAAGTATAGCCCACTTTCATCTTTCATGATGTCAATCTCAATGCCCAAAATTTAATCAATTGGTTGTCAGAGGCTGTGTACTTATAATCTACCATTTCTTCTGAAGATAAACAGTATCATTTTAGGCATTTGTGAAAGAGAATCATATTACTGGTGCTTAAGCAGTTTTTGCTTTTTTTTTAATCTTAATCCATCTTAAACCAGTGGAGCAGAAATATTTAAAAATGTTTCATTTCAAGCGGAGTGCATAATAAATTGCAATAATTGTAATGTGCCATAAATCCCAGAGCCTATGCATTTTGCATTTGATTCAGGATTGAGGTCAGGAAATTTGGAGAAATTTAAAGAAAATGATTCATCAGTCCTTTTGTTCTGTTGGCCAGGGTCCCGGGATTCTTGAGCTGTGCCCAGCTGACGAGCTTTTGAAGATGGCACAATAACTGTCCAGTGATGCCTGACCATGACAGCACAGCCCTCTTAAGCCGGCAAACCAAGAGGAGAAGAGTTGACATTGGAGTGAAAAGGACGGTAGGGACGGCATCTGCATTTTTTGCTAAGGCAAGAGCAACGTTGTTCAGTACCATGAATCCCCAAGGCTCCGAGCAGGATGTTGAGTACTCAGTGGTGCAGCATGCAGATGGGGAGAAGTCAAATGTACTCCGCAAGCTGCTGAAGAGGGCGAACTCGTATGAAGATGCCATGATGCCTTTTCCAGGAGCAACCATCATTTCCCAGCTGTTGAAAAATAACATGAACAAAAACGGTGGCACGGAGCCCAGTTTCCAAGCCAGCGGTCTCTCTAGTACAGGCTCCGAAGTACATCAGGAGGATATATGCAGCAACTCTTCAAGAGACAGCCCCCCAGAGTGTCTTTCCCCTTTTGGCAGGCCTACTATGAGCCAGTTTGATATGGATCGCTTATGTGACGAGCACCTGAGAGCAAAGCGCGCCCGGGTTGAGAATATAATTCGGGGTATGAGCCATTCCCCCAGTGTGGCGTTAAGGGGCAATGAAAATGAAAGAGAGATGGCCCCGCAGTCTGTGAGTCCCCGAGAAAGTTACAGAGAAAACAAACGCAAGCAGAAGCTACCCCAGCAGCAGCAACAGAGTTTCCAGCAGCTGGTTTCAGCCCGAAAAGAACAGAAGCGAGAGGAGCGCCGACAGCTGAAACAGCAGCTGGAGGACATGCAGAAACAGCTGCGCCAGCTGCAGGAGAAGTTCTACCAGATCTATGACAGCACTGATTCTGAAAATGATGAAGATGGTAACCTGTCTGAAGACAGCATGCGCTCGGAGCTTCTGGATGCCAGGGCCCAGGACTCTGTAGGGAGGTCAGATAATGAGATGTGCGAGCTAGACCCCGGGCAGTTCATTGACCGAGCCCGAGCCCTGATCAGGGAGCAGGAGATGGCTGAGAACAAGCCCAAGCGGGAAGGCAGCAACAAAGAGCGAGACCACGGGCCAAACTCCTTACAACCGGAAGGCAAACATTTGGCCGAGACCTTGAAACAGGAACTGAACTCTGCCATGTCGCAGGTCGTGGACACTGTGGTCAAAGTCTTTTCGGCCAAACCCTCCCGCCAGGTTCCTCAGGTCTTCCCCCCTCTCCAGATCCCCCAGGCCAGATTCGCAGTCAATGGGGAAAACCACAATTTCCACACCGCCAACCAGCGCCTGCAGTGCTTTGGCGACGTCATCATTCCGAACCCCCTGGACACCTTCGGCAACGTGCAGATGCCCAGTTCCACAGACCAGACAGAAGCACTGCCCCTGGTCGTCCGCAAAAACTCATCCGACCAGTCTGCCGCCGGCGGCCCCCCCGGCGGCCACCACCAGCCCCTGCACCAGTCGCCTCTCTCTGCCACTGCGGGCTTCACCACGTCCACCTTCCGCCACCCCTTCCCCCTTCCCTTGATGGCCTACCCGTTTCAGAGTCCATTAGGTGCTCCCTCTGGCTCCTTCTCGGGGAAAGACAGAGCGTCTCCTGAATCCTTAGACTTAACCAGGGAGACGACGAGTCTGAGGACCAAGATGTCGTCCCACCACCTGAGCCACCACCCTTGTTCACCAGCACACCCACCCAGCACCGCGGAAGGGCTCTCCCTGTCGCTCATCAAGTCCGAGTGTGGCGATCTTCAAGACATGTCCGAAATCTCACCTTACTCGGGAAGTGCAATATCCTTTTTTCCCCCCCGACTCGAGGGAAACCGAACAAAGTGGGTTTTCCCAGAGGGTCAGGTTTACACGTGTGTAGAATAAGGTAGACGAGTATCTTCTTAAGAATGCAATGTTCCCTATTATTCAAAGTAGTAAGCTCTTATCAACATGCCTGGGGCACTTCTGATGACCCAAAACCTTCCCACGAAACCAACACCTTCGCAACTTTCACAAGACGTGAATCGCCCCAAAGAGCTGGTATTTCATAGGTGCCTTTTCAGCAGGGTGTTTCCTGCTGTCCTTCCTGTATTATCTTCCTACCCACCCCCACCCCCCGTTTTTTTAAGAGTAGAATCAGAGATGCAAAAAACATTTCATCGTGATGTTGAATTCTAACAGATGTGTATACATTTTAAGAAATGGTAAGTTTTATAAAGGAGAGAAGAGAAGAGTGTGCTTCCGATCCCTGAGGTGCCCTGAGAAGAATTCCCCCTCCAAGCCGTGTGCAGGCCCCTGGGCTGTGGAGAGGAGGCCCGATTCAGTCGGAGGGAGAGTCCTGTTCTGATGGGAGGGACATCGGTATGGGAGGGCGCTTGGACTCCCTCTTTAATCTCAAAGTGAGATGCTTTTTTTTTTTTTTTTTAAGGAAATACACAGGTACTGATTTATTCCGACGGCATCGGTCTCTCTCTCACTCACCCAAGGTCTGTTCTTTGGGGCTGGTACAGCTGCCTTCCATGCATGATTAACCTCTGTTCAGCCATACACAGAAATCTTTTGTCCTAACGTACACAAAGCAAATTATTTTGGAAAGCGAGAGAGCACAATTAAATATAAAACTCAGCTGTATTCGACTTAAAATGGCTCTTTTTATGACTCTTTTATATTTTGAACCTGCCTGTGATGTGGAGATGCCGGTTATATTTTTTATTAGACCTGTCTTGAACTCTGGCTATTATTTTTAACTGATGATTTCTTTTTTTTTCCCCTCTGTAAATTGGTCCTTGCAGTAAATTCTTAAAAATCTTGTGGTCATTGGTGCTCTGGGGTAGTAGGCTAGTAGCATTTGGGGGCAGGTAGCGGCATGTTTCTTTATAATAAATTGCCAGATGGATATAAAATTTAGCAATTAAGTTGGCTGTTGCTAAATTGAGGATTTGAAGCACTCGCCTGAATGACTAGAAATTGGCATTTTAGTGTCTAAGCCCACTCTAGAGGCCGCCACGTTAGTGCGAAGTCTCAGCCCTGGTGGAAATGTGCTTTCCTAGGCGGCGAAGATCATCCTTCCAGCCAAATCTTAGGCTCCTGGTAAAGGTTGCTGGTACCCGTTTACCTTACCTTGACCTCATGTGACTCGCTGGGGCAGTTAAACAGGTCTCTTTCTATGGCGAGGAAGAAGAGAATCATGTTGTGAGAGAAAGCAGGAGCAAGATGTCGAGGACCTAGCTATAGGATTGGAAACGAGTTTTGGGTTGGCTGCGGATTTAACTCCTGTCTTTCAAAGACCTGAGAGTTAACTCACCTGACACGAATCAAAACTGCGCCGAGCACCAGGCCTTACCCATTCTGAGCAGGCGGTAAACATCGGTCAGAATGATCGGAATAAAGCTGTTGGTGATGAGAAAGGCCAAGTAGAAGACACAATAGCTTGAATGTTTTTTACCCTTTGCAAGAAGAGCATCTTCTGACGCTCACAGCAGACAGCTGTTCAAAGCTAGACCCCCAAATCTCAGGGATCTTGCACTTCATTTTGAAGCCAGTAGTAGTGATGGCGGGTGTTCTCTTTCTGTCTGTCTGTCTGTCTGTCTGTCTCTCTCTCTCTCTCTCTCACACACACACACACATGTGTTGACACACACTCACACAAGAAAAGGACCTGCCTATTTGGTGAATGTTTGAAGCCAGGTTTCAAAGTCTTCGAAGTCCACATTAAACTCTTTCCCTCAGGATGCCTGCACCTGTTTCTGTGTTAGCCTGTTCATTGTAATTGCCTGTCTGGGTGCGTGTGTGTTTCTAAGTAAGTTGGGTCTTCTAGGATAAAAATTGTTTTGATTGTTTTAAGTGTTGGCAATGCTCATTGTCTCACCCTGTCTAAATCCCCTGAGGAATTTTAAGGATTTGAATTGACATTAGGTCCTTTTATGGCTACGCACATCAGAGGCTTTAAAGAGAGTATAGTTGCTTCTCCTTGAGTAACTTCTTTTTTCTCTCCCCCCGACCTAAGATTCTACTAAACACTGGTCCTTTGGAAGCACCTGTGTCCATAGAAAGTGTTAGTTGCTTGTACCTGGAGGCATTTCTGTCATGTAGCTAAATAACTCGGGCCTCTTGTGGCCATTGATGATCACATTGCCCACCTTCTAGACTCGTATTCTCCGTTTCTCTTCTCCCTGTACCACATCACACTTTTAATCACTTATCTCACTGATGTATTGTTTCTTAGGAAGAAGGGTAGTCAAGCAACACTTTCTCTAGCCCACATAATTCTACAGCCAGTGAGGGTGGATCTGGGTGTTTGGGGGGAAAATGGATGCCTCTCCATCCTTGTACAGCCCTGAGTTCTTCCCTGGGCTTACCCGATGGTGTGCAGGCAAAATCCTCCAGCACTTAGTTTAAAGAACTCTGGGAACCACAGTGGGTGGTGTCTTACTTCAGCTTTAGGTATATAAGCCCATATGTGGACCTGCTGTACCATTACTCCTAGAAAGGATCAGTAGAAACAAGATGAAATGGTACCATATGAAATGGTACCACGATAATCGTCATTATTATGTTTTTATTTTTAGTTCATGGCTTTCCAAGTTGTGATGAATAATTTACTTCTGAAGGAACAATTCTTTCCTACTCCAAAGGGCAGCATCTGCTTCTCTGAACAAAGTAGCCAAGGCAAGAACTACTGAGAACACCAGGTTATCCGATATATCCATTTAGGTTCAGCACAGTAAGCATATATGTTCTATGTAATAAAACACACTTCCTAGGTTTCCCTACTAATAGAAAGGAAATGGCGAGTGTGTGCACGGCAAACAGAATGCCAGTGCACCTGCTCACGTCTTGGATAGAAAAAGTGCGTTCAGTATCTTTGCAAATGAATCTATTTAATCAAATATTAAGTTGTATTCAAATCCCAAAAGAAACAGCCAGCCAATTGTTTTTCTTCGTGATGTTCCTTGTCACCCGTCCTCTTTGCATCTCAAGAAAAATAGCCTTGTTTAGGCCTCACACATTTGCATGTGCCCAATTAAAGCACAAGGCCAGGATTATAAGCCGTTAAGAAGTGCAGGTGAAGAAACTGAGCCGGCTCTCTGGCAGCCAGCTTCCCTCACAGGACTTTTAGGGAGCATGTGAACAATACCTGAAGAAGTTTAGAAAGGAACCCAGTAATCTGAAGCTAAAACCCACCGGGAAGCGTGGGTTAAAAATGAATTTCTAAACTGCGAAGCAATCCATAGAAGCTGATCATTCACATTTTAAAGAAGCCCTGTGGGGCCACGTTAGTTATGTTAGCTATAGCGAGGCATGTATACGAAAGACCGAGAGAGAACTCTGGGTTCCTACCATTATGAGGTAAATAAAAAAATATTCACCCCCCGGGTTATGTTGAACTTCTTAACAGAGCAGCAATTACTTGCTCTATCATTTTCATGCAAGGAGACAGTTTAGATCCCTTCTCCCCATTTAAGGTTTCCCAGGGGGCAAGCCTCCCGAGAAACATACCAAATCAGAGCAAAAGGAGAAAAGCTACAATTCTTGGGGTTTCCACGTGGCTTAGAAAGCGTCAGTAAGCGCTCCCCGTGCTCTTGGTTGGAAATGCAGCTTGTACAATCTCTAGCCACAATTCAGAGCTCAACTGGAAAAAGAGAATTTTCTTCCTCCTGCCTCCACAGCCTATTATTCTCCCATTTGCCTTTTTGCTGCCTCTGCTGCTCCTCCCGCTGCTGCGTGTAGGTGAGGTTACATTGTGCTTGGTAAACAGACAACACGCAGACTCTCGGGTTGTTTGAACACCGCTTTGGGTTCAGCTGTAGCCCTCTACTTCTCTGATCTTTTATATTCCCGAGCAGATGTCTTTCATTAATTTATGGATTTATCATCTTTTCTTTTTTTTTTCTCCTTCTTCTTTTTTCTTTTTTTACACCTGGCAGCTGTCTCAAGTTTCAGCAGTTATTGTCTATTTTGCATCACACATAGAATTGAATGTCATCTGTCTTCACAAAGCTACGGCAAAGAGAATTGAGGCAAAGCCACATGAGCTGCCTGGACAGATCTTGTTTGCGTTCCATCCCCCCTCCCCCCCACCCCCCCTTTACCTCCTTAATATTTATTTGTGCTCATTTTCTTTCCTGGCCTTGAATGGGGCTTAGCTCGTGTTCAGTACAGCTGTATGTTTACTGAATCTATTCCATCATGAGTCATTGTGCGTGTGTAAGTATCCTGGAAACAGCGAGTGCTTTCTTGGAAGAACAGTTGCTTTTCAGCACAAGCACTTAAAAGGGAAATTAACCAATTGGTCAGTTCAGATTTATTTTGAGGAGGCAAAAAAAGGATTATCTAACTGTTGGCTTTTAAATGTTTCATTAGCTATTTTTAATAGTTTATTAGAAACATATATTTTATGGGAATTTTATCTCAATTACATGATGAGTGAGAGAGAAAGATTTAGTCTGTGTTCCATTGCAACTGATCGATTCCAAGTATTACCAACAGGAAACGTTTCAGGGCAAAAACAGACTTGAGAAATCGAATCAGAAGGATTTTTTTTACGAAATAAAAAGCCACTGCATCCCCAACCAAATAAGATGGATAGTTTGCCTTGTCTTTTCAGTAAAAAAAAAAAAAAAAAAAAAACAGAACTAAACCATCTCAGCAAAATGTAAATATATGGGAAGCTTCAGGAAGTTTTGGTGGCTCTTTAATTGTCTGAGAACCCCAGCAAAAGAATTTGTTTTGTGTGAGACCAATTTTTAAGAGAGTTAGGACTTTTTCCTAATAGTTAGACGTGCCAGGTTGTTTTCCTGTAGCCGTCTGGAAAAAAAAAAAAAGATGAGAACCCAGATCTGAGAATGTTTGTCGAAGTTCGGACATACCTAAAACTCTTATCACGAGGCAATAGGAGACAGCTTGCAACTAACTATTAATTCGCTTACCCATTTGGACAGATGGTCCTGAAGGGTGCTGTGTTCCTTTAGTCTTCTCTGTCTGTCTAATGGAGGTTACTGGAGGGCCTTTCAGCTCTTCCCTTGGCAGACAAAGTATGTCAGTCATAAATTATCGTCTTTGTAATCATTAAGGATCTCAAACAAAAACACAAGTTCAGTTAAGCTGCTTTGGGTTGCAGATATAAAATCAAAATTTCCTGCTTCAGCGTTTATTTTCGCTGGAGGAAAAAAAAAAGCCCAGTATTTAACTCTTCTTTTTACAAACCAAGGTGATCATTCACAAATTTGCATGATATTTAAGGGAATGCTAATCACCTTCTCAGCAGAATATTTGGTTAAACACCCTGTTAGAAGCCGTCAAGAGCTTATCAATATTAATTCCATGGTGCTTCTGTAGTAACTTCCTGGTTTCCCTGGCTTCTTAAAGATGGTTCACGCTGTACTTGATGGAGTCATTTGGAAACATTTCCTTTTCCTAAATATCTGCGTTGATCTGACCTTTTTTTCATACAGCGTGAAATTTTTGTCGGGTAGTGAAGTACACACATGCACATGTGTGCATTTTTCTTTTTTTTTTAACCTTATTTTTTCCTAATTTTTCCCAGACTCTCTTTTAAGAGAAAATCCTTAGAGAAGCTTCTAGGAAGGACCCTTAATTGACCTTGTGGGGGACCACATTGATTTTCTCCACGTGCATCTTCATTTCTGATAAATTATAAAGCCATTAATTTGCTGAGGAAATGGCAGGGCCAGGCTGCGGCACAGATGTGACCAGAGCCATCCCAGCTCTGAGTCTGCTAAGGAGTGCCAAGAATCCGGGGGAGAGTCGGGAAGCCTGGATTGTCATGGTTAGCCTCACATTCTCTCGGGAACTGGTTTAGTTGCTGCTGTTTACAGATCTAAAAGGTAATGATGTTTCCAGATAAATAGGCCTTCTTATTTGGGGTAAGTGGCCATTTATTGATCTGCTAACCCACAGTTATTGATTTGTTCACCTCAACCACCGTGCTGCTCTCCACGCAGTTAACTACGAATCCAGGAAAGGCACATTGTGCTTGGTTTTGGATCTTTGCTTTGACAAAAGCGACCCCCCCCCACCTCAAGGCTGCCCCTCTCCAAATTTAGCTGTTATTTAAAGGGAAACGATTAAAAGGATATACTAAGAAGATAGGAAGAAAGTGAGTCAAGACGCTCCATCACATTAGCACTAACAGGCAAAATGCGAGGCTTGCCTGACAGTTTTCAAAATAATGCACTCGGTGTTTTCACGGACATTAGTATAATAATTTGATGTAAACTGCAAGAGCGTGGGGAGAAAAATAAACAGAACTGTAATTTGGAAGAGGAAAAATCTGTCATAATAAGAGTTGGGTAGCACGTATTGGGTGCATTTGTCTCCTTAGCAACAAGTGAATGTATAGATAGAGTAAGGACCTCAGGCGGGGGGCCCTGCTTGGCCATCCTCACCACAAAGTAATCAAGATTCTGCAACTAAATTGTGCATCCTCACCGCGGCACCTGACAGAGTCTGCCAGGCAGTGGGTGTTTCAAGCAAGCGGCAGCAAGTCGGGTGCATTCCGTGGCCCATACCATTTACTTTCCAGAGTTTCCACAGCTGCTTGGTGGGCCTCCAGACCCCCGGTGGTGGGGAGGCAGTTGGTCCTGTGTTTAAAGCTATGTTGTCCTTAACCAATTGCGTCCTACATGCAGGAAGGATTGTCACCCAATCACTTGAAAAAAGCAAAGCTCATGTTCTTTTACACCCGTTATCCCAGCTCCAATATGCTGAAGACCTACTTCTCCGATGTAAAGGTAGGGACATTTCATATTATTAATTTATTTTTCAGTTTCTATGCATGTCAGTGTGATTTGAACTCTTGGGAGTGTCAATGGAGATGAGTGTGGAGTCGGTTCATTGGTACACCTGTGTTGTGCTGATTGAATGCACTTGTCCTTCTGGCGAAAGCTGGGCCAAGCAAAGCCGCCCCCTGCGTATTAAGACCACAGGACTGGTATTAATAAGTCACATGGTTTCCATGGTAGTCGGGGAAACTTAGCCTCTGCCTTTATATGTCTTAGTAACTTCTTGGAAGAAGTTTCAGCTGGTACTGAATGGATGTGCTTCAGAGGGCGTTCTCTTCCCCCCCTCCTCTCAGCAACAGTACCCTGTTTCTGTTTTTATTTCTGTTACTTTCCCCATATTTGTGCTCCTAAAAGCAAACTCTAGCACCTCTTTACCCCCCTGCCGAAAGGGAGCGTACATTGAAATTCTCTATGCAGTAGCTGCTTAAAAACAAAAGTGATGATTGTCTCTTATTTACAACTTAATTTGTTGTTGATGTAGAGTACACTGAGCATAAGGAGAATGAATAAAGTGACAGATTCAGGGCACATTATTCAAATGAGGATATGAAAGCTGTCGGCCTACAGCTGCAGCCTCCCTCGTTCCGCAGAATGTGGGGACCTCCTGGTTCTGTGTGCGTGTCTCTGTGTGCGCCTGGGTGTGCGTTTGAAGTCATTGTCTGCCTCAACTTGATGTTGTGTTAATCATCTGTAACTTTTTAAAACATCGATTGGATTTTGATGATGATAATGACACGCATGGTATCATTATCCAAGGATCTTGCTAAACATTACATTAGCTGAGATTAGTTCACTAGGGGTGGGTGCTTTCTCGCCCACCCTCCCCACCCCACCCCCGTATGTACGAGTTCTTATTTCTGTCATCCAGCAGCCCAAGTGCGCTCATTTCTCCGCACGCCCCTCTGCGCGCCCTGTTTTGCGCCCACTGCTCACGTTGCCTCATCGGCCTCTTTCTGCAGGCCCACTCATTGCAGTTTCCTTCGCTGGTGTTTTATTTGGCCCTATAAGGAAAGTTCTGTTTTCCCTCCTGCTCGCTTTGAATTGTGTATCAACCTCAGCCTTTTATCTTTCTCCTTCCCTGGCTGTGCTTCTTAAGTGGAAGGCATGTTTTCTCCTCACTCAGTGCCAACAAACCGGACAGGATGGGGAAGGCAGAGCAGGGCAGTAACTCACGTGGCTGGTTGGGAATCATTCAGCCCAGAAAAGGCGGAGGGACACAGGAGGCCAGGGAAAGGGTTTGGACTCTGTAGAGGACCGTCTGAAAAAGACAAATGAAAGGGAATTTGTCAGCTGGTGGAGAACCAGCCAGCTTCCAGAGCCTCGTTCTTTCAGAGAATCCTCCCAATACTTCAGTTCTAGGAGGGAGGAGACGGAAGGGGTGCTGTGCACACGTGCGTGCCGGTGTGTGTGTGTGTGTGTGTGTGTGTGTGTGTGTGTGTCCATGGGGCCTCCTTCACTCCACTTAGCACAGGGATGTGCAGTGTCGAGATACAATACTGACAATGCCTTATGTTGTTTATGTTGATCTTTCATCCAGAAGGAGGCCAAAGAGCTGTTCAGACTACGTAGGTAGGGATCACTCACCTGCCACTGGCACAAATGCAGCCGCCGGGAGGGTGGAAAGAAGCATCCATCCGGGGCCAGTGTCGCTGCCCAACAGTAGATGCGAATATTGGAAACAGTCATGTCTGTGCGGGTGTGCGCATGTGTGTGTGCGCATGCGCACGTGCGCACGCATGTGGTGGGAGGAAGGGCGGTGGTGGGGAAAATTGTTGATCTGTAGCTTTATGAATACTCTGCAGCGTAAACCCACAAGAAATTGTTCCCATT